>NC_056734.1:425057895-425362895 GCF_019279795.1 Protopterus annectens | reverse complement strand
TCTGCCTTATCGGGGCAGAGTTGGACATCATCACCACCACACTAAGGCTTCCAATAAAAGAGTCCTCCTCCTTCGTCAGCATGTCAGCATTCTGATATCAAAAGTCAGAGCACCAGCATCAGAAATTCTGAAATTATTGGGCATGATGGCAGCAGCAATTCTAGCCATAACCACTAGCTCGTATGCACATGCGGATTCTGCAATGGTTGTTGTTCACTCAATAGTCTTACCAAGAGCTTCCCATGTCTCACACTATAATGATCACAAATTCCTGCAAAAAGGATCTTCAGTGGTGGTTGACTTCACTTCATGTCACGATAGGACGCACATTTGTGCTACCCCCTCTCGTGGCCACTGTGACCATGGACGCTTCCCTGATGGGGGGGGGGCATTTTCAGGGAAAGACCACCCAAGGCACATGGACCGATCAAGAGAGACATCTGCATGTCAATGTTCTGGAGATGAGAGCAGTACTTCTGGCATTGCAGTACTTTCAGGACTTTTTCCTCAGGGTATGATTGCGATTCAGACAGACAGCATGTCGGTGGTCTGGTATTTGAACAAACAAGGAGGAACCAGGTCTTACTGCCTTTGTCGAGAGGCCCTCAGAGTTTGGCAGTGGGCTGTTTCCACCCAGCGCTTTCTGTTGGCAACGCACATCCTGGGGAAATCCAGCCTGATAGCAGACAAGCTCAGCAGGGCCATCTTGTTGCCCCACGAGTGGTAGTGGACAAGATATTTCGCAGGTGGGGCCAGCGTTGCTGCAACCTTTTTGCCAGTCACACGAACATGAAATGCAGAAGATATTTTAACCTGATTCCCCCTCCGGGAGAAGTCCCAAGGGACGCACTCGTACATGATTGGCCTCCGGGTCTCCTCTATGCATTTCCACCAATCCCACTGATACCCAAGGTTCAACAGAAAGCAAAAATCTTGGGAAGGTCCATCATTCTAATAGCCCCTCATTAGCCTCATCATATTGGGTTTCCCTTCCTTCAGCTTCATCTTTTGGACGATCATTGGATTCTGGACCCAGTTCCCGACCTTCTGACGCACTCGTCGGGGGATCTTCATCCCTCTCTGCAGTCCCTGAAGCTGACAGCTTGGCTGCTCCAGTTCCCATCACAGCCAGGTTCCATAACCTCTCTAATGAGACAAAACAGAGCCTTTTATCTTCTCATAAACCTTGTACTAGGAAGCTGTATCTTAACAAATGGAAAAAAGTTTCTATATGGGCCTCTAAAAATAATATTGATCCTTACCAAGCCCCTATGGCCTCCAGTTTAGAATTCTTAACTATGATTTTTAACAAAAGAGCCGCAGCAGCAACAGTTCATGTTCAGTTGGGTGCTATTTCTAATTTTCGTCTTGGATTTGAAGGGTTGAATATCATGTCTCACAAGTTATCCAAAGCCTTTCTCAAATGGACTTTTCATATTAGACCACCTGTGAAATCTCCCTATTCTCCCTGGAATCTAAATGTTATGCTTTCCTGGATAATTCTTCCTCCATTTGAACCAGCTTCCTCTTGTAACCTCAAATTTTTATCATGGAAAACCATCTTTCTGGTAGCTATTACCTCTGCTCGCAGAGTGTCAGAGCTTCAGGCTTTATCCATCAAGTCTTCATATTTGATATTCCCTGCTGACAGACTCTCACTTAGAACAAACCCCTCCTTTTTTCCCAAAGTTTGCACTGAAACCAATCTCAACCAGATTGATTTGCCAGTCTTCTTCCCCAACCATTCAAACAATTTAGAGTATATGCTGCACAAGCTTGATATTCACAGACAGCTCAGATTTTATTTGGATAGAATAAAAGATTTCAGAAAATCAGACCAACCTTTGTTTCATTTTCGGACGCCAGGAAGGGTAGACCAGTGGCTAAAACAACTCTGTCTAAATGGTTATATGATTTTATCACCTTTGCCTGTTCAACTGCCGATATGACTTTGCAACACACGATTAAAGCTCACTCGACCAGAGCAGTTTCTACATCATCTACCTTTTCTGCCAGGCTTCCCATTTATAATATTTGTGCAGCAGCCACTTGGTCAACACCTCATACCTTTATCACTTATTACAAAGTTGACAAGGCCTCCAGGGACAGGGCCTCCTTTGGATCCACGGTCCTGAGAAATATACTCCCATGAGCCACCGGAGATAGATGGTGCTTGGGACACTCCTCATCAGTAAAGAATGAACGGCGAGATTGAACAATTTCACATAAAGAAGTTATGTAGTCACCATAACGTTCCATGTGAGTTGTTCATCTCGACTTCATTCTTATGTCCCTCCCTCTTACCCTCCCTGGGCTGATAGATAACCGAGATGCTGGATCCATCCTGGTTACTCCATCCTTCTATACCTTTCTCTAGGGAGTGAAAGAATAACATATGGTATTATATGCAGCAAACAAGATCTGAGGTAATTCCAGGTGCATCATGGGATAGGGACTTGTCCTTGAGCTATTAGAAGACCTCGAGCTTTGCAGTTTGCTGTATCAGAGCCAAGGGATCGGCTCCGAACCCATCAGTAAAGAATGAAGGCGAGATGAACAACTCACATGTAACGTTATTGCAAGTACATAGCTTCTTTTTTTACTAACCTGCCTTTTATTGGCAAAGGCATGGAGAAAGTGTTATACACTTAATTTTATTTCTGTATTAAATGTCATAACCTCTTACAGCACTGTGAGCATTTTTCCAGTGTAGACACAGCACTGATAGTGCTGTTACAGGAGTAGTTAGTAACATTTTCATTGTGAAGGAACAATTGTTGCCTTGGATCTTGATCTTCCTTAAGCTCTTGGCAGCATTTGACAACATGGGTGATGCAAACTTGATCAAAATCCTGAATTCCTACAGTGGCTGAAATTGCAGTGCACTTATCTGGTTTGCATTGTACCTTGCAATCTGCACTCTGCCAATAGTTTTCAGTATTAATTCCTCTTGGAACCATGCACTGGCATGGGATGCCAAAGGCCACAATCTTAGCTGCATTGCTTTTCACAGTATACATTTTGCCACTGAGTGACATAAAAGGTAAAAGTATGTGTTATTAATGCAATGCTTATGACTTTCAGATATACTTCTCCTAAGGAGCATGTGTCTGACCTTCACTGAATAGATATTAATAAATTAATCTCAACTTTGCAAAGCTGAAACAGTACACGTGCATTCCAACTTTTGTCTATGCCAGGTTCTTTTCCCTTCTACTTATATTGTCTTGGGGAAGAACATATTAGAACTTGTACACTGTGTGTAAGATATGGATGTAATTATTGACAACATGCTCACATTGAAGGATAAGGCATCAACTTTGGTCGAGGCAACTTACCTTAAGACTATAACCTGTCTTTGTGGTGTAGAGAGATAAAGCTTTGACTGTGACCCAAACGATCCAAGTTAGAAAAGTGGCAGAAGTGCTGGAAGGGGTAGGTTGAGGAGAGTCAGGAGTGAGTGGATAGCACTAGCTTGCCAACCATGGGGGAGAGAATGGTGGTCCAGTTGGGTGTTTTGACACATGCGAGTTGAAGACTACAGGTGATGAAGTTTTTTCCATTAACTAGGTATGTTGGCTTGTTTTTTTACAAGTCCAATGTTGATGGCTGTCATCAGCATCTGGGTGAGACTACCTACTTGTGTGGCAGTAACATACTAGGCCCCTGCAGTGATGCAGGCACTGATGTCAGCTGTATTAGGTGGTGCTAGGGCCTAAAATGTAAAACCCTCATAGTTTGTTTGGTACAATGTGAGCAGGGGTGAGAGCAATCATGGCTCCCTGGATGATATCCCCCCTCTGGTCAGTGCTAGCCACCATACCAGGGACTGCCTGATTGCATGAGAAAGAAAGGGCTTAAGACCAGTAGAATGGATGCTGATGGTCAGCAGGCACAGAGGAAAAACGTATGTATGATACCTCATACCATGCTTTTCGGCCCCAAAACTTGGACCGAACCACAAAAGGAGGGGGAGTATCCATATTCATCAAAGATACCCACACCTCCACCTGCACTTGTATTTGCTTATCTTAGCTACTGTGAGGTAGTCTACAAGTGGCTTATGGAGTGTGACCTGGCTAGGTTATAGTGGGTAAAGAACTTTTTGATCTTGCTTTTGTCTGCTACTTTTAGTTATCTGTCATAGTATTCTTTGCTGCAGAATCTTCCATGGACACAAGTAATAGCTTTGGCTGTCTTCGAAATCTATATCTTGACCTTCCTACTTGTTTGCACCTGGGGAGCCATTTAACTCAAAGAACTCCTCTTGCCTTACTCCCTCATGAGACCATTCAAATTATCAGGATATAAGCTGTCAATTTTTTTTAGTAACATTTGTAGATCTCAAGTAAGTAGTGTTTTGCTTGTCTTGTCTCAGACCTGTGGAAATTTGCTGATAAGGTCATATAGAGCTGAAACCTCATTCCTCAGATCCATTAAATACCATCATTATCGGAAAATCAGTTTAAACATTCAGACTCTATAATTTACGTTAAATATATATTTAATGTGGTAGTTTTAACCATGTGTAACACTTTAATTGTCAAAATGTTGTGCTCCATTTTTAATTTTGTGATTTTTAGTATGATTCTTGGTTTTGACGCTTAAGTAAAAGTACATTTTTTTCAGTACTGTTTGAGAAAATTACACAAAAGCACACACAAATTTAGAGAAGAACAAAAATGAGCGTCACCGTTTAGATCAGTTACAGAAAAGCAAAAAAAAAAAAAAAAAGAGAGAGGGAAAATATTTCATATAAAGAGGCAATGGTAGAAAAATCCAGAATAGTGTTAAGCCTGTTTATGTTTACTGACAAATCACATTAGATGGCTTCCATTTCAGCAAATTAACAGTGTTGTCCAAAGTAGAATCTCCCTTATTTGCTAATTTTTTTTTATTTTTAACCCAGCTTAATGTTTCAACATTAAGATTTTAGCAGAGGCACGCAGGCATATGCATTCCAGTCTTACAAGTGGAAGATAATAAAAAGATTATTAGTACTGAACAAACTGATGGACCTTTGTACTATATTACAATTCATGTCTGAGAGCACGTGAAAAAACAGAACATAGTTAATAAACAGATTTAACAGAAATAGCAAAGCAGAACCAAGAGACAAAGCAAAAATGTATCAAATTGCAGTTACCACTGTATACAGGATTGGATATTAGTCTTAGCAACACCGTACTGTGCAAACTATTTTTTCTGTGCATTTGAAGAAATGGAGACCATGCATATGTATATATCCCTTTGACGTATTAGTGGAGATATTAAGGACTTCTGCAGTTGTTTGCACTGTATGGTTTGCATTATGCAGAGTAGTGCGCTTACAGTTCATGTACTGTTAGCATCTTCTAGCACGTCGTTCTTTACTGATATTACATATACATGTCTATTTTATCTTTATGTAACGTGCAGTTTTTCTCATTTTTCTTTTCCCAGACTGTATAACCTAGTCAGTTGACAGACATCACCATTCCTTATACATCTCCACCCTCTAGAAATTTCACTCTTTACTTAGTAAACCCTTTTTTTCAGTCTTCATATTATGTATCATATATACATTCTGAGCAATTCACCTTCACACAGTCTGTGTTTTAGTCGTCTCAAACATTTCTTGTTATGGATGATATTTAAATTCAAATGTTCCCCAACAAAGTCATTCAGTTGCAAATAATGTCCAGTACAGGATCAGCAATTACCATTACCAAGCTAGCATATCATAAGCATAAAACATCATTCACTGCATTTCCAGAAGAAGGTCTTACATATAGAGCATCAATGAAAACCAATAAACATGTATTATATTTTTAGCTAAAACAAAAACACCCTTCTAAAATTATAGGCTTTGTATACCTGGAATGTTGTTCAGTGATGACAATTTTAACATACAAAAAAAAAAAGTGAACCATACCTATACGTCAGGCTATTCACAAATGTCAGCCCAATACAAAATAGTAGTATAAGCCTTGCAAATAATTTATATTTCTTGCCAAGTTACTGAGGCTCCTCACAAACAGTAGCAAAGTCATAGCAAACAGATGCTGTTTATCATTGACACTCATGTTTTGCCGCAAAATTAAAAGAATAATTCTACAAAATGTCCTTTCATTTAAACATGTAAAATGAGTTCACCAAAATATCCTCAGTACAATAGACATTGTAACTATTTACACCTTGATCTACTGCTGTCATTTGTCATCCAAACTTAGGAATACTTCTAGCCGTATTCAGCCAAGTGCACCCAGTTACTGAACATATCATAATGAAGTTAACCTTTTAAAATTTTTGCGTGGTCTGAAAACGACGCACTTTTACTAGTCTTTTTCATAAATAGCATACGTTAATATCTCCATGTGGAGAAGCACATCCAGTAATCAGCAAGCACATTCTGAAATTCATGTATAACACCATAATATTAACGTGTTTTAAATTCACTATGTACAACAGTCCAACACTTTTAATGTCATGTTTATTATCTAATGATATTTTAACAGCAACTTCCACTGTTTTTATGTTTTTCATAACATTGCTGCCTCAATTGTATCGCACACCAAATAATACATCAAGGTCAGTGCATTTTATCATAATAATGTTGTACTCAGCTTTGCCAGGCAGTCTGTGTCCATTATCTTAACAAGTTAAACAGAAACAACAAGTCAGCACATTTGTATCAGTGACTTTCCTCTTATTTTTTCAGTAAAAGTGCTATAACATTCAAATTACCACTTTACCAAGCAAGCATAACCTCATTAAAAAATTTAACTCAGCAAACTTCAACTTTAAAAAAGATATTTTTCACAAATAACAGTCGGCATTTAATAAGTGTAACAGATTGCAAGGAGTGCGTGTAATACCACCACTGTAACTTTAAATTTGCTATTCACATTAACACAGACATCTTCAAACTTCATATTTACACATCTGTGTTTCACAAAATTTATGTGATGTTCTTCGTGTTTCACTGTTGCAGTCATCACTTTTGGGTTATCTGCTTGCAGTAGCCCTCAGTCGACCTGATTAACAAAGTCTTGGGTCCGACGTCAGGGGTATAAAAAATGCAGCCGACGCCAATACATCAGTCTTTCTTGCTGTGCAGTGCCCAAAGCAGAAGCAGTTTGCAAGTGTTGGTCGGCCGATTCCTGAAATTTTCGTTTTCGAGTTTCAGAACCAAAGTCTTCAACTAAAGCTAAGTACCCTCTTTGGGAAACTTTTTCTTGCTCCTTACCAATGTCAGTAAAAGTTAATAATTGCATTACTTCTGGAAAGCAAATACCTCATAAAGATTTTAATTCGTACTGTATTCCTTGCATAGGCCCTGACCACGACGTACTGTGCTGTCGGTTTTGTGCTTTATTTAATCAGCGCACTATCCATTGTCTGTATATTTTTGCCTCTAAATATTTCGGTTCTCGGTTTAATTATCCAGAAATGTTGTTGGTTAGATATCTGACTACCGGGATTCCATATAAAACGCAAGGATAAAGACAGTGACAGGCCGCCAAGGTCCAAAACTGCCGACGACGCTTCTCCTAAGCCAGTCACCAGTTCGCCGGTACTCAGTGAGGTGCTTTCGCAGCCCCTTATACCCGCTACTTCTGATTCGCAGGCCTCTACTGAGACCCATTCAGAGTCCGGTATGCCACGAGATGCTTCAACTATGGAACCTGCAGATGTCTCTACCTTGGATGGGTCCGGAGCCGCTGTGCAGGCTCCGGCTTCTGAGGGGTATATACAGGCCTACAGACTTGCATATTAAACAGACGCCTCCTTCTTCCTTTAAGCCTAAATCTCGAACCATGCCTAAAAAAATGACGCCTAGGCCGCATGCTCAGGTCTCTATGCCTAAAAAACAAATAAGAATGGCTGAAGATCTTATAACTCTAATCAGGGGAAGCCAGCTTCCCCTTTCTAAGAGACCTAGGACTGAAGTTGTTTATGAATCTTCTGACCAGGATTCTGATTTTTCTGATTCTTCTGATGATTTGGATTTGTCCTTATCTGCTTATGAGGATTCTGATGCAGAGGACTCTATTCCCTCTGCTTCCCCTCCAGAGGATTTTTCTTTTGGTGAAACCTTACATACTCTAAGGGAGCATTTCCACTGGGAAAGCCAGGATTTCTCGGATTCAAAAAAGAGGCTTAGGGATTTCTTACTCCTGCCTCAGTATAGGCCTTTAGCTATTCCGCCTGTACTAGATATTGTTGATGATGCTTTTTCGGAATCAAGTTTGGCCCCTGATTCTTTGCCTCCTGCTCCCAGAAAACCTGACAGATATTACAGGATTCCTGATTCACACAAGTTCCTTTTTAAAAATCCTATTGCGGATCCGGAGACTATTTCACAGGGACCCAAGGGCATTAAGGCTTCTACTGCTAAAAATCCGACCCCTTCTGATAGAGACTCCAGGCCGCTGGATAGATCGGGTAAGAAGGTGTTTACACTTCTGCAGCCTTGGCCATTAGGGCTTTAAACTGCCAGTTTCATATGTTAAAGTATCAGCAACATGTTATTGGCTTGCTTAAACAGAAAATTATGCTGATGCCTAACTGTGCGGAAAATAAAGAATTACAGGATTTAATGCATTCTGCTGAACAGGTTGGCAAACATACTTTGCAATGTGGATTTGATTCTTTAGAGGCCTCTTGCAGGGCTGCTGTTACTGGTTTTGTGCTCAGAAGGCATGCTTAGCTTAAGGAGCAATCTTTACCTGATCATGTTAAAGCTAAATTGTTGGATGCTCCCTTAAATCAAGACCACCTGTTTGGCAACAAGGCTGAGGAATTTCTTAAAAAGATGGAAGATAAAGCTAAATCTATGCAAACTGTTAAAGATTTCTTACAAGTTCAGCCTCCTAAACTTAGTAGGCACTGGCCCTGTAAGTATTGGTCCTTTCCAGTCTCTTTAAGGTCTTCTCAAGCCAAACCAAGACATAGCAGAAACCCCAGGTTTCAGTCCCAGGGAACACACAAGACTAAGCAATGGGGGGGTTTCCGCACCCAAATCAGGGAGTAGTAGGACTCCTCCCTATGGAAAACAGTCTCAATGACTTTCTAAGACTTCCAAGCACTTCCCAACTGATTGCTCCTTTAGGCGGAAAGATTGTTCTGCAGGCCAAAAACTGGGAACTCATTACCCAGGACGAATGGGTTTTAAATATAGTGTCCCAAGGATACAGATTTCACTTCCACACCTTACCAACACCAAGCGGGTGGCCAGATCTACCCCCAAATCAGTGGGCGGAGGCCCAAAATCAAGTACTCTCTCTTAAGCATGGGGGCTATTCAGTTGGTACTAGAAGAGGAAAAGGGACAAGGGTTCTGTTCAAGACTTTTCCTGGTACCCAGAAAAGGCAATACATGGCATCCTGTCCTGGACCTTTCTACTCTACCTTTCTGGTGATTCTAAAATTCAAGATGCCGACTGTTCACCAGCTGCTTCCTATGCTAGACAAAGATGCATGGTTGGCAACACTAGACTTAAAAGAAGCATACCTGCACATCCCTATCAGGGAGTTTTGCAGAAAATACCTACGCTTCAAAACAGGCTACATGTACTATCAGTTCTCCGCACTGCCCTTTGGCTTATCTACTGCTCCCAGGGTATTCACAAAGTGCCTAGCTCCAGTCATTGCATTCTGCAGGCAAAGAAATATTCAAATATACCCATATTTGGATGATTGTCTAATTCAGGCAGAAAGCCAGGACATACTTTTGAATCGTCTGGCCTTTGTTCAAAGGGTACTGACTTGTCTGGGCTACACCATAAACGAAAAGAAATCACACCTGGTACCCTGTCATCAAATTATATTCCTGAGCAAGCTTGAATACAACTTCCCAGATGGCTTTCGTCATGCCAGAGAAATGGATTCATTTGACAACCTACTTCAAACGAGTGGCCATAAAATCCCAATTATCTGCAAGGCAAATACTGCAAGCCTTGGGGTTCATGGCCTCCTGAATTCTTCTAATTCCATATGCAAGGCTGCATATGAGGAAACTGCAATGGTATCTCAAAAGCCTATGGTGTCAACATTCACAGGATCTAGAAGCAATGATTCCTATCATACCTTGCCTACACCTAGAGTTCCTTTGGTGGGCAGAGGCCTGCCACCAAAACAGGGGACTACCATTCACACTACTCCCTGCCGCCCAAACCTTAACAGACGCATCAGACTATGCATGGGGGCCCACCTGGCAGGGAAGTGCATTCAGGGCAAATGGAACCCAAGTCAAATGCACCTGCATATCAATCAAAAAGAAATGTTAGCTGTACAGAATGCTCTGACAGCCTTCAAGGACCACATTCTTCCAGGACAATTAATGATAAAGATGGACAGCACCACTGTTATGTGGTACATAAACAAGCAGGGGAGTATGCATTCTTAACCCCTCTGCAGACTAGCGATGGCATTGTGGAACACAGCCTTGAGCTATCAAGTACATTTACAAGCTCAATTCCTGCCAGGAAAACTAAATACACTGGCAGACGAACTAAACAGAAACATCATGGATCCACACGAGTGAAAACTGGAACCAAGGATTTTCAACATGTTGACAAGCAAATGGGGGAGGCCAGATGTAGACCTGTTTGCCTCCCCCCAAAACTATCAGTTGGACAAATTCTGGACAAGGACTCCCCACAAACAAGCTTGGAAAATGGATGCTCTCTCCTTCAGCTGGAAAAACCTATCAGTTTATGCCTTTCCTCCTCTGCATCTGCTCTCCAAAGTACTACTAAAGAACAAACAAGACAAACCAAGGACAATTTTGATTGCACCAGAATGGCCATGCCAACACTGGTACCCACTCTTGTGCAATGTGTCACTGTGGGCCCCATGGCACCTGCCTCAGACTCCTACTCTATTGTCTCAGCAGGAGAACCAAATTCTGCACCCTCAGCTTCAAACACTGAATCTAGCAGCCTGGCTAATTTCTCCTTTGCCATCCCTCAGTAAACCAGTGATGGATATTTTAGAGGCAAGGAGGCCTAGTACCAGAAAGTTTTACGCTGAAAAATGGAAAAGATTCTGTGCCTGGAACCAGTCTCAAGGGATGAGCACAACAGTGCCCAATTTACCTCAGATTTTACAATACTTAACTGAGATGCTTCATAAGGGCCTGTCTTTCTCCTACATCAAAATTCACGCCTCCGCCATCTCAGCTCATTATAACACAGATCCACCCCTCTTCTCTCATCCACTCCTTAAGCAGTTCCTCAGAGGGGCCAAAAATCTGCGACCACCCAGGAGAACTCCAACTCCAGCCTGGGACCTCAACTTTGTATTGGAAAAGCTCACCCTTCCTCCTTTCGAGCCAGCTGCCACTGGGGACTTAAAATTCCTTTCTTGGAAAACAGCTTTCCTTTTAGCAATCACTTCAGCAAGAAGGGTATCTGAATGACAGGCCGTCATGGCAGTGGAGCCTTTCATCATCTTTCATGCGGACAGGGTGACCCTTAGGACCAATCCCTCCTTTATGGCCAAGGTGGTATCCATTGTGGCCCTTAATCAGTCCATACATTTGCCAACCTTCTTTCCTAATCCACAGAACAAAGGGGAACGGATTCTGCACTCCTTAGGCGTGCACAGACAACTTAGATTCTACTTGGATAGAACTAAACCTCAAAGGAAATCCGATCAACTGCTGGAGGCATTTGCTGCAGGGGCAGAGGGGAAGGCTATTTCAAAGCAAACCATTTCCAAATGGATAGACCATTGCATTAATTTCTGCTACAAACACCATGGAAAACCTATCCCACAGGGGATCAGACCCCCACTCTACCAGGGCTGCTTCTACCTCTACAGCCTTTCTCAGAGGCATCCCTACCAGGGACATCCTAGAAGCTGCTTCCTGGAGTTATGTACATACTTTCACCAAGCATTACCATCTGCCACTTTTCTCTAAATCCTGAGCTGGCTTTGCCACTGCAGTCTTGCAGGGCCTTTTAGCTGGTCCTAATTCTTTTTAAATTCCTCCTCCCATGCTTAGCTTTGGGAATCTACCCAAAAGTGATGACTGCAACAGTGAAACACGAAGAACATAGTACAGTTGTGTACACTTACCGTAAATGTAGATGTTCAAGTGTATTCAGTGTTGCAGTCCTGGTTACCCTCCCTCCTGCCCCCTTCTTTTTTTTTTTGGATATACCTCTACTTTCCTTTGCTATCTTCAAAAGCTTTTTGGTGTATTTGCTTTTTTGTTGGAGGTATAACCTTGTATATTTATAGATTTAATTGCTTCCCATTAAGGGGGCACCTGACATCTGGGGCAAGAAAAAGTGATGTAATGGTGTCGGCTGCATGTTTTAAACCCCTGATGACCTGACGTCATGGAAGAAGGGACAGCAACTGATGCAGGACCCAAGACTTTGTTAATCAGCCCGACTGAGGGCTACTGCAAGCAGATAACCCAAAAGTGATGACTGCAACAGTGAATACTCTCGAACATCTACATTTATAGTAAGTGTACACAACTGTACTTTTTCCACAGGATTGAACGCCATTTGTCTCCTGAAGTCATGCAGCCACATGGATCCAGTTGCACTCAGTTTATTTATCTCTTAGTATGATGGCATCAGTTTACTCTGAAAATTTAGAGTAACGGCTCGGCAACAGCCGGAATGTCGAAAGTCATTTGATAGCATTCCGTATTGCTGACCTTCAATACTGCAGGCATCCCTACGAATGGACTATGCATTTGTACATACGTGTTTGACCTTAGTGCTAGAGATTGCAGTACAGTACAGATCAGACCACTGTAGTGCGATCTCGGAGTTGGAATATATAATATGTGGGGGGTGTGGGGGATGCAGCCCTCCACATTGGGAGTTCAGGGGGACTTGCCTCCCTGTGAAATAGTTAAGTCGCGTGATGTGTAGTGTCAGCGTGCAGTCTACAGATGTTGACAAAGGTCGAATTTGCAAAATTAAATGTGTTTGCAACATTCTGACCTTTTCAACATTCCTATTTGAATATGTGAGACGATATTTGTGATAGGAATGTATTTTGACATTCGACTATTTGATAGTAAACCAGTGGCATCACCACACTTAAACCTTTTGCTTACTACGTAGTCACATTTTTAACAGGTCTCTAGAATGACTTGCACATTATACATGAATTACTCATCTATAGTTTAACATTTTCTATACTGTATTCAGAGAACTAGAATTAATAATATTACTTTACAAAGCAAGTCTGTTAGCATTCAAGATAAAAAGTCTGTCTGTAGATCTAATCCAACCAGAATTCAAACAGTGACAGTAACTATGAATTATGTTATCATTCAATTGAAACAAATTGCTCTCTGCTGCCATAAGTTAGTAACAATCAAATGTCACAAAAATTTTTCATTATACTTCACAGACTCTGATTTGAAAAAATCCTCTGTACTACACACTCATAAATGTAGCCTGTGTGACTCTCTTCCAACTGTGCTCTCCCTAAGGAACATGTAACCATGATACCATAACTCCATTGGGTACTTCCTCTTGTTTTCATTCCCTCTGCTTCAACAGTTTCTGGGCATCCATTACTTTTGTTTGACTTTTTCTGTCGTCACTCATATAGAACAACATTAGGTGCAACCACTCCAAAACCTGCATGGTTTGTTAAGCAGATTTGAGCATTTGCTTCTTCTCAGAAAAATCTAGCTTATTGTGATTTCTGCATCACAGGCATTTCTTTGCGTGAGGAACTGCACCCTTCTCTGAAGTATGTCTCCAGTAAATCATGATCTACCATGCCACGGACTGTATCAGAATCAGCTTAAGACAGCTATGCATTCTATTTGCAAGTAGAGGCAGTAGCTGATATGCTTTATCTAGTCCCACCACTCTGTTTTGAAAAAAAAAAAAAAACAGTCCATTGCATCATCTTAGTTTCCACTAATTTATGATTGCTAAGTCCTTCCTGTCCTTCCAACACTCTGGGCTGTATCAGCTTGCTGTAGCTTCCAAAATTATCCAACTTTTGTTCATTGTAAATGTGTCTGCTTAATTCCACTCTCATATTCACATACCTGTTAACCACTATTTCAGGGTACATTTGGCAACATGCTGCTTGCTCCTTCAAGTACTCACAGAAGTCATCACTAAGAGATTTGTGTTTCTTCATGTCCTGGTTAAGAGCACAAACACCACTTTCTGTGCTGCTGTACAACTTCCACAGCTGCATCGATCTCAGGCTTCCACAGCTCCATCAATCTCAGACTTCCACAGCTCCATCGATCTCAGGCTTTCATAGCTTCATCATTTGTATACCATCTGCATTAGAAAGGCTAACGTCAACTAACTGCCCTTGAACATTTCTTGGGTCTCGTCATATATCTTTTTCACTTTTACCCAAATCCTAGGAAACCATCTCCAAAATGATTACTTAAGCCATCAGTGGAACCAGAATCACAGCAAAACTCTGGCTAAATATATAAGCATAATTTTAAAAACTTTAAGGCAGCTGAATGGAGTGATCAGCCTTAGTGAAGACTACAAGACTTCTAAAAATGTCAAACTTAATGTATGTATGTTTCTCCCTGCTGCTCCAGCAACAGTCAGGTATACTGGGCATCTCAGATATTAAAGAAAAGTAGAGGGAAACACTAGGCAAAGATTCATAAATACACCGAAGGAGGTAGACCTGGATCAGACCCATAATGGAAAATCTTTCTGAATATCAGCTAGAGACTAAGCTGCCAAAGTATCAGATCTCTTCTGAATGTTAGCGTGAGAAGTTGAATGGTGTCAGGATGTAAGGTATAAACTACTGAAATGTATGAACACATTAAACTCTCAGTTAAACGGCACCCATGGGGATTGATAGATGCCAGATAACTGTAATTTCTGGTTGCTTGAGAGTTACTATTAAAGATAGGCCTGACTAATACTGCACCCTATACTATTTGTTTGGTTTGACTTGTTCTCATGTCGGAGAGCGAGGGAATTTATTCCCGTCTTCCTTTTGAAAACTCTAAAAACATAAGGTATTTTTCTGCGGGGAGATAACAAAGTGCAACACATGAAAATTGTACTGTATTTCTTCGATTTTTTTTTTTTTTTGCCAGTTGCTTGAGAGTGCTGGTTTCTTGAGTTTCGGTTAATTGTGAGTTTACTGTATTGTGTTATGCCAGTATGTAGAGAGGCTGGGCAGTATAGCTTACATCTCAGTTTAATGAAGAGGAAGAGGAAATGTTGAGCTTAAAGGATTTTGGCACAGTCCATACATGCATTGTGCTGGCTTAAGTTCTGTGATGCATTTGTCACCTCACAGTAAGACGCTGTCCGGTTCGATTCTCAGCTAGAGGGTCTTCTTCGTGGAGACATGCGTGAATGGGCATACCTTCGTTGAAGGTTGTGCGGCAGGGCTGGTAACTCGGCATGTAAAAAATCAACTACTAATCATTAGCGGACCGGAGTTCCACTGTGGCGACCCCTAACTGGGAAAAGCCGAAAGAAACAAACAATTCCTGATATATTCGAGCCATTTAATAAAAAAGTGTTCTAAAATATTTTAAGCTATGAAACAAATAAGTGTACTGTATTTCCCAGTGACATTATGATAGGGATAGTGAGGTAATGTATTTGTACACTGTATTGGATGCAGTCCTTGTACATGAACATTGGTATATCCATTTAAAGTTTGTGGACACATCTCCATGCTATCCCAACCCTGATGTCATCAGGTTTTTAGGTTAACTGATGTCTGCATATTGAAAAATAATTTTTGCAAACTATATAATAAAGAAGTAGAACATAGATTTTATGAATGATAGGAGGGAAAAACGCATCATGGTGCTATGGGACACCATGTGCCACCATGCAAACTTTTCCAAACCAGTGGAAAAAAAGCAACTCCTCTGCAGGAAGGAGAAAAAAGGTGGAGAGTTAATTTTCTAAAAGACACAAGACCCTGATTATCAAGAAACTGTACTCAGAAAAGAAGGCTATTCATGGACCAGTGTTGTATTGTCCACCATTCTATCAGTAAAAAAGCCAGATATTAATACTATCAAGCTTGAAAACAGTTGCCAAAGGAGGAATTCTACTGAAGTGAAACATATGTTTTAAACACTAAAAGATGTGAAGGCATTTATCTACAAAGAAAGGTTGCATTGGGTCTGCATAATGTATATTTTTTAGCTTTTGCCATAAAACTATCTAGTTGATAGGTTTATCCAGCAAGAAAGGAGAGTTTACCATGTTCCTAGCTAAATGAATAATTGAGCCATGACATTCAGGAACGTGGGTAACATGGAGTTTAAGGCTGCAGAACTTAATGAATACTGCTCCCATTTTTGTTTCTAGGGGTTTGAAACAGAAAGACCAAGGATGAATCTATTTAGTGGAAGAGTGGCTCATAGGTTCATAGGTAGGTACTAGGCTATCGGCCCTGGGGCCTATATAAGCCTAGCCACAAAAGTTCCCTAGCTTTCATCACCCAAGAAAGTTATTTTCCTGCATCCCTGTCTAGCAGAGCCACAGAAGTGATCCCCGGGGTGAATTTCCTATTTCCCATCCAATTGTCGAGATTTTTCTTAGAGGACTAATGAGGAGCTTTGCTTGACATGAATGGGTAGTCTATTCCAGAGCATGAGAAGTCTCTGGGACAGGAATCTATCCCTCCAGCATGTTCTGTTTATTGTGATGGCAAGGTTTAGGTCCGTGGAGCGTGTGGCTCAGAGGGATTGAGATTTCCTTACGTGGAGCATGTCCAACAGTTCTAGGTTTGACATGGCTTTGTATGTTAGGCAGAGGTTGCCTCTGAGTAGGTGATAAGCGATGGAGTAGAGCTGGAGTTTTTTGTGACTGTCTGCATATGCCGTCTATTTGAGGCTGGTAATCCTCTTAGGTATTTCTGTGGTCTTTGTAGTTGTTTTAGATGTCTTGCGAGGTACATGCCAAATGGGGCATTGTATTCTAATGGGTCTGATGAGGGATGAGTAGAGAGGAACAATGACCTTTTTTTTCTGGAGGTGAACCCCTTTGTGATGAGGTGTGCCACGTAGAAGAATTTCCTGACTACTGTGGCGATGTGATTATCAAAGGAGAGACTACTGTCCACCTATGTCCCAAGGTCTCTTATCACACTTTTGGTGTTTAGTAGGCTACCGCCTATGTGGTAGTTCATGGGTACAGTGTGTTTCCCAAAGGGGATGACAGTGCACTTCTTGGCATTGAGCTTGAGGCCATGACTTTGACACCAAGCATTAGTCTCCGTGAGGCCCCTTTGTAGAATGTCCACATCATTAGCCGATTCTATTATGGCACCTAGTTTGCAGTCTGCGAACTTCGTTAGCCATAGACCTGCTGTATTAGTCTAGACATCTGAGAAGTAGATGCCAAACAGGAGAGGACCCAGAACCGAACCCTGTGGTACCCCACTTGTCACTAGTCTGAAGTTGGATTTGGAGTTGTCTACTTTCACTGTGTGGGTTCTGTCAGTGTGCCAGTTGGCTACCCATCTTGTGACATAGGGATTTATGCCCAGTCTAGTGAGTTTATCTATAATTCCAGAGTGGGGGATGGTGTTGAAAGCCATGGTGAGGTCAAGGTAGGCTATGTGCACCACCTTGCTGTCGTCCACGGCTCTGGTGACTGCTTCAAAGAAGTCAACCAGGTTTAGGAGACATGACCTATCTTTTACAAAAAATGTAAAACCACCAAACTGAAGCCAGCATACAGCAAACGCTTTAATGGAGCTATCTTTTACAAACCCAAACTGAGTGGGGTCCAGAGTTTGGAGGTTACCTATGTCCTTGTTTATAAGCTCCAAGATGATACATTCCATGGCCTTGTAGACCAGGCTCGTCAGGCTAATGGGGTGGTAGTTCCCGGGGTCCATATTGGCACCCCCTTTGTGGAGTGGGATAACAGTCACTGTGTGCCGTTCAGTAGGCACAAAGCCTGAAGTGAAGCTATGATTGAACATAGTACTTAGGTGGGGTGCCATTTCGTTCTGTAGTTTGTGCAGAACACAGTCTGGGATGTTGTCAGATCCAGTGGATGCTGTGTTCTTGGCTTTGGAGAGTGTGGTCTTTACCTGTGCAGCTGTGATTACAGGGGCTTTGCATTCTTTTGGTATAGTGATGGGCCCTTGGGGGGGTGAGGGAGACGTCTGCCAGGATGTTGGCAATATCAGCTGGTTCTGTATATCTAGTGCCATTGTGCTGTAGGTCGGAGCAGATCTGAGTGTTGCCATTGAGATTCTTGACATAGCTGTAGAATGCTTTGTGGTTGTCTTTAGAATCAGTGGTGATTTTATTTTCATAACTTGCTTTGGAGGATTTTATGAGGGATCTCATTCTTTCTGAGGCTGACCAGGGAGTTACTGCAATCTGGGGATTCTACTCTTTTTTGCAACAGCTTCTTTCTTCCTTCTGTTGTAGAGTTTGTTTTTGGCAGAGGACCACCAGATTGGCTTCCTTTTTTTGGAGGATAGCGTCTTGGTTCTGTTGGGGATGGCACGATCCATGCACTCGTGTATGTGCTTATACAGTGCATTTGTATAGGATTCAGCAGTTGTACCTCTATTTTCCATCTGTATGGGTGTTATGAAGCTTGCCACTTCTGTCTTAAGGACCCCTCCTGTTCGGTATATACTTCTCAGAGGTACAGGCAAGCATAGGAGGGCTATGTCTGACAAAGTTCGCAGACGACTGCAAACTAGGGGCCATAATTGATTCTCTGGCTGATACAGACACCTTTCAGATGGGTCTCACTGAGACGGATACCTGGTGTCAAAATCATGGCCTCAAGCTAAATGCCAAAAAGTGCTTAGTCATCCCCTTTGGAAAAAACAAAATACCCACGAACTACCACATAGGTGGTAGTCCCCTTAATACAGAAAATGTAATAAGGGATCTGGGGACCCAAGTAGATAGTAATCTCTCCTTTGATAATCATATTGCCAAGGTGGTTAGAAAATCCTTCTATGTGGCCCACCTAATCGCAAAAGGGTTCGCATCTAGAACAAAAGAGGTTATTGTGCCTCTCTATTCATCACTCATTAGACCCATCATAGAATACAACACCCCATTTGGGATTTACCTTACAAGACACCTGCAACAGCTGGAAAGGCCACAAAAGTACCTCACCAAGAAGATTATTGGCCTCAAACAGATGCCCTATGCAGCCCGACTCAAGAAACTCCAGCTGTACTCAGTTGCACACCGCTTACTCAGAGGTGATCTCTGCCTGACATACAAGGCCTTGTCCAACCCAGAATTGATGGACATGCTCCACCTAAAAAAAAAACAAATCCCAGAGAGCCACATGCTCTAAAGATATAAACCTCACCACAACGATAAATAGGACATGCTGGAGGGATAGATTCCTATCCCAGAGACTTCCCATGCTTTGGAACAGGATTTCAATATACATCAGGCAGAGCCCCCCACTAACACTCAAGAGAAACCTTGACGGGTGGATGGGAAACAGAAAATTTACCCCGGGGAAAACTGTACTGGCTCTGCTGGACAGTGGCACAGGGAACTGATGGCTCTGCTGGACAGAGGCACAGGGAACTAATGTAAGGGGGTGACGAAAGCCAACATATTCTGGCTAGGCTTATAAATGCCCTTGGGCAGATAGCCTAGTACTTACCTTTGAACTTACCTATAAGAAGCATGAAGTTGGCTTTGGAGAAGTTTTTTACTGTGGTTTCCTTAATGGGGGGTGGGGGCAGGATATTGATAGCTAGGGTGATTAGCTTGTGGTCAGATCTGACCAGCAAGGAGTTGTGGAACATTGGTTGTTCATATTGGTAATGACCAGGTCCAGGATATTGCTGCCCCTGGTGGGGGAATGGACAAGCTGATCCAGGGCTTTGGAATTTATGAATTCCAGAAAGCATTGAGCAAATGAGTTAGTACATGAATAGTTTTCCCAATTGATAGTGGGGTAGTTGAAATCCCCCATTATTAGGGTATTGGGCTGTACCTTAATATTACCCAGTATATCACAAAAACGTGGGAGTGGGCATCCTGGGGCATGGCTGGGGATCTGTAACAAGCTACAAACTGGATTGCAGTCTTGCCAGTGTTAGTTGCACTTAGATAATTTCGGATGCATTATGTTGCGCAACTAACCTGGAGGTGTGGATATCCTTAATAAATATGGGCATGCCTCCTCAAGTGTTTTGGTCCAGGTTAGGTGGCCGAAAGGTGTAGTATGAGTTATAGCCTGGTAATGCAGGAGTGCTCTCTGGAGCCTTGAACCAGGTCTCTGTCACTGCACAGATGTTGATGTTCTCCATTTTAAGGAGTGCCTTGAGTGAGTGCATTTTGAGGTTTAGACTTCTAGCATTGAGTAGCATTGGCCTCAGATTTTGCTTGCTTATACCTGCTACAGTGGTAAGGTTGTTGTTTGAACCTTGCCTAAAAAAGGCACTATAGGGTGGTAAGAGCCTTAGCCAGTATCTGGAATCCCAGGGGTGACAGGTGCAGGCCATCTCTGGCAAAGCATCGTGGTCTGTTGATCATGTCGTCCCAAGCAGACAGACACTGGATCCCCTTAGAATGACACCAGAAGCTTAGCCAATTGTTGAAGTCAGTCCTTTTTTCCTTGTATTGTGGTATCATTGTGGGCGATGGCAGGGTGCTACTCAGGGCTAGGGTCATACCTGCCTGGGGTACATGATCCGAGAGCTCCTCCATGTCTCTCTTCATGTAGTCCAGGGAGGTACGTGTCAGGTCATTCACACCAACATGGACAGTGACAGAGTCATAGTTGTACTTGTTGTGGAGTGACCTGAGTGCTTGCATTATGTGGTGGATCCTGGCACCCGAAATGCAGCTGACAGTAACTTTTTCCTTGTTTAGCCTGGTGAGTGGGACATCGGTGTGCCTGACTATAGAGTCACCTATGACTAGTGTGTTGAGTGCGTTGTTTTGCCTTATGGGCTGAGGTTGAGTGGCACACTGATTTTGTGGGCTGTATGTCATTTGGGTAGTGTTGGGGTGGTGGTTGCTTGCGTTTCAGCTTTGGAGGTCTCTGTTTGGGCAGATTTGTATTGAGAGCCTCCGCAAATGTAGGTGTGTGTTTTGTGTTACTATGTGTGGGTTTAGGTGGTGTAGGCATTGATGGACTATGTGTTGAGTGTGGTGTGGTGCAGTGTTTACCTTCTCCTCTTGACTGTCTAGTACAGTCTTGGCTGGAGAGAGCTTGGCTTCCAGTTTGGCTATATAAGTACATCTCTCACAAGTTGTAGCGTTGGGTGGTAGGAGGAGAGGGTTGTCAATGTACATGTGGCAATTGCTACATTGCCCCAAGATGCCCAGATTCATCAGGTGGACAGAGGCAAATACTGGGAGTTGACTCTTAGACATGCCTGGATAGGTGCTTATTAATGTAACTACTAAAAACTGTTTTCCTCCTAGACAAGTGAGGAAAGTTGAGTGCTGCAGTAGTTTGTAGGTTATTTAGTGCTTGCAACTAGTTTTGAACAAGTGCTGAATACAAGGAAACCGTTTTGAATGCTAAAACTAGAAAACTGTCTATTTATAAGGGAAAATTAGAAGAGCAATCTTTCTGGCACCGGGAATAGTTTAACCCTAGTTAAATGGGCGCTGTGTGATGCGCAAAACTGCGCAAACACAGGTTTTTAGACATAAAGATGAAAGGGTAGAAATAGCCCAAAATGGCCAATAAAACTACAGATTCTGAGCTGAAACCACTCCTTCAGCTACAGGTACGCTGCCCAAAGCTCACCACTCTCTCTGATGAACAGAGACACTTCCTTCTGTCTTAGTAAGATTGGGTAACACAGAAACTACAAAACAGCCCAGAATTCAGCAATATCTGAAAACCGGACTCTACTGGTTATAGAAAGGTGGGAAATGAGTAGGATTTTTTTTTGCTTTGTTTTTTTTTTTCAAAAATTAAAACATACAGTAAAACAAACACTTTTAAAGCAGAAAATAGCTATCGCACTTGAGCGTGTAGCCCTCAACAGTTGAAAAACACTTAAAAATGATCAGTTAATGTGCAAGCAATATCAGAATTCAATAACAGTTCAAATAAGTTGCAAAGTTAATAAAAAATGCTTGGAATAGTGTGGCTAGCGAAAATAAGGAATAAAAAGCAAAACAGAGGTACTTACTTAATCCACTCAGTCTCCCTTTGCTCTGTCTGCTGCTGTAGGACTCTGCAGGACACCCAGGCAGGATCTTGCTGAGGTAATACAAGAACAAAAATTGTGCAAACACAGGTTTTTAAACAGAAAGATGAAAGGGATAGAAATAGCCCAACATGGCCAATAAAACTATAGATTCTGAGCTGAAACCACTCCTCCAGCGACAGATACTCAAAGCTCACCACTCTCACTGATGAACAGGGTTTTAGTAAGGTCTGGGCAACACAGAAACTCCGAAACAACCCAGAATTCAGCAAAATCTGAAAACCGGACTCTACTGCTTATAGAAAGGCGGGAAATGAGTAGAGAGATGTGATTTTTTTTCAAAAATTAAAACAGATACAGTAAAACAAGCACTTTTAAAGCAGAAAAATGGCTATTGCACTTGAGTGTGTAGCCCTCAACAGTTGGAAAACACTTAAAAACGATCAGTTAAAGTGCACATAGTATCAGAATTCAAAAAACAGTTCAAATAAGTTGCAAAGTTAATAAAAATGCTTGGAAGAGTGCGGCTTGTGAAAATAAGCAATCAAGAGCAAAGCAGAGGTACTTACATAATCCACTCAGTCTCCCTTTTCTCTCTCTGCTGCTGTAGAATTCTGCAGGACACCCAAGCAAGATCTTGTGGTCTGAAGTGTATACATTATTTTGGTAGAACTGAGTGTTTTAGCAGCAGTGAATTCTGTTAATGCTTGAATTATTGTGCTTTCTGCTAGTTTAACTGATTATCAAGAGTGTAATTATTAATTTGCTTATAATTAGTTGCTTTTTCTTTGGTGAATGACAGAAACTGCTGGATGCAAACTGTAGATGTTTGTTGAAATCTAAATTGATTGATAAAAACGTCATTAGAAACACATCTTTGTTGAATTTGGATGGAGGTCAGAAATTTAGTAAAAGGACCCCAAAATTGTATGTTTTGAGTAAGCTTGGGTGGGGATATCAAGCTTTTATCATTTGCATATATATTTACTGTGACTACTTTCTGTTGTAAGGTAGACATGTTCCTACTCTTGCCGTAGTTCCATTGTTTTATTCTTGAAACTTGCAGTGCTAAAGCAAAAATTAAAGGGGAGTTACCCCACCAGTGCAAAAATTTAGAAGGGAGAGGGGACACCATTTCATGTGCCACATTTAAAGAAATTGGCTGGGAAATTAAGGGCTGTAATTTGGCCACTTATAGTGACCCTTAAGATATTAGCTGTAATACATTTAAACAAGGAAGAGGGGATTCTTCAATTTATTCGTATTGCCAGCTTATAAAGCATTATTGCACCACTGGCTTCTAGTCTCAGCTAGGTCATCCTAATTGCTAAACAAGCTCATCTTCAGAACTCCTCAGTGATAAATACTGACCATCTTTGACCAGTGGATAAGTAGTGCACAGTGTATTAACACCAGCATCAAACTTAAAACGCCTCACTTATTCCTGTCCATCTGAAAAAAAAAATCTTCAGGTTTACCATAGCTTCTTGTAAACGTCTTCGTGCCCAAATTACTTCACTGAAAGATCTCTCAGAATTTCAGAAACAGTTAAAGGATACGTAACTCGTAACAGTCCAGATAAGTTTTGTAAATCCTTTAAACCAACACACTGTAGATGGCTGTCAGTGCCATTGCTTTGACAACAAAAGTTAGCTATTTTCTCTATTATCAACATACTTGTCTGCATTTAAACTGTGAAAAGATTTATTCAGACACAATTAAGTCTGACAAATATTTGTGTATACTTAATGGAAACCCTCACCGCCACCTCCTCCTTATTTTTTCTTACTCCTCCAGTTCTGTAATACCCAAACCTCCTCTCCATTCCCCTATTTAACCTAATACACCTGCAATTTCTACTAATTTTTTTTTTGCTCTTTTAACCCTGCATCTTACCATTCTTCATTTACTGTATTGTAAATACTATTCTCTCTGATGATATGCATACATTCTTAAATGTATCCAGTACTTCGAATGTCATGGATTAATTACATCATGCTTTTCATAAACACCCTTGTCATGCCTGAAAATGTTCTTTGGACTAGTAAAAATTAGAGCAGCTGATGAATGAAAGAACATAAATGCTCTTGCTTTAAAATCACGGATTATCTCTAATTTTCTGCACTTTAGAATAACTTGCACTGTACACAGGCTATAATCCGCCATAACTCTTTGTGGTCTTCAGCCTATACTGATATAGTGATCTTTAGCTGTCTGTGTTTCAATCACATATTTTATGTTTCCTGTATATATTTTATGTTGCCTTTTAGTCCAAACGGTGACTGTAGAGAGTCCCGTACCAATTGTCCAAAACTGGCTAACAAACTTCAGATTAATTAATGCCCAGGAAGTTAAAGATCAATACCCAACTCACTTTTTCAGAATTGTTTTCTAAATCCCCTGTTAATGCTAGAAGAGAATTAGAATAGGATGTAGAGAGAGATAACATTGCCAGGACTATTCAGAGATTGGTTCTAGCTTGTGTGTGCTTATTAAATTGCATTTGTACATAAGAGGTGCTAACCCACCGATCATATTTGCATATAAATATTGCAGCCATTGTGTAAAACTGAGATGGGTTTTTAATTGGCACAAAGTGGGCTCTTTCTATGTATTGCTAGGAAGGAGGTACTAAGAGATGTTCTTCTATTCACATGTTGCAGTGTTCATAACAGTAGGGAGGTTGCTGCCTGCAGTGCCAACATCAGGCCAGTATACCAAAGTCTTACTTCAGGGGGGTACGTGTGACATCCTGTGCCAGGGCCATAAAACGATGTAGGGTATAAAAGTAACATCTGCATGTACCCTCTTCAGAATATTTCTGCCGCAGTGAACATCTAACTCCAGTTGTCAGTTCGGGAAACAGATCCTGATTTCAGACGACTGCCACAAACGACTGCTACAGATAAGTACACTGTGAGGTTTTCTTTATCCTTTTGTTTATTGCTAATACATACATGTCCACTAGAAAGGGGAAGTGTGCTTGTGGGAGACAAATTCCTCACAAGGGCTCGCATGATAAGTGCGTATTCTGTTTAGGCGAGGCCCACGACCATACGTCCTGTCCTGTTTGCAAATCATTCATTCCAAAAACACTTTGTAGCCATCTGGCTGTGCTTAAACTTTACTTGGAAAATCAGAGGCTTTGACGTCCCATGCTTGGTATGAAGGGAGGAGCAGGCCCATCCGAAGAGCCACTGCAGAAAAAGGCCAAGAAAACCAGACCTGATTCCCATGCTGCACCTCAGGCGTCAAGGGAGATTCTTGAGACTGATAAAAGCTCTGGATCTTTTCGGACATCCATTTCTTTGCTAGGCCCAGGAACCACTATGGAAGCTGGAATACCGGAAACTTCGAGTATATCAACTGAGGCATGCCAACCATCAGATCCTGATGGCGGCGGGGAACCACGACTCATTCAGTCAAAGGGTCCTGCTCTTGCTCCTCGATCCAACCAGACGTCAGCTCCCTCTCTTTCTCTACCATCTACCCCTATGAAGAGAAAACAGAAAGTAAAGCACACAGAAACACATCCTGTTCCAGGATGGGAAACTTACTCTCAGAGCCTGTTTAAGTCATTCCAGGCCCTACAGACACAGCAACAACCTACTGTGTCTCCTACAGGGCCCCCTTCACTTGTATCAGAGGAAGAGCTCTCCTCAGATGAAAATTCTGTGACCTATGAATCTCAAATAGATTTCACCCAAGTATTTCATTACCCCAGAGGAAGAGGAACCCATCACCCCTGAGTCTCCCGGGAAGAATTCACCTTTGGTGATGCATTTCCCTCATGAGGGAACATTTTAAGTGGCAGGTCTCCAATAGTAAGAAAAGGTATATTGACCTGCTCCAAATGGAACAGCCTTCCCCTTCAGCTGTGTGCCTCCCTTGCTCCCTGCCTTCCAGGATGCCTTTTTAGTATCCTCTCAAGCACCTGACTTACATCCCCCAGTCACTAAACGTCCAGACTGTCCCACGGGATACCCAGTTCCTTTCAGAAACCCACCAGCAGACCCTGCTGTTATTGCAGTCTCTGCAGATAAAACATCTAGACAATTACCTTCTACTGCCCTCTATCCTACTGATAAGGACAGTAAACTTATGGCTAGACTAGGAAAAAAGGTATATACCTCTTCTACTCTTGCTATAAGAGCATTGAACTACCAAACCCACATGGCTAAGTATGTCCTGGACACAATTGCCAGGGCTTCTACCTTACTTTCAGAGGCACCCGTATCCAATATTAAAAGTCAGCTAAGCAACCTACTTTCAAGAGCATCCCAAGTAACTAGGCACTTCATCAAGTGCAGTTACGATGCTGTGTAAGCATCATCCAAATCTGCTGCTTCTGGCTCAGTACTAAGGCGATACTCCTGGCTAAGACTTCAGCCTCTGCCCTTAGACGTACAAACAAAACTCCTGGATGCCCCCCTGGCCAATAAAGCCCTTTTTGGCCAAGCCTCAGCTGAACTTCTTAAATCACTTCAAGAGAAGGAAAAACAACTGCAAAACCTAAAACACTTGCTGGTGTCCCCCATTCCCAGATACCACAGAAACTATCCACAGGAAAGTTCCTTTGTCAGGAGGCAAACCTCCCATACAGCTCTTCAAACAAAGGGACGCAGGCAACCAAGGAAAACCTCTATCCCCAGGTTTCCCTACACTCCTGCCACTCCACCCTTTTCGAGATGGTCTGACCAAGGCAGACCACCTCCTGCGTGACTTCTAAACACCCCTCTGTCCCTTCGCCTCACCCTCTCCCTACCCTCCTGGCAGAAGATTGCTACAGAAAAATGGGTACTTTCCATCATTCAGAGGGGTTACTTCATGACTTGGTGGATGCTGCCCCCCTTCTAGGGAATTCCTCAACGACCAACAAATCAAATCCACCACTTCCTCACTACCATTCAACAATGTCTAGCCCAAGGCACCATAGAAAGCATTTGGTTGTCCATTTCTGTTGCTTCGGTATTTTCAGCGCTGTGGTGGAAAGTTACGGGTCGGGTTCAGGTAAGTGTGCGATTGTGTGGACGTGAGGGTTAGGGCGGGGTAGGTGAGTTAGGGTTAGGGCGCGGGTGAGGTGACTGTGCGATAGTGACGGACCTTAGGGTTAGGGTTTGGGTTAAGGTAAGTGGATAGTTAGTTGTGTATGTATAGTTTAGTGTAGGGTTAGGTGTAAGAGTTTAGGTGTATGTGTGTGGATTGCTGTTTGTTTGGTTTGCTTGTGTTGTGTGTATGTGTTTTGGGACAGCAAATTTTTTCCACAGGAAAAAAATCACTTTTATGCATGTTCGATGTTTTAAATTTTCGATTAATAGGGTTCGATATTAGAACACTCTAAATTTTGAAAGTTCGGTGTTCTAATATAGACCCTTGCAGAACACAGGGTATACAAATATACCCATACCTAGACAACCTGATTGTTCTTCATTAAGACAGCCACATCCTCCAAGAGCACCTAAAACAGGTGATCTACACCTTGACCCACCTAGGGTTAACTATAAACAACGAAAAGTCCCATCTGCAATCCACACAAGACATGCTTTTCTTGGGATGCAGAATCAGAGCAGACCTAATTAAAGCTTTTATCCCAGAACAAAGAATCTTGGATCTTGGCACATACTTCGACAAACTCACCAGTCTCGCTTCATTCCCAGCACAAAAATTCCTAAAGATGTTGGGACACATGGCTTCCCTGATACCCTTGTTATCCCTAGTAAGACTCCAGATGAGAAAGATCCAGTGTATCTTGAAGAACATATGAAGCCACCATGCCCATTCCCTGGACTCTCCTCTTCCCCTACTCTAGTGTGTGAAGAGAGGAATCCAGTGGTGGATCTCTGCCATCCATCACAACCAGGGAATTTCATTACAGGTACCTGCCCACCGGCAAGAACTCACCACAGACACATCAGACTTGGGTTGAGGGGCGGTGCTACAGCACAACCTAAGACAGTTCACTGTGCAGGGAAAATGGTCCACACTAAGACTAAGGGACCACATCAATGTCAAAGAAATGAGGGCACTCCACTTAGCCTTACAGACTTTCAATACAGCCCTATTTCCAGGGACTCTCAAAGTGATCACGGACAACATGACTGTCATGTTGTATATAAACAAGCGGGGGGGGGGTGGACAACATCCTACCCCCTTTGCAGCTTAGCCATCCAAATCTGGACCTTAGCAACAACCCTCAACATCTGTTTACAAGCAGTTTACATTCCCTCCACAGTAAATGTCATGGCAGACTATCTAAGCAGAGCTTCAGCTCCCTCTCATGAATGGATGCTTCACAGAGAGGTATTCCTAGATGTTATACTTGGATGGGGTATTCCACAACTAGATCTGTTTGTCTTCTGCCAGAACAAACAGATGCCCAAATTTTGCACAAGAGCCCAACATCCACAAGCCTGGAAAGTGGACGCCTTCTCCTTTCCTGGGGGGGAATGAAACTCTTTGCGGTCCCACCCTTCACTCTGATTCAGAAAGTTGTCCTCAAGATCCAGAAGGACAACCCAAAAATCCTGTTGGTGACCCCCTACTGGCCAAGACAGCATTGGTCTCCCCTTTTCTACCTACTATCCAAGGGCAATCACCACAGGTTATCCCACCGGTTAGACATGCTCACACAAAACAGGGGATCCCTATTACACCCTCAAGTGAACAACTTAAAGCTGACCTTATGGGTGATGGGGTTCTAATCCCCTTCAGACACCTATATTCAGAGGACATACTCAATGTCCAGCAGGAGGCCAGGAAACCTAGCACCAGGAGAAATTACATTTCTAAATAGAAATGATTTTCCAGGTGGTTTCAAAGGAAAAAACAGGACCCTGTGACTATTCCTGTTTCTTTGGTCCTTTCCTATTTGTGTGAGCTCCTTCACTCAAGACTAACCTACTCATCAGTCAAAGTCTATATATCTGCCATCTCTGCCTGTCTGCCTATGTTACCACTGCTGGCATCCAGATTGGATGTCAAGCTGTTCTGAAAGGATTCCTTCATATCAGGCCCCCTAGGAAGCCTAACCCTCCACCTTGGGACCTGACTTTTGTACTAGAAAAACTAACACTTCCTCCTTTTGAACCAGCACATTCAGTAACCTTAAAACTGTGCAACCCTAAAACGGTCCTACTAGTGGCCCTTACCTCTGCCAGTAGGGTAGCAGAGATACAAGCCCTTATGGCTATCCCTCCTTACCTCATTTTCCACAAGGAGAGGGTTGCCCTCAAGACTAATCCCTCCTTCATGCCGTAGGTGGCTAATGAACTTTCATTAAACTAAGCTATCGTAGGTTCATAGGTTCATACTAGGCTATCTGCCCTGGGGCAATTATAAGCCTAGTCCGATTCTGTATGGCTTACACCACCCCTTGATTTGAGTATACTGTGCCCTTTTTAAGGTTTAGTTTACTGTGCCTCTGTCTAATAGTGACACGGGAATAATCCCTGGGACAAACCTACGATCCCCCATCCACCTATCGAGATTATTCTTGAAGAGATTCAATGAGGTGCTCTGCCTCACATGAACTGGAATTCTATTCCAGAGCGAAGGGAGCCTCTGGGTTATGAACCTGTCCCTCCAGCAAGTTCTATTTATTTCTGTGCTGAGGTTCAAGTCCCTCGAGCGTGTGGCTCTAAGGGATTTAGATTTACTGAGGTGGAGCATGTCCATTAATTCTGGATTTGACATAGCTTTGTATGTCAGGCATAGATCGCCTTGAAGTAGGCGGTATGCAACTGAGTAGAGCTGGAGTTTTTTTAACCGAGTAGCATATGGCATCAGTTTGAGACCCTTGATCCTCTTGGTGAGATACTTTTGGGGTCTTTCTAATTGCTGCAGGTGTCGGGTAAGGTACATCCCAAAAGGGGCATTGTATTCTATGATGGGCCTGATGAGGGATGAATAAAGGGGCACGATTACCTCTCTTGATCTAGATGTGAAACCCTTCGTGATGAGGTGGGCTATGTAGAAGGTCTTTCTAACCACTTTGGCAATGTGGTTTTCAAAGGAGAGATTGCTATCAACTTGGGTCCCCAGATCCCTAATAACTTTCTCTGTATTTAATGGGTTTCCGCCTATGTGGTAATTTGTGGGCACATTGTTTTTGCCAAAGGGTATGACTATACACTTTTTGGCATTTAGCTATAAACCATGGCGCTGGCACCAGTTATCTGTCTCTGTGAGACCTTTTTGAAGGATGTTTGTGTCAGCTGGAGAGTCGATTATGGCGCCCAGTTTGCAGTCGTCTGCGAACTTGGTGAGCCATAGTCCTCCCACGTTTGCCTGTACCTCGGAAAAGTATATACCGAACAAGAGTGGTCCCAGGACAGAACCCTGTGGGATGCCACTTGTGACCGGTTTCGAGTCTGACATTGCTCCAGCAACTCTCACTCTGTGGGTTCTGTCTTTGAGCCAGTTTGCGACCCATCTTGTGACATAGGGGTTTATATTTAAGCTGGATAGCTTACCTATGATGCCCAAGTGGGGTATTGTGTCAAATGCATTTGCAAGGTCCAGATAGGCTGTGTGGACTACCTTCCCTTCATCTATGGCTTTGGTGACTGTTTCGAAGAAGTCAACCAGGTTCAAAAGGCAGGATCTGCCCTTGACAAAGCCGAACTGGGTAGGATCTAGTGTCTGCAGGTCCCCAATGTCTTTGTGTATGAGCTCCATGATGATCCTCTCCATAGCCTTGCAGACTAAGCTAGTCAGGCTTATGGGGCGATAGTTTCCAGGGTCCGTAGAGGCTCCACCATTGTGGAGTGGGACCACTGTTGCTGTACGCCATTCTGTGGGCACATATCCTGTAGTGAGGCTGAGATTGTATAGCTGTTTTATTTGAGGGATTAGTTCCTCTTGGAGTTCATGTAGGATGCAACCTGGGATGCCATCTGGTCCCATGGAAGCAGTGTTTTTTGCTTTGGAGAGGGCAGCCTTCATCTGAGCATCAGAGATATTTGGGAGGCAGCCCTCTGCCGGGATAGATACTTGCTCTTTTGGGGGGGGAGAAGTTTGCACTGAACCTGTCTGCCAGGATATTGGCGGTCTGTGGGTTCAGTGTATTTTTTGTTGTTTAGAATCAACTCAGAGCAAGTCTGGGAGTTGCATCCCAGGTTCCTAACATAACTGAAAAAAGCCTTATGATTGTCTTTGGTGTCCTGTGCAGTTTTTCTCTCGAAGCTGGCCTTGGAGGATTTTATCAACCTTCCTGTTTTTTGCCCTAACTCCCAAAATGCCTCTGAGAGAACACTGCACTCTCTAGACATACACAGATAATTGAGGTATTACTTAGACGAGACAAAACCTATTCGCAAATCTGATCGGCTTTTCATTTCCTTCCATCCTAGGCCTCTAGGGAAGGCAATCACCAAACAAACCATTTTCTCATGGATCTCAAAATCCATTTGAATGTGTTATTCCGCTCATGGTAAAACCTTACAGGGCCATGTCAAATCACACTCTACCAGGGCAGCTGCTTCCTCACTGCCTTTTTCAAGGGGGTTGACTATGCCTCAATTCTAGAAGGTGCCACTTGGGCATCACTACACACATTTACCAAACATTACAAGTTGAACCTAGCCTCAAGGGCTAGAACTGAGTTTGCCAGGTCCGTTCTTCAGGGTCTTATTGACCAAGGACCTCTATTCTCCACCCAAGTTCATACTAAAAGCTTGGCATTCTCCCTACTGTTATGCATACAGCAACATGTCAATAGAAGGACATAGAATAGATGCATAAGAATTTACCATAACTTTACATGTCCTTCTCTTCCATGTTGCAGTATTCAGTCCCTTCCTTCTTGCCCCCTCTTGCTCACCTGCCTATTATACCTTACGTACCTGTGGGCACATCATCATCTTGCCTTCCTGCTGACCTCTACACTAATCACAGCCTAACAAGTATCCTTATTCTAGTCCATATGTGAGTACTTAGGGTCTAACTACCCTGACCCTCCTTAAACCCCCAGGAGTACTATTGTGTGGGACAGTCCATTCTAAAGAGAATACGTGCAGATGTCAGTTGTATACCCTATGTTGCTTTATAGCCCTGGTGCAGGACGTCACACATACCCCCCCCCCGAGCCAAGACTTTGTTATACTGGCTGGATGTCGGCACTGCAGGCAGCAACCTCCCTACTGTAATGAATACTGCAACATGTAAGAGAAGGACATCTAAGATTATGGTAAGTTCTTACACAGCTATTCTATTCCTTTTACTATTATGAAAACTACAGACCCACTAAATAGGATCCAGCTATGATTTATGCATATGTATGTGCAGCTTGGCAAGAAATTTGTGTGGTTGCAGAAAACTATCAGATATGAGTTTTTTATTGCTGATTCTATATTTTGAAAAGATTATTTATTATTTTTTATTTGACATTTGTTGACTGGGTTAGTCCGACTGAGCCAAAGCCCTTTTTCAGTGGAGGCCCGGGCAGAAAAGCTCCACAAGTAAATAAAAAACAAATACATTGTGAACAGTATAAGATGAATACTCAAAACTGATAAAAGAAAAATCATATATAATAAATGGTAACATCTCAATTTACAGTCAACATTATAAAAGTTCTCCAGCTCAATATTTAAAGGGCGTGAGACCTAGTTCAGTCAATAGCTGCTTTGCTAGTAGAGTATTGCAGTAGTCGGGACCTAATTGTGTCAAGGCTGATACACAGTAAGGGGGGTAAAAAGGAGAAGGAAAAGGTAAGGACAGAGAGTTGAATGGAGTAGGGAAGTTGGCCAAGGAGGGAGGTTACAGTGACGGATCCAAGTTTGTTTAGATAGCCTTTGGTAGCTGTTTTGAAATTGTCAATGATCGATGTTTCGGATGTCCAGTTGAAGTTTATTCCAAGCGTGGGCCAGGGAGTAGCTGTACAGGTTTTGACCTATTTTAGTTTTAGGCTTGTAGATAGTGAGAAGGTTTTGCACTATGGGTAGATCTTGGTGGTGAGTGGAGTGAGATGAGTATGGAGATGCTGGGACTGAAGGAGGGAAGATACAGTATAGAATGTATCATTTGAAGCTGAAACAGGAGTAGGTTGTGAGGAAGCTATAGCCAGTTTACCTTTTTAAGAGCTAGGCAGTGGTGTGAGTAGTAGGGGTGGTCTACAGCGAATTTAGCCACTTTGTTGTAGGTGGATTCTAGTTTTGATAGGAGGGTGGTTTGAAGGTTGGTGAGGATTTGTGAGCCATAGAGTAGGCAGAGGAGAAGGTAGGAATGGGATAGTGCAAGTTTGGCTGCGTTGGATAAGAATTTCTTTCATCTGTAAAGGAGTCAAAGTTTTTTGTGTGTTTTTTTTTTTTTTTTTTTTTTTTTTTTAATATTGTTGAGAGTGTGCAGGTCAAACTTCAGTTGGTCATCAATGATGACCCCTAGTAGTTTGGGCTGTGATTCCACATTAATTGGGGTGTTGTTGTGGAATGTGATAGAGAAGGAATATTTGTTTAGTCATGTTTTTAGGGACAAATAGCAGGAGGTTAGTATTTTTTGGATTTAGTGTAAGCTGGTTCTTGGTAAGCCAGTTCTCAATAGATAAGAAGGATGCCTGGGTAGTAGACTGTAGTTCACTGAGGGTGTCTGCTATGGTAATAACAGTGGTGTCATCTGCATATTGAACGAGTGATGACAGTGGGCATGATTTATACACAGTGGTTGGTGAAGATATTAAATAATAGTTGGCCAAGGATTGATCCTTGTGGGATGCCCATCTTCACTGGTAGTGCAGGAGAGATTGCAGAAAGCCATTTGGCAGACTGGAGTCTATTGTTAAGGTAACTAGTAAACCAGGAGATTGTGAAGGTGGACAGGTTGAGTTCTGAGAGTTTGTGTAAGAGGAGGGGGTGGGAGACCATGTTGAAACCTTGGAAAGATCACGAAACAGACAAGAGACTAGTTTGTTTTGATCTCTAGCTTGTGCTCTGGTGTTAGTGAAGGAAGTTAGGGCAGTGGAGGTGCTATGTTTTGGGCGAAAGCCATGTTGAGTGGGGGTAGGTAGGTTCACTTGTGAGAAGTATTGGAGGATTTGTTTGTTATTGTTGTTAACACTGACTTGCTTGGTGCATCCAGAGGGATTCAGTGCCACTTCATGTGAGAAGTATTGTGGAGGGCCCAGACCTACTTTGCCAGGGGTGGACAACACCTGTTCTCCAAAGGAGTTAGGGTACCAAATAAACTTCTTTCTCTCCCAGTTCCTTTTTTAGGCAAAGTTATATTAAAGAATATTCCAAGCTAAACTCCACATATAGTAATAACATATAGTAATAAGGTGAAGATGAGACACATCACTGCCTGCGGAATGGATAAAAAACTGTGATGCCTACAAGCTGTCCATACATTTTGTGGAGTCAGGGTATGTACTGTCACCGAGAAATAGTGTGTAGATTTGTGCTACATTGTACAGATACCTGGCTGCAACTCTTTCCACTCTGTTTGGCCCATAGAACAAAGAGATGATACCTCCATTTTTATAAGTCAGTCCATCAAAGGAAGGGTTATAGAAACAAATTGTAGGTAAGAGCTACTCCACGCCCAAGTTAAAATAAACGATGCATACTTCAGTTTTATAATATGTGATTGCATCCCATCCTTGTCACTTCAGTTTTATTACTATCACATTGATAAACTTTTAACCGTCTGTGTAAATGAAAATATTGCTCTACTTAGAAACCTTTGCTAAGGTAAATGTCACCACACCCTTTTTTACTCTGACACATTGGCTTGATGTTCCACATATACTCCAAACCAAGTCTAATAAAAACTTGATACTGTCTTTGAGGATTTTACAAATACCGTGTGTGTTGCCATGAACAACCAGCTACCTTGATCAACCAGCTGGGACTGCATACTAATCTCCCCTACAGCATTTTGGCAAATTCTTCATAGCCCTCAATACCAGTTAAAAAAATGCATTAATAAAGTCATCTCCGAGAGGCATAAAACCTGAATGTTTGAGTTACAGAGTAAACAAATGGTTAAACCTCATCGAGTTTTCTTCCCCTTCAGCATTACCCTACTGAAAATTACATCTGAAATAGTCATGCATGTCCTTGTTATGATAAGAAAGTTCAGATGTCCTATTCTCATGTTGCTGTATTCTCACATGTGGAATCCTCTGCCTCAGGCGACCCGAATGTCCGGCTCATATGCAAAAGCTTAGCTTGAGTGCTGTATTGTGTGTGGGACATCACACACTGGGACCATGAACCATAGGCCATAAGTGTGGCGTCTGCAGACCTCAGAACTTCTCTGCCACAGTCAAACGTCAGCTTGCTAGTTTAGCTCTGTGCTTGTGACTATGATAAAGATAAGTACCTCATTGGGGAATTTCTTCTTACCTTTTTGCTAAGCTTAGGTTGCTGTTTAAATCTTTTTTAGCTGATTCCGTCCATGTCATCTAGGAAGGAAAAATGTTAAGTACGGTTGGCACATCCCACACAAAGGCAGCACAACCTCTGTTTGTTTTGCTTTGGGCCATTCCACGACTGTAAAGTGTGTACAGTCTGCCAGTCATTTGTTCCTAAAACACTCCACAGCTGTCCTTAAGCTCTTTGTGGAAAATTAACATCTAAAATGCCTAGCCCTCGGTATGGAACCAGAACCGGCCATCGAGGCAGAGCTGCCTAAGAAGAAGGCCAAGGTATCTAGGCCTGACACTGCACCTCAGTGTAAGGACATCCTGCCAGCTTCCAGTGTAAGGGCTGAGGAGCATCTGATAGGACTGGCGACTTCGGTGGGTACCGTTTCAGAAGCCGCCCTTGTTTCTCCAGCCAGCACGTCTGCAGAGGTATCTGCAATGTCGGTCTCTGATGTCGGGGGAGAGGGGGACCAGGCTTGCCTGAACAGCCGCTGTTACTGTCAGTCTCTGAGGAAGGCACTCCTACTCCTGGCCTAAAGTCACATGCCAGGGCTTTGCCCACTCAACCAGGGCCAAAGACTTTTTCCCTCAAAAGGAAGCATAAGACAAAGCATTTATCTTCCCCCAGCAGATCAGCTGGACTGGCAGGCATTCTATGTCCCTTTTTTTAGGCCTTTTTCGCCTTGAGGCCTACTGCTTCACAAATGCCTGCCCTTCCAACCTTAAGTTCCACGCCTGCCTCTGCTGGCCGTATACCAATTTTACATACTCAAGAGGAAGACTCTTCCTCCTCTTCTTATGTGTCCCTCTCCTATGCCTCACAGTTGGCTTCTCCCTGGAATACTGGTCTCTGGATGAGGATTCCTTGGAAGGGGTTTCTCCACCAGAGGACATAACCTTTGGGGAGGCCATCTCCAAAATTAGGGAATGTTTTAAATGGGACTCTACTCAAATGACAGAGGTGCAGAAGAGATATTTTGAACTTCTGCAGATGGAGTCTTATCACCCTCTGCTGTCCCTCCTGTAATACCAGCATACTTAGATGCCTTTGTCTTGGTTTCAAAGACTCCAGAATCTCAGCCACCGGCTCCAAAGAGACCAGCCTGGTTCTACAAGGTGCCTGATAATTTCAAATTTCCAATGGCAGACCCAGCTGTGATTGCTGTGTCAGCAGGCAATCTAGGCAGCTACACTCTTCTTCCCTACTTCCATCAGATAAATACAGCATGGTGATGGATAGATTAGGAAAGAAGATCTACACTTCCTCAACCCTGGCCTTTAGGGCCATCATAGTAAAGTATGCCTTAGACCTAGTCTCCCAGGCCTCAAATCTGTTCTACTCTGATTCTCCAGCAAAACCTCAGATTGCCTCAGAACTATTCTTAGCAGCACAAGTTGCCAGGCATTCCATCAAATGCAGCTACAGTGCTGCATAAGCATCAGCTAGGTCAGCTGCATCTACGTCTGTCCTGCGTTAGGTACTCCTGGTTAGGGCTACAACCTCTGCCAGACGATTTCAAAAACAAAATCATGGATGCCCCTCTTGACAACAAGTTCCTTTTTGGTAAGCGGTCTGCAGAACTTTTTAAAAATCTGCAAGAGAAAAGTAAGGAACTGCATGAACTCAAGCATCTCTTTCTATCCCAGTCTCTCAATTCCATAGGAAGTACCCAGCCAAGCCAAGCTTTGTCAGAAAGGCATTCACCCCCCCTTCCTCCAAGCCAAGGAAAGGTGCCAAGAGACCTTCATCTTCCAGGACTAGCTCCTCTCACACTACCTACAGACAACCCTTTCCAGAAAGACCTAGCAATGCATGACTGGCTAAACACCCTTTATCATGTTCCCCTTTCTGCCCAGTTCTCTCACTGTCTCCCCCTGTGGCAACTAATCACCTCAGACAGCTGGGTTCTTTCAATTGTGGAGAAAGGGTATTTTATGACTTGGCAGGAAAAATCTTCTCCAAAAGGCATTCTCCTCCCTCCAAGAAACCAAATCCACCTCATTCTTCAGGTTATTCAGGATTTGCTCATACAAGGAACAATAGAGAGGGCCCCTCCCAGGTCAAGAAGATCAAGGTTTCTATTCCAGGCTCTTCTTGTTCCAAAAAAAGGATGGTCCATGGAGACCCATCCTGGACCTGTCTCTTCTAAATCCCTTACTGTATGTACCTTCCTTCCGCATGCTATTCCTACAAACCCTTCTTCCACTTTTGACACCCAGTGCCTTCATGGCCACTTTGGAAATGAATTAGGCATATCTTCACATCCCTATCCACCTAGACTTCTGCAAATTCCTGTGTTTTGCTGTGCCATCCTCGCATTATCAGTTTACTGCCTTGCTCTTTTGTTTATTTACAGCACCAAGGGTATTTGCAAAGTGTCTAGCCCCAGTAGTAGCCTTCTGCAGAACAAAAGGCATACAGATCTTCCCATACTTGGACAACCTCCTCATCCAGGCAGAAGAAGCAAGTACTCTACAGAAACACCTCCAATTCACCATTTCCCTCCTAGGAAGTCTGGATTTCACAGTCAACCCACTCAAGTCCTCCCTTACACCCTCCCAAGACCAATTTTTCATGGGTTGCAGAATAAAGATGGATGTGATGAAGGCCTTCCTCCCACCAGAAAAGGTCACCTCCCTGACCAGCTTTTTTTCAGAATTTAATCCTAATTAAATGCATTTCAGCCAGGGAATTTCTTCACCTACTAAGTCTGATGGCAGCCACTCCTTCCCCATGTTGCCCCTTGCCAGACTACACATGAGGAAGTTCCAGAGGTACTTGAAGAATGTCTGGTCCCAACATGACCACCCCCTAGACTTTCAGATGCCCTTCCTCCCCTGCCTGAAAAAAGGAAATAAAGCGGTGGATTCAAAAAGTTCACCTGAATTCAGGACTACCATTACAGCCTCTCAATGCAGATCAATGCATGTACACAGATGCCTCAGATCTCGGATTGAGGGCCATGAATGGACTCAAGGTACAGGCACAATGGAAGCCTTGCTTTCAGAAAAAACACATCAATATCAGGAAAATGACTGCAGTTCTCCTAGCCCTGAAGGCATTCCTCCTTGTCCTACGTCCAGGTCCCCTCCAAGTGTTCACAGACAGCACCACAGTGCTGTGGTACATCAACAAGCAGGATAGAACCAGGTCTTTCTTACTATGCAGACTGGCCATGCAAGCATGGGAGTTGGCCACTCAATCCAAGGTAACACTACAGGCTGTGTACATCCCATCACAAGACAATGATCAGGCAGATGCCCTCAGCAAATCATTGTCCCGAAATCACTAATGGATGTTGCACAGAGATGTCTTCCTAGACGTAGTCCACCAGTGGGGCACACCACAGATGGATCTGTTTGCCTTCCCTCAAAATAGACAATCACAGCTATTCTGCTCAAGGTTCCCTCACCACAAGCCTGGAGAGTGGATTCCTTCTCAATATCCTGGAAGGGGATGCTCGTATGCTTCCCCCCTCCCCTATAATACAGAAAGTCCTGCTGGAAATTCAGTGGGACAAGCCAAAAATCTTGCTGGTGACCCCCTGTTGGCCAAGGCATCACTGGTTCCCCCCTTCTTTTATTAGCCAAGGGCAATAACCACAAGTTGCCTCACAAGGTGGACCTTATCATGCAACAGAAGGGAACTCTCATCCACCTACACCTGCAAAACCCTAAGTCTTACCCTGTGTGCGATAAACTTCGGAGTCCTTTCAGAAACCTTTACTCAGAGGACGTGCTATCTGTCCTGCAGGAGGCCAGGAAACCTACTAGAAGATCTATTTATCAAAATGGAAAATGTTTTCTACCTGATGTCTTCAAAGGCAACTAGATCCCTTTCAGGCAGATATAACTCTAGATCTGAAGTAGGGACTTCATTTGTCAGCAACCTGTGGGTCTTGGATCCGATATCGGATCCGAGCCGGCAACTTGTTTCAAGCTAATGGATCCGAACTCCTAGCTCCTCCCCTCACCCATAATCCCCTGCCAACCCTCCATGACCTCAGATCTAGTTTGCTGTGCATGTGGATAGCTGGATTCCTTTGAGCTCGACTAGTAAATCGTCAGTTAAGTGTGTTTTTTCGGTCAAACTTTCTTCTTTTTTTACAAAATATAAAGTGTGTAAGTGTTAGGTACCCTATAGTGTAAAAATATATTTCTTTTAATTAGTTTTTCCCTCCCTTCGCTGGTCGTTAGTGAGTGTGTGTGTGTGTGTGTTGTGTTTTGGGGCCTGTGTGTTTGTGTAGCACTACCTTTTCTTTTACGTATGGCTGAGGCCCCAAAAGCCATTTTTTCTAAATGTACCGAGTTTGGCCATAAGCTCTCCCCGGCTGATGGCCACGCTCGGTGCGTTCGGTGCCTTGGGGTGGAACACCTCACCTCAGGCTGTACCATTTGTGCAGCGTTCAACCCCAGGGCACTAAAAGAGCGGAGGTTGAAGCTGGTCTTGGCGGGACTTTTATCCCCGGACTCGGCTCCGGCCTCCGCTGCTCCTGTGGCACTACCACAGGCTGTGGTTGCTGCCACTCCTGCCCCCCTTCCTTCGGCTGGGACTCAAACTCCCACTAAAGCGCCGGAGGACAGGGAGGCCAGGAGGGAGAAACGGAGGGAGAAGCACCACAAGCGACGGGCCGAGGCCTCCGCTTCGGCCCCGCCAGCTAAGCGGGCTTCTCCCTCCACTGCTTCTAGGTCTCCTCCTCCTCGGCTCCGATCCCCTTGTTTCTCCCCAGGGCCTGAGGAGGAGGAGGCCCGATCTCCATCGAGGTCATCGAGGCGGCATTCCAAGCCTGCCTCGGTGGCCTCTTCGAGATCGACGTTCAGCATGTCTGATGCAGACTTGGACCGGATGATGCGAAGGTTCATCCAGGCCCAGCTGCAGATGGGAGTGCTCTTGCCTCCCCCCCCCCTTCGGGGGGGAGCTCGACACCTTTTTTCCATCCAATTGCTCCTTCTCCGACCCGCTATCCGGGTTAGGAGCATTCGGAGCTGGGCAGTGTTGGAGCCGGGGGTGGGTCAGCGCCGACAGTACTTGGTACTTCGGATCTGACCATGCCCTCGAGCCTGTCGGATCCGACCTCTCGGAGCCGTGGCCCGAGCTTCAGATCCGAGGGATTCAGTGTGCCTTCGGCTCCGTCCAGGTCGGAGTGCACTGGTCCTTCGGATCCGATGGTCTCGGTGCCGGTTCCGATCCCTTCATCGGATCCGAGTGGGAGCCGACTCTCGGAGCCCAGAGAGAGTGGTTCCCCCTCGGCCTTCGATGCAGTGGAGAGGGCTCTGTTGAGAGCATCCAGACCCCTGGCCCTTGTCTCGGCTCCACCCTGCACTCCCTCTCTGCTGGGCCAGGCTTCCATCACCCGGCCAAAGGGACAGCCTGCTTCAATGTCCCAGATGGTTCCATTGGAACAGGATGTTGCTGGCGAGGCCACCTCGGACAGCCCCCCCGAGGAAGTGCCCCACAAGCATAAGTGCAAGAGGATGCACGTGGACTCCCCTGAGTCCTTAACTGAGGACACGGACTTGGATGAAGGGGAAGGCTCCCCAAGATCACCCCTTGAGGATGTCTCCTTTGGAGACATCATAGAGATGCTGAGGATCAGAGGTGGGTGGTCTGCCCCCAAGTCTTCCTCTGAGTCCGTGTTTCTGGAGGCATTCAAAGCAGGCCCATCTACCTCTTGGGTGTCCCCTCCGGCCGACCCCTTGGTGGACCTTATTACCACCAGGGCGTGGAAGGATCCGGACACCGTGGAGCCAATACCCAAACGCCCGGACAGAATACTAAGCCCCCCCTCAGACCGGTCTCACTGGAGCAAGGGTCCCCCCATAGATGCCATGTTGACGGCGGCAGCCATGAAGAGGGAACTAGCTCAGGAGATCCCCTCAGTCCATCCACCGAGCAAGGAGTCCCGCTCGATGGACCGCTTAGGGAAGCGAGTTTTTAGTTCAGCGACCTTCTCGGTACGGTCTCTGAACTATATGGCACATGTCATCAGGATTCAGCGGGATCTTATCAAAGAATACGCTGCCTCCCCCCTGAGTCCATGTCGGCGGAGGACAAACAATTGTACTCTACCTGAATGGCCACGCTGAGATCCATTTCAAATACCTCTATGCGGCTATTGTCCCACACCACCGAGGGAGCCACTAGGGCTAGCGGAGCGGGCCTAGTCATGAGACGTCAGGCCTGGCTCCGTCATTGTGACTTTGCGGAGTCTTTTGCGAACGCCCCTTTCGATGGTTCTGCCCTGTTTGGCAAAACGGTTCGTGAGACACTTGTCCAGAGCAAGAAGGACAGGAAGACGTTGTCTGCCGTCGGAGTCCGCTTCTCTGCGCCCCAGCGGTCCTTTTCGAATAACCAAAAGGGTCAGAAGAAGATGTGGTTCCGGAAAATCGCAACATTCCCAACCCGCTCCGGACAACCAGTCCTTCCGTGGCAGAGGAGGACAGGGAGGACGCCGCCCCAGGAGCAGAGGGGCTCCGAGAAACTTTGGGTCCAGAGAACCTTTCTCTGAACGGCCCACGCAGCAGCCCTGAAGGGTTGCCCGACTGCTCCACTCTGGAGGCAGTCGGGGGCGCTTCTTGGAGCACCTAGCGGCATGGGAGTCCATCACGACAGACCGCTGGGTGCTTCGAATTATATCCAGAGGGTACAAAATACCATTACTTCATGTCCCCAAATTCAAGAACCTCCCCGATGTACCACCCGATCAGAGGGAGGCTGCAGCCGCAGAAATTCAGCAGCTGCTAAGAAAGAGCCATCCAGCCCGTCCCCCAAGACCAGCTTGGATTAGGGTTCTACTCCAGGTTCTTTTTGGTGCCAAAAAAGACAGGGGACTTGAGACCGATTTTAGACCTTTCCCGCTTGAACCTGTCGGTAACCAAGGAAAAATTCCGAATGGTCACTCTTCAATCTATTCTCCCCCTTCTAAGGGAGAATGATTGGATGTGCTCTATAGACCTCAAGGATGCATACTACCACATTCTAATGGACAGACGATCCAGGAGGTTCCTCCGCTTCTGGCTGGGAGCCAGTCACTACCAGTTCAGGGTCCTTCCCTTTGGCCTCACCACAGCCCCCAGGGTGTTCACCAAGGTATTAGCAGTGATTGTGGCCCACCTGAGACTCCAGGGAATACAGGTCTTTCCGTACCTGGACGACTGGCTCCTGACCGCCCCAACAAGGCATCTACTTTGCTCAGCCAAAGATTTTTTTCTCTGCCTAGCCCCACAGTTAGGCATCACCATCAATGCCGACAAATCCCTTCTGGCCCCGACACAAGCCATAGAATTCATAGGAACCAGAATAGACACCAGAGAGCTACGAGCCTTTCTAACGTCCGAAAGACTTCGGAATTTGCAACTCCATGTGTGGGCTATCCTCCAGTCAGAGACCCCACCAGCGGAATTGGTCCTGAGGGCACTGGGCTCCATGGCGGCAATGATAACGCTCCTTCCATGCGCCCGTCTGAACATGCGGGTACTGCAATAGACCCTTCTAGTACAATGGTCCTTTCTGTCTTTTCCTCTTCATCACCCCATTGCTATCAGCAAGGCTTGCAGGAGGGCTCTATTATGGTGGCTCCATACGGGCCGACCCTTCTGCACCTCTCCCCCTCTCACCACGGTGACCACGGACGCCTCCCGCCTCCTCGGGTGGGGGGGGCATTATTCAGGCAGGACGGTCCAAGGCACGTGGAACGATACAGAGACCTCCCTGCATATCAACGTTCTGGAGATGAGAGCAGTGCTGTACACGCAGAATCTCCTCCCCGTAGGAACGATTGCAATTCAGTCGGACAACATGTCGGTTGTCTGGTACATCAACAAACAGGGGGGAACCAGATCTTACCCTCTATGCCACGAAGCCATGAGAGTGTGGGAATGGGCGATCTCCACCAACCACTTTCTGATTGCAATGCACATTCCGGGGTGGACCAACATCCTAGCGGACAAACTCAGTCGCACCCTTCTTACCCTGTACGAGTGGTCTCTCAACCCACTAGTAGCGAAGCAGATATTCGCAATATGGGGGCAACCCTGCTGCGATCCTTTTGCCTCTCCTTCAAACACCAAATGCGGCAATTTCTTCACTCTGATTCCCCCTCCAGGGGAAACTACAAGAGACGTTCTGGTGCATGCTTGGCCACCCGATCTACTTTATGCCTATCCTCCTCTACCCCTGATGCTGCAACTCTTACAGAAAGCCTCGCGGTTGGGGAGCAGGATGATCCTCATTGCCCCATTCTGGCCTCGGCAAATCTGGTTCCCTTACCTGTGGTCTCACCTAGTGAATCCTCCTTGGATTCTGGATCCCAGTCCAGATCTAATCTCCCATCCGTCGGACTTACCGACCCCAAATCTGGACAATCTGAAGCTGACAGCTTGGTTGCTCCAGTTCCACTCCTAGTTAGGACTCCCGGTATCTCTTCACCAGTCAAAGCCATCCTTGTGGCAGCGCATAAGCCCTCCACCAGGAAAGTGTACCGCAGTAAATGGAAACGTTTCTCCATCTGGGCGGAGCATCATAATCTAGATCCCTTTACGGCTCCTCTTCCGTCCATATCAGACTTCCTAACTGAACTTTTTCAGGAAGGCGCTAGTTGCTCAACTGTCAAAGTGCAATTGGCTGCCGTCTCACATTACCATGTGGGACATGATACAGGGCCTTTGATGTCGGCCAAGTTGTGTAAAACCTTTCTCAAGGGCACCTTTTTGCTTAGACCCCCTATAAAAGAAGCCGTACCACCGTGGGATCTTTCACTAGTTCTTCAAGCCTTGACTGCTCCACCTTTTGAACCTGCTGCTTCAGTAGATCTCAAATTCTTGTCCTGGAAAACAGCATTCCTTGTAGCCATTACTTCTGCGAAAAGAGTTTCGGAGCTTCAAGCTCTTTCTGTGAAGCCTCCTTATTTGATCTTTCACCCGGACAGAGTGTACATCAGGATCAATCCCTCTTTCCTTCCCAAAATAGCATCAGAAACCAATATAAATCAATCCATAAATTTACCGGTTTTCTTTCCTAAATATCAGAATAAAGGAGAGTACAAGCTGCACTCATTAGATGTTCATAGGCAGCTATGTTTTTATACTCATAGAACGGCTGGTCATAGACAATCCGACCTGCTGTTCGTTTCCTTTGCCAAATTTAATTTGGGGAAAGCAATATCAAAAGTATCTCTATCACGCTGGATTTCACAATGTATCCTATTAGCGTACCAAGCCTCTGGGAGACCCGCACCTGAAGGAGTTCACGCACATTCCACTTGTTCCATCTCTACTTCTGCGGCCTTCAAGTCTAGAGTTCCATTGGATGATATTTGTTCGGCAGCCACTTGGGCCTCATCTCATACCTTTATTAACCACTACAAACTGGACGTGATTTCTAGAGGGAGAGCATCCTTTGGCTCTGCGGTGCTTCGCAATATCCTTCCATGATGGCCACCCAAGGTTCAGGTAGCTGGGGACTCTGTCCCACAGGTTGCTGACAAATGAAGTCCCTACTTCAGATTAAGAAGTTATGTACTCACCATAACGTTCCATCCGAGTAGGTAGCTTCATTTGTCTGCAACCCCCCTCCTTCCCCCTGGCCTTCTTCGGATCTATGTTAGTTGGATACCCTTTTTGGGTGCATATTGAGGGGCAAACTCGATCTGAGGTCATGGAGGGTTGGCAGGGGATTATGGGTGATGGGAGGAGCTAGGAGCTCGGATCCATTAGCTTGAAACAAGTTGCCGGCTCGGATCCGATATCGGATCCAAGACCCACAGGTTGCAGACAAATGACGCTACCTACTCAGATGGAACGTTATGGTGAGTACATAACTTCTTATTTTGGCCTATGTGCGTGAGCTCCTAAAGTCTGAACTTTCATATTCTTCAGTGAAAGTCCATTTGTCAGCTAACTCCGCCTGTTTACCTCTCGATCCATCCTTATTATCCAGATTACAGGTGAAGCTCTTTCTCAAGGGAGTCCTGCACATCAGACCACCGAGGAAACCCATTCCTTCTCCTTGGAACTTGAATTTTGTTCTGCAGAAACTTACTACTGCTCGCTCTCAACCAGCAGCTTCTGCCACATTAAAGATGTGTACCTGGAAAACTGTTTTGCTTGAAGCACTTACTTCACCCAGAAGAGTCTCAGAGCTACAAGCACTTATGGCTTCTCCACCTTACCTCATTTTTAATAAGGTTAGGGTCTTACTTCGCACTAACCTTTCCTTCATGCCCAAAGTGGTCAATGAACTGTCACTTAACCAATCTATCCATTTACTCACCTTCTTTCCTTCCCCACAACACGACAGTGAGAGAGTGCTCCATTCCCTAGATGTTCATAAGTAATTGAGGTTCTATCTGGATGAGACTAAGGACATCAGAAAGTTCAACCAGCTCTTTGTATCTTTTCACCCCAGGCCCCTGGGGAAAGCTGTATCCAAACAGACCATATCCTCCTGGATCTCCAAAACTATATCCTTCTGCTACTCTTTCGACAGTAAAGTTACCCCACACTGTGAGAGCCCACTCTACCAGAGCTGTGGCCTCCTCAGGGGCCTTCCTGAAAAGCCTTGATACAGCCACCATCCTAGAGGCAGCTATATGGTCCTCTGTCCACACCTTCACTAGACACTATAAATTGGATAACATTTTCAGAGCTAGGGCAGGATTTGCTAAAGCCATCCTCCATGGGTTCTTGGAGACTATCACTTCTTCCTCCTCCCATACATCTGGCTGAGCTTTGATATTCTCCCATATGTGAGAATATTGTAACAGAAGAATAGAAGGATATAGATTAGTTGTGTAAAGTCTTTCCATAACCAAAGATGTCCTTTTCTTCCATGTTGTAGTATTCTGTTCCCTTTTTCCTAACCCCCTATAGGACCTTTTCCCTTTCTGGATGGGATATTTTCAGCTGCCCTTAGACTATTGTCCGATTGGGCATTCAGTTCTGAGGTCTGTGTGTGTGGACGTCACATCTATGGCCTACAGTTTATGGTCGCAGCATGTGACGGCCCACGCACTAGCAGCAACCAGGCTTGAGCTTTTGCATAGGAGCCAGATGTTCAGGTCAGCTGAGGTGGAGGATCCCACAGTGAGAATACTGCAACATGAAAGAGAAGGACATCTATGGTTACAGTAGGATTTTGTACAACTAATCTTTCCATGGGATCACGCGATATCAGGAAGCCTAATTTTTGCAGTTGAAGGAGCCTTCTATACCCATTTGTCACATTAATTCATCATTAAAATTGTATTCTTGATATGAGGAAGTTGGTTATTGTAGTCTCACTAAACAAGGAAAGGCACTTCTACACTCCTTGCAGACATATTTTTCAAGATGGTGGAATCTTCATGAAACTTACTTAGACAGAAATGAGAAACTTCATTCTCCATGAGCTATAGCCTAATGTGGTTTTGTGAAAAAATAGATATTTTGTTCTTAACTTCATAAATTACTTTGAAGGTGAGACTGCCAAAAGAGTAGCAGAGATCATGGAGTTGGAGTGTTTGATACAGTGCAGCTTAGAAGTTGGAGTTGAGTGTTGAGTGCAGTGAGAGTATCCCTTTGTGTTGTAGGAGGAGGTTTTTCTCTATTGTCTGAGAAGCAAGTGAGAGAATGTTTTGAGATGTAGTAGTTTAAAAGGTTGAGGGTTAAGCTAAGAGATCAGATCTTTGCTTTATGGAAAGCCACTTCTCTTTGGAGGGTGGCATTCTCACTGAGGGGAGTTGTGATGAAATGGAAGATTTTATTTGTGAGGATTTGCTTTTTAAGAAGCTGAAGCAAAGATAACCAGGCCATGTGATTGTTGAAACAGGAAACTCCCTTGCCTGTGGCTGTTCTTGCTGGTGTAGTAAAGTAAGGAGAGGGTTTTTGACCCAGAAGAGGAGGGAGTAGATTTTATTTCTATTTTTCTTTCGTTGTGGAGTTGGAAGTTCAGCATTTGGTCTAACCAGATACCAAGGTATTTGAAGGTGGGTGTTGTCTCTGCTGAGACATTGTTTACAGTTAAGATGTGCAGGTTGTTTGGAGATTGGGAGAGTTATGTACGAGTTCTAAACAACATGGTTTTAGTTTTGGAGGAAATGAGATTAGTATGTGCCTTATTGGCCACTGATGGATTGAAAGTATGTTGGACTAGACATCTGACTGGTTGTGACTAGACCTGTAGATGACCATGTTGCCTTCTTACAAGATAAGTGGTAGCTGAGGGAGGTCATTAGTAGCTGAGAGAGGTCATAAGGGAGTTTTAGTAAACATGAAGAAAAGAACTGGGGACAAGGATGTACCCTTAGGTATACCTTTAAGTAGAGGACCTTATTTTCATGTTGCAGTTTCTGCTTGAGAGGCTGCGCTTCAACCAGTGTCAAGAATCTGTACTAATGCCTGTTTGTTAAAAAAGTTTGAGTAGGAGGGGAGTGGTCAGTGAAATCACGGCCTCTTTGAGGTTGCCTTTGTGTTTAGTAATATGTTAGCTGTTAGGGTCCACAGTGAAGGCCTGACTGGTTTCCATACTCTTTTTGGGAGAGTAAGTAGTATTGTTGTATCTAATAAGATAACTGTTTACTAACATTTTTTCTAGGACTTTCTCAAGGGTGGGTAGAAGTAAAATGGGGGGGTTGTATTTTTTGGTTTGGACTGAGTTGTTTTTGAAGGGGTTTAATTAGAGCTGTTTTGCAGGTGTGAGGCATGGAGTTTTTTTGATCATACAAAGGTTGTGGATGAGGGTTAGGTAGAGGAGTGAGATGGTCTCAAACCTTGGTGTGCTTATCACTGTAGAGACTATCAAAGCTATTGCGGGTTTTCAGCAAGAATGATGTTAAGAAGGGCATAGCTTTCTTTGGACTGCATGTGTTTGAAGTAGAATGGAATGTACCTCACAAGACATCTGCAGCAGCTGGAAAGGCCCCAGAAGTACCTCACAAAGAGGATTACTGGCCTCAAATAAATGCCCTACACTGACCGCCTCAAAAAACTCCAGCTTTACTCCGTAGCATATCGCCTACTCCGAGGTGATCTCTGCCTAACATATAAAGCTATGTCAAACCCAGAGCTGTTGGACATGCTACACCTAAAGAAATCCCAATCCCTCCGAGCTACACGCTCTAGAGACCTAAAACTTGTCACCACAATAAACAGGACATGCTGGAGGGAAAGATTCCTGCCTCAGAGACTTCCTATACTCTGGAACAAGCTACCCATCTATGTCAAGCAAAGTTCTTCATTAGCACTCTTCAAGAAAAATCTTGATGAGTGGATGGGAAATAGGAAATACACCCCGGGGATCACGTCTGTGTCTCTGCTGAACAGTGGCACAGTAAAATTAACTTTCTTGGGTGGTGTAAGCTATAGAACCTTGCTGGCTAGGCTTACGTAGGCCCTTGGGCTGATAGCCTAGTACCTACCTATGAAAAGGGGAGGGATGGGGGTTTTGATTTTGGAGTGGGTGAGTTGTTAATTTGTAGAAGGCTGAAATTCTGCAAGAAAGCTGAGGTGATCATTTTGTTTGTCCACATTAGAGGTGGTTTAAGGAACTGTTTTCTTGGATAGCCTTTGTTCCTGTTAGTAGGTTAATGGCTGTCCACAAGTGTTTTGGATTTGCCAGGAGGGAGGTTTGCTTTGGTCTATGTTGGGAAGTTTTGTGTTTATGTATAAGTTCATAGATATAAACTAGGCTAATGACCACCAGGGCCTTTAAGTATAGCTTTGCAATCCAACCCAGTTGTTTCTCTGTGCATCATGGGCATTTATTAGGTGAGGGGTTGTATGATGAAGTGTTCATCTAGGTTACATAGGGAAATAAAGGTAGTTGTGTTTTATCTGCAGTCTAGCCAATAGGCAGGAGAATGAACAGAGTAGAATGATCAGGAGGTTCTAATTTGCCGTTAAAATATACATTGGAATGACAGAAAACAATAATGTGACGCAGAAAATGCTAGGTAATCTTTAGCTATGTGGAATGTTTATAAGTCTAGGCCACTTTGTTTATAGAAAATATATAGCTAGTATTTCATGTGGGTAACCATTTGAAATGTCAGAACTCACAGTGCTATCTCCAAGAGTAAGGAGACTGAGTGATTGAAAATCAGGGCCTGCTTATTCTAAGTCCGACACTGCCTTTTCTCAGAATGGTCTCTTTCCTCTGAGGTATGGTGTTCTTGGATCATATGCATATGTACACACATTCAGGAGTATGGGAAGTGTGCTCCCTACATTACGGTTCAGGTGAGGGGTTGTCCGCATGCAAAAAGCAAGTTTAAAGGAGAAGAGCAATGGTAAAATATTGGTGTTTTCTTGGCATTTCAGGACTCAGCATTATGAGTCCCAACATTTCAAGAGGGATCCATTTCTGAGGTGTATTTTGTTGAATTTGCTTTCAAACATTGTGATTAATGCAATCTGTCATGCACAATGAAGCCTTTTTGATTGCTAGGAACATTAGTGTCTCAGTATGTGAATGTGGAAACTGTATACTGGAAGTCTCAGGAGTCTTATAAACTGATGTACAAGGTTAAACTGTAGTCTTCATATAGGTCTTATTTTCAGTAGTTCTGCATTATAATTTGTATGTACACCTCTTAAGAGCACTAAGGTATTTTTGAAATCAAGCCTAAAATGTTTCTATCACAGAGTTTACTGCACTGTGATTTTGAGAGTAATTTGATAGTTTAAACTGACAAAATATTTTTGCCATCAGCTGGGGGGGTTGTGGTTAAGTATATTTTAAGATAAACACAGTGCTACTACGTACATTTGGACTAAGCATGAACTTGTATGGTTTTTATACATTTGGTTACCATGAGACATTTCATTGAGGTAGATACAGTGGTACTCTGTATTGCTGATTTTATTGTCAGCTTGAGCAGTTTGTACAAACACTACAGCTGGCTTAGTCTCATTAGTGCATGCCATGTCTTCTCCTCATGTAGTAATTTCATTTAGAATTTATTAGTCTGTGTGTGACGTAAGAAGGCTGCAACTGTTCCTTTCACTACTAACTTTTAAATTTTGCAGTAAGTCTGGTAACAGTAACATTTCTTGTTACATAAATCATATTCCTACATTTGTACACTATGTGTGAAAAGACATAAGAATAATTTGCGTAGATGAGCAGAGAATAAGGTAAAATGTAATTTATTTTTTAAGATAATTTTTGTATTTAGTTTAAAACTAGACATGACGTTTCTACTGTGCCGTTTGTTTATAGAGCTGTAGCTTTGAATTGCAGAACTAGTCAGAACAGTACCTTGCTGTTCTGAATGTTGGTTCTAATATAGTCAAACACAAAATCATTAGCTCATTTGGAAAAAAAAAAAAAGAACGATTTTTGACTCGGCTACCTATTCAATATAGATACAGATATAGATGCAGGTACTTAAGGAGTACATAACAGAATTTATAAAATTATAAACATGCCAGTGAGAAGACCCATCATAGAGTACAGTGCCCCATTTGGGATGTACCTCACAAGACACTTCCAACAGCTAGAAAGACCACAAAAGTACCTCACCAAGAGGATTACTGGCCTCAAACATATGTCCTCTGCAGCCCGACTGAAAAATCTCCAGCTGTACTCAGTGGCATATCACTTACTCAGAGATGATCTCTGCCTGAATTACAAAGTTATGTCCAACTAAGTATTGATGGACATGCTCCACCTAAAGAAATCCAAGTCACTGTGAGCCACGCGCTCTAGTGCGCTAAACCTCTCCACAACAATAAATAGAACTTGCTGGAGGGATAGATTCCTGTCACAGAGACTCCTCATGCTTTGGAACAAAATTCCAAATTACATCAGGCAGAGCCCCTCACTAACACTCTTCAAGAGAAACCTTGACGAGTGGATGGGTAACAGAAAATGCACCCGTGAGATCACTTCATTGGCTCTGCTTGACAGAGGATCAGTTAATTGATCAACGGGGCAGCGAAAGCCGACGCACACTGGCTAGGCTTATAAATGCCCTCAGGCAGATAGCCTAAAACCTACCTATGAACCTATAATATTATGAGCTCTTCACTGATATTAAATATGAGGAAGAAATAGCCAGGAATAAATAGTTTACTGAGGCATTGACAATTTGTAAATAACAGTAAGAATAATCGTTAATCCTCTCCAAAAATACTTTTGTAACTGCTTCTACCGTACTTTATGAAGACTGTATATTGCATTCATTTAATTTGTAGGTAGTAGTATTTGGTTAATAATTCTCTTCATGGGCTCCATGATCTTTAGTTTTGTCTGTTTTACTGTTGGTGCATGGAGCTCCGAGTGGTACCTGCTTGTGTCAGCTGCAGACACATACTTGGTTCCTTAGAGGAAGAGAGTGGAAAAATGACCAGATCTTGTTTTGCAAGCATCATAATTAACAGGCCGTTCACTAAGAATTGTGCTTCAGGTGGAGGCATCACTTGACAAATGCTTCCAAAACTACATCATTCTGTTGTTAAACTACAGTTGTGTAAATGCACTTAGCATAATAGTTATTTGTTTGATTAAGTTAAACATATCTGTATATTCAAAGTCACCATTAACTCAGTCCCTTTAGTGGGGGTCTGGTAGTTTGCCGTGTAACTTCAGATGGTTCAAACCTGTGGTTTTAAAACAAAAATCAGATTACATCCTCACAATTCAAACACATGTTCATATCTCCAGAACTGTAAATATTACTAAAGAAGTATTAATGGCATCTTGTTCAGCATATGCCAGGCTTTACGCTGGTGGCTTTCATTAATTGATCACCACTGCAGTAGAAGGTGCCCCTAAACTTTAAAGCAGGCCAACTATTTCCTTGGCAGTATATAGCCCATATAGCTAAGGCTACTGCAGCAGTGATCATTCGAATGTCTACTTTCTGTCTGTGTTTGCTTTTTGAAATTTTGTAGAATATAGACAGTTGGCATTATAAATAGTGAGTGAGCAGCATTTAATATCTCTCAATACATCTTGGGTTCCATCAGGTAAACGTTGAGGTGAAATCTTTCAATAGTTTGTCTGTAGCATGGTTTTGCAACTAGTGTAAATATCAGCAGGTAGAATTAGATGTCTAGAGGCATTAGCAGGCTGGTTCTGGGAAAATGCCATGAGGTAACTCTGTTTGAATAGAATGGTGAACATATCAACCTTCCACATTAACACGACTGGCATTGTTGAATTAAATTATTAACTGTCCATAACATCCCTTGTCATCTTTCAGCTGTGTATGTTTTATCTTAGAGGTATTTTTAGAATCATATAACCTGGATGCTTCAGAGTATTTGACAAATCAGTAAACGTGCACCAAAAGCAAGTAAAAAACAAACTGTAAATTCACAAAACCTCGCTCTAGTGCATGAACGACAACCACTGGAGCAGGATTTTATTCAAAGGTTAAGCTCTTTCATTCCATTAGACGAAACTTCAGAACTAAAATTTCACAGTAATTATTACATTTAAATGTTCAACTTGCTGCATCACATGGTAAAATTCAACCAATCTTAAAATCACCTTAATAAAACAATTAAAACAATAAATTCACATTAATTAAGCTCCAAGATTTTTCAATTTTAAAACAGAATTAATAGAGCATGTATCATTTAACCCTGGGAACCTAGTGGCTTCCAATTTTAATAGTCCTCTAAATTCATCGTTTTCCAAATGTTCTTCTACCTTGATACCCCGTGGGTCTAACTACACTTGCTCGACAACTAAAAGGTAAAAGAACGGTTGCTCTCAATTTCAATATGTCTGTACAAAGCATTGGTAGCTTTCTTTTTATGACTATCCAGCAAGTGTTCATAAATGTGTTCTTTACGTTTCTTTAAAGTTTTACCAATATAGAATGCTGAACAGTCTTTACACTGTGCAAGATAAGCTATCATTTTTGATTCACCAGACAACTGACCTTTTATTTTATATATGTTTCTTACTTCAAAACTAGTCAGAAAAGAAATGTATGAACATTCAGAACAGTGCCCAGACTTAAACATACCCAAAGATTTTGAGGATTTATTTTTGAACTATATGCCATTGTTCACTTCAAAATACATTTTAATTGTTTTTCCTTTTCTATAAGCGATACCAGGCTTTTTCTCATAACTTACAGTAAACTGTTCTTTAGCTTGAAAATAACACCCGATTTTTTTATAGACATCTTGTGTACTCTTAATATTTAATGTGAAAAATGTGATAAATAACTTTTCCTTTTGCTTTAAATTCTCTCTCTTCTAAAGCATTTTGATTAGTAACCAAATTCTCATTATGCTCAGTCAGAGGGATGTAAACCCTGTTCCTTCTCTTTGCTGCAACACCATCAGTAACATCATTGACTAATTCAGTTGGATATCCCCTCTGATAAAACATTTCAGCCAGCACCTTACATTCTTCCTCAAAAACTTCTAGCTCAGAAACCATTCTGGCAAGATGAATCAATTGGCCTTTTACTACTGCCTTGTTTTGATGTTTAGTGTGCATGCTATCAAAGTGTAAAACTGAAATTGAGAAGGTTGGTTTGTGATAGATGTTAGACTTCTATTTCTGGTAAATTTTATCTTTAGTTACTTCCAAATCCAAGAAATTAATCTTATTCATATCACTATTATGAGAACATTTTAAGAATTTTACCATAGTAAAGACCAATAACTTGTTCTGTGCATGTGTCCATAGGATAAATATGTCATCCAAAAACCTGGAATAGATTATCCAAGACTTTTGAAACTCACTATCCATAATGTACTTTTCCTCCCAGTAGTCCATCACAAAATAGGAAAAGTGGGGATGCAAGCCACCTCCATTGCAACTCCTGTTTTTTGTCTAAAAATTTGTCCTTCAAAATAAATGGAATTTTTCAAAACTAATTCCATTAACATAGTAGTTGTGTTAACTTTATCAGATGCCAACTTAGTATTTTTACGTATGCTTTCTTCAAATTATTGTAACCCATTTCACGGGGAATCGATGATAAACAAAAAAAATAACATCTGCCTTAAAAGGAACATTAGCCATTCATTCTAATAAATGCAAGGAATCCTTACAACAATAAACCAGATTTTTCATCCCTTCCTTCAGGGTGTAATCCACATATTTAGATATAAAAAACATTTTAGACCTGTTACCATCCACTATAGGTCTAAACGGAGGATTGTCTAAGCATTTATGGATTTTTGAAATTCCAAAGATGCTTGCAGTCACAGTTTTTTTTATTCAGCTTAAACTCATATTCAGATTTTATTTGACCCTGTAATAACATATCCTCAAGATGAGAATCTATCCTAAAAAAAGCAATATTCATTTCATTCCGGGATACTTCCTCATAAGTTTTCTCCATTAATAATGAATTCATATGTTCCATATATTCCTCTTGGTCCATAATAACAAGCCCATCGCCCTTGTCCGGTTTCATCAGTCTTATAGTATTATCATAACATACATCATACACATATTCACAATCTACCACTGTCATGTTATAAAATGTATTCACTCTATATTGTTTTAAAACATTCCTGATATCAATTTCACACTTTTTTTTTCAAATGATTGTAATGTATGATATAAACAGGGGTTAAACAGGCTTGGTCTACATATATATGGTTCATTTAGATTTGAATTATTCTGAGGGAACCCAAGGGTCAAGTTGATTTTATGGACAATTAATTTTAAATCAGTTAATACATCTATTATGTTAGACTGGATGGAACAAATGTCAAACCTTTCATTAATACGTTAACATGTTTAGTTTCAATATCCTTGGAAGAAAAATTATAAACTTTAAAGTCTTTAGCATCATTATAAATAATTTTTACAAGTTCATTTTCGTTACTTCATGATTGGGAATCATGTGATGTATTCATCTCTTGTATTGCCTTGTCTTTGGACTAGCCCTCTGCCTTTGATACGAGTCCTTGTTCATTAGAACTCCTTGATGAATAATCCCAGAAAGTGTCAGTTTGTTCCTTATGTGTTCTGATCTTCTCATGTCTAAAGGGGAGGGTTCGTTGCTTTGTCCAATTTGTACCCTCATTGACATCATATCCAATGGTCTCCTATTGATTGTAATTCTTCCCTGGACATTTGGTTACAGTAGTTACCTGGTGGACATGGATAGGTTTTCTCTCGAATGTACTCATCACAATCCAGATGAAGTTTTGAAATTTTCTACTCCATTAACTTTTTTTTGTCTCTCTCTCTCTGAAAAAAATGTTCTGCTACTTGGCAACATATTGGTCGAACGGTAAATCATTGGAGATTGGTTCATTGTATCAATTTCAATAGATAACAGGTCGATTTGTTTGTTATTAGAATTAATAATTAATTTCATCATTTCGCAACCAGTCTTATCAAGCAAAGTTGTTAGTTCATGGTAGAGTTCAGAACCCATTATAAGCCCATTAGTGTATTTTCACACCGGAAAACTTTTTGGGACCTGATTAAGTTCTATACATTTGGCTAAATAACTGTTCTCTAATTGTAGTTTCTTAAACTTCACCAATTTCTTTTTGAACTGCAATAGTTGCTGTCTTAAAAGATCCATTGACGCAGGACCTGATCCAGTTCAAAACTGAAACTGGTTATTTTTCCAGCCTTTAAAACAATCATGGGGTGAACCAACTTGTGTATTGAGTTGATAGGAATTGGCCCCACATACTCGAAAAGGTGTAGGTTGTGTGAGTGAAAAACCCAAGCTACTACCAGAACATGCGCTATTAGTTCTTAATTCATTGGACAAGGACAACTGTGATGCAAGCTGTTGACTTACCTGATGTGATAGGAGAGTTAAATACCCTATAACCATCTGTTGTTCCTGCCTGAAACCAAGGATGTTGTCCACTCCAGCACCATCAAAAGTATCAGACATGACAAATGAGTAAACTTACACCAATAGCAAGTAAACCATAAAGTGTAAATCCACAAACCTTGCTGTAGTGTATGAATGACAAACACTGGAGTAGGATTGAAAGCTTTTATTTAAGAGTTAAGCACTTTTGTTCCATTGTTAAAACAGAATGAATAGAGCATGTATTGTTTAACTCTGGGAACCTAGTGGCTTCCAATTTTAATTGCCATCTAAATTCATCTTTTTCCAAATGTTCTTCTACCTTGTTACCCCGTGGGTCTAACTGCACTTGCTCGACAACAAAAAAAAGTAAAAGAATGGTTGCTCCAGTTCATTGTTTCTATACAAGGCACAAGGCATTGCTAGCTTTCTTTTAATGAATATCCAGGAAGTGTTCATAAATGTGTTCAAGTTTCCTTGAAGTTTTACCAATATAGAACACTGAACAGTCTTTACAATTGTGCAAGATAAACTACCATTTTTGATTCACAAGAGAACTCACCTTTTATTTTATACACAATATTTCTTACTTCAAAACTAGTCTGAACAGAAGTGTGTGAACATTGAAAACAATGCCCATACTTAAACATACCCAGGGTTTTTGAGGATTTATTTGGAGAAAGACTTTTTCCTTATTTTTTTGCCTTTTATTTCTGACGGTAGGAAGGTATTTGCTCTGCTTTCTCTTCTCTTTTCTTATCTAGTTCTGTAAAGTATTGCTCAGTATTTACACTCTTTCCTTTGCCTTTGCTTCTAATCATGTTTGTGTCATGAACCACATCATTCTTGGTTTATCTTTCCCTTTTTTTTTAATTCACTATTTCTTTCTGCCATTTATTTCCAAACCTTCCCAACTGTTTTCTGTCATACATACCATTTTCTTTAAACTATATTTGTTCTCTTTTTTATTCCTTTTCTTTCTGTTTCTTTCCGTCTTCCAATAATTCTGAGTTGTTACAGTTATCAGATTTTGGGCTTAATTTTCTTACTGATAAAATTAACTTTGTTGTGTTATTACTGGATGCCTTGTACTCCATCTTGAATATTTCTCCCATAATTTGTAAATGTCAAACTTTAAATCCTCCAAGATTCACTGTTTGTTTATGATCCATGCCAAAAGCAATATCCTTACCCTAACTTTAACTTTTAATTGAGTTGTCATGTCATTTGTTAAAATTTTTTGTTCCAAGATTTTGTAGTCTCTGTCAAATATTCTGTGTGATGTTCTCCCTGTAAATTAAACATTCTTACAGCTTTCAAATGACAAGTTAATGTACACTAAATATTTTGTGAAACTAAGATTCCACAAATCTGAAATAACTCCCCTTCCACGGAGCCCCCTAAAAAGATATGAAGACTCGTGTGTTTCCTCTACTAATTATAATGTTGCTTATTCATTGTTCCATTACTCTATTTTTTACATAGTTTGTCCTGAGCAAGTAATTCTTTCTGGTTTACCTTTAAAATGTCGACTGTACAAAGTCGAATGGCCGCACCACTGAAACGTTTCCACGAAACTCGTACCTTCAAGCCGTCACAAACTCAAAAAAATCTCGAACGTCGACAATGTTAAGTTGTCAATCTCGCCTTCATTCTTGCTGGATAGGTTCGGAGCCGATCCTCGGCTCCGACTCGGCACTTGCTAAGCTCAAGAGTCACTTCCACCAGCTCGAGGCAGCCCCATATCCCATGATGCAAGGCGGAGATTACCTAGATCTCGTTTGCCGCTTCGCTCATGAGGTAACTTTTTACCAGCTCCTGGTAAGTGAATTTTTCTACCTATTTTCCTGAGACTTTAGTCCACCCCAGTACTTTTTATTTATATATATATTACTTTATTAACTTACGGATTCACTTAGCCCTATTCCCGTTAGTGTCCCGTTCCCTTTATTCATTTTTTTTTGCTAGTCGGGCCTTAGGTCTTTACCCCTCCTATATTTTTCCTGTCAGGGTTTGTTTGGGTGTGTTTTTTCCCTGTACTTGGTTTTGTTAATTTAATTTAATTTTTGGACTGACTGTGTAGTGTGTGTGTATTAGGGACTCAGTCATGTCTAAAGAAGCTAGGGTCTCGGGCTTCAAGAAGTGTGACTCGTGCTGTCAGAAGATGTCTCTGACAGACGGTCACACTTCTTGTATTTATTGCCTGGGACCTCTACACCTGCAGGACTCCTGTGCTATTTGTCACTCCTTCAGCCAGAGAGTCATGCAGAAACGTAGAAATAAACTTATTCTCAGGGGCTTATTAAAGCCTGAGAGCTCCCCGGCTAAGTCCGGCTCAGGGAAGCCCTCAAAGTCTCCCAAGGCCCAGGCTTCAGTGTCCAAGCCTTCAGCCTTGGCTCCGACTCCCTCGGAGTCGAGATCGGCTCCGATACTCTTGCTTCCATGCCTGTGTCGGCTCCGGCTGGAGCCAACACATCTCTGACCCAGCTCGGAGCCGACAAGTTGTTGGCTCTAACTGGAACCGAAGGTTCTTCGGCTCCGATGGCTCCATCGAGAAAGAGATCCAGATCTCCGTCGCTGGAGTCTATTCATTCGGCTCCGGCCTCTCCCTTACTTTCGGAGCGGAGCCATCGGAGCCGATCCTCAAGGTCTTCCAGACTCTCAGACCATGAATTGGAGAGAGTGGTGAGTAGTCTGCTGAAATCACAGGCACTGGCCCAGATACTTCATAGGCCGTCTCAGCAGACGACCGCTATTCCACACCCTCCAGAAATTCCTCCTTCGACTCTCCTTCAGAGCTCGGAGCCGGAGCTTATTGGAACTGTGACTGTTGGTGCTTCGGAGCCGATACCACTCCTTTCGGCTCCGTCGTCTTCGACTCCTATCTCCTCCTTGAGACCGTCCTTGGAGGGATCCAGTCATCGGGCTTCCCTTGTCGGTTCCGAGGGGGCGAGTAGCATCGGACCCTTGTCCGACCCCGTTCTCCCCCTCGGAGCTTCGGCTTTGGTAATCTCGGCACCGACATCTGCTTCGGAGCCTTCCCTTTCGGTGGGGCCAGGGATTCCTGTTTCCTAGGAGCGGGAGCTCTCGGTCCTCCCCGGGAGGGGAGCCTTCGAGGTGATGAGGAGTATACTAGCCCCCGAGCTGAGTCAACAGTTGGTCCCTTTAGCTCCTCCCTCTTCAGGGCCTGTAGATATCTCTTCCCACTCTCTTGCTCCCGGACCCAGAGATCCATTGCTCCAGGTTTCCCCATTGGGAATACCTTCCTCTTCCAAGGTTTCTCCTGATCCTTCAGGGGAACCCCCGCATAAGAGGACTAGCAAGAGGAAGCATTTAGACTCCCCTGAGTCTACGACATCAGATACCGACTTAGATGAGTCGGAGGGGTCCCCAAGATCCCCATCTGAGGATGTCTCCTTTTCAGACATTCTTGAACTCCTGAAACAGAGGGAGAACTGGCCCTCCATTAACCCCTCCGAGGATGAGTCGGTGTACCTGGAGGCTTTTGGATCTCAACCCTCCACCTCCTGGGTTTCTCCGCCTTTCGACCCCCTCATGGACGTGATAGCTCGAAAGGCGTGGGCATCTCCTGATTCCGTGGAACCAGTCCCCAGGAGGCCTTCTAAATTTATCACGGCCCCCACTGAAAAACAGTTTCTCACCAAAGGTGTCCCGGTTGATGCCATGGTGGTGGCGGCCGCCACCAAAAAGGAACTTCCAGATCCTTCCGTACCGGTCCATCCTTCTAACAAGGAGTCAAGGACCATGAACAGGTATGGTAAGCGGATGTTTTCCTCAGCGACCTTTGCTATGCGTTCGCTGAATTATCTATGTCACTTCACCCGACTTCAAAGAGATATCCTCAAGAAATTGGGTGAGGTGGTACAGGATCCGTCAGCTGCTGGGGCTCAAGAGAAGATTGCCTCTCAGCTGGGAATCCTAAATTCCATAACTAACTCCTCCATGCGGTTCATTTCTTATGCAGCCGATGGAGCGAGTAGAGCTGCAGGCACAGGAGTGGCTCTCAGACATCAGTCCTGGATGCAACTTTGCAATTTTGCAGACCCCTTTAAGGCGTCCTTCACAAACTCTCCCTTCGATGGGACAACTTTGTTTGGACCTCAGGTGAAGGACACTTTGACCAGGTGCGAGCAAGACGGCAAGACTCTTTCTGCCGTAGGAGTCCGTTTCTCCACCCCTTCAAGGCCTTACCCCAAAGGTCAGAAGGGAGGGAAAATGTGGTTCCGAAAATCTCAAGGAGTCACGCCTGACGCACGTGGTCAGTTTACCCCCAGAGGCAGGGGGTAATAATAGACGCTGCCCTAGGGGCAGAGGGGTCCGAGAACCAGGGCAGCAGAGAGCCTCTCTGACAAGCCCTTCCAGCATCCCTGAGGTGTTGCCCGACTGCCCACCCTTGGAGGCAGTCGGGGGGAGATTGTCACTGTACCCAGAAGCCTGGATTTCCCTTTCTCAAGACAAATGGGTACAGTCGATCATATCCGAAGGTTACAAAATACCTTTCAAGAAAAGCCCCTTCCCTCAAAAAGGATCCCTTCCAGACGTTCCACCCGGTCTAAGGGAAATTGCAAAGCTAGAGCTTTCAAAACTTCTAGAGAAAAGGGCCATTCAGCCAGTTCCAGCAGGCCATTTAGAATCCGGAATCTACTCAAGGTTATTTTTGGTCCCCAGAAAGACGGGAGACTGGAGACCAATATTAGACCTCAGCAGACTAAACAAGTCTGTCAAAAAGACGAGTTTTCGGATGGTCACACTTCAATCGATTTTGCCCTTTCTGGACAAAGACAACTGGATGTGCTCTATAGACCTTCAGGATGCGTACTATCACATAAAAATCCACAGATGCTCCAGAAGGTTTCTCTGCTTTTGGCTGGGGACCAGTCATTTTCAATTCAGAGCCCTGCCCTTTGGTCTCACCACAGCCCCCAGAGTGTTCACCAAATGCATGGCAGTGGTCACAGCTCACCTGAGACCTCAGGGATTCCAGCTGTTTCCGTACCTAGATGACTGGCTCCTCACAGCCACCACCAGGCATCAACTTCTCCAGGCCAGGGATTACACTCTACGTCTCTGCAGCCAGTTAGGGATTTCTGTCAATTTTGAAAAGTCTTCCTTATCACCTTGCCAATCTATTACCTTTATAGGTGCAGATCTAGACACTACTCTGATGTCAGCAAATCTAACAAATCAAAGAATCCTGGATATCCAAAATTATGTTCGGATCATCCTATTCAGCAAAAAGGTACAAGCCAGGTTGGTCCTGAAAGTGTTAGGCCTAATGGCAGCTGCCATCACACTTCTTCCTCTAGCCCGCTTTTACATGCATCTTCTACAGTGGATGTTGTTTACCCAATGGTCCTTCCAGCAGTTGCCCATGCGTCACAAGATCCTTGTCACACAGATCTGCAAGAGCCACCTATCCTGGTGGATTTCTTCCCCCTAGTCCATCAGGGCAGACCATTTGTCCCCCCGGCCCCGGTAGCCATGGTCACTTCGGATGCCTCCCTGATCGGGTGGGGGGGGCATTATCAGGGCAGGATGGTCCATGGCACGTGGTAACCATTCGAATACCACCTGCATATAAATGTCCTAGAGATGAGAGCAGTGCTTTTAACGTTGCAAGCCCTCAACGACTTTCTTCCTTTAGGAATTATCGCAGTTCACACGGACAACATGTCCGTAGTATGGTATATCAACAAACAGGGCGGGACTAAGTCCTATCCTCTGTGTCGAGAAGCTCTCAGACTTTGGCAATGGGCGATCTCCTCTCAGCGGTTTCTGATAGCAATGCATATCCCCGGGAAAACCAACATCATAGCGGACAGGTTGAGCAGAGCTATACTCATGCCTCACGAGTGGTCTCTCAAACAATCTATAGCGGAAGAGATTTTTCAGAAGTGGGGCCCTCCTTGCTGCGACCTTTTTGCTACACCCCAAAACAGCAAATGCCCAGACTTCTTCTCTCTTTCCACTTCCAGGCCATCGCCCCAGAGACGCTCTAACCCAGGATTGGCCCCGGGAACTTCTTTATGCTTTTCCCCCTTTTCCATTGATTCCTCAAGTGCTTCAGAAAGCTACCGACTTGAGAGCCAAGCTGATTCTCATTGCTCCTTACTGGCCTCGACAAATTTGGTTCCCGTTCCTTCATCGACATCTCTTAGTGCAGCCTTGGCATTTGGACCCAGTTCCAGATCTTCTGACCCACCAGTCGGGTCAGCTGCACCGGTCCATTCGTTCCCTCAACCTCACTGCTTGGTTGCTCCACTTCCTTCCTTAGCCAGGCTTCCTATGATCTCTAATCCCGTTAGGGATATCATAGTAGCTTCTCTAAAGTCCTCTACCAGAAGGATTTACTCTAGCAAATGGCAACGTTTTTCCTTTTGGGCAAGGTCTAAGAACATAGATCCCTTTACTGCCCCTATTCAGTCAGTTTTGGACTTCCTAGCTGAAATTTTTCACTCTGGTTCTTCTTCTTCCACAGTTAAAGTCCAGCTGGCAGCAATCCCGAATTTTCATGTCGGATTTGCAGACCAGAACATTATGTCTCACAAACTTTGCAAAGCCTTTCTCAGAGGGATCTTCCTACTTAAACCCCCTGTTAGGGATCCTCCACCGCAGTGGGATCTAAATTTAGTGCTGGCATCCTTAATACTTCCCCCTTTTGAACCGGCTGCTACATGCTCGTTAAAATTTTTCTCTTGGAAGACACTCTTTCTAGTCGCTATTACTTCGGCTAGAAGGGTGTCTGAACTTCATGCTCTCTGTGTTCGTTCCCCTTACTTGGTCTTCCACAAGGATAGAGCATCTTTGAGAACTAATCCGTCCTTTTTGCCCAAGGTTGTTTCTAAGACAAATTTAAACCAATCTATTGATCTTCCAGTATTTTTCCCAATTATTCTGACAGGGCAGAACAAAAATTGCATTGCCTAGATGTTCATCACCAACTCAGATATTACTTGGACAGAACAAAGCAATCTAGAAAGTCTGATCAGCTTTTTCTTTCTTATGCTGAAAATAAGAAAGGTCTCCCTGTTTCTAAGGTGACCTTATCCAGATGGCTGTCTTCCACTATTTCTTATATTTATCAGCTTAGGGGCAAACAGCTGATCTCAATACCAAAAGCACATTCTACCAGAGGCCTGGCCACATCTACAGCCTTTCAGGCTAGACTACCCTTTGACACTATTTGTGCAGCAGCCACTTGGGCCACTCCTCATACCTTCGTCTCACATTACAAATTAGATTTGGCCTCCAGGGACAGGGCGAGTTTTGGTTCCACAGTTCTCAAGAGTCTGTTCCATTGAGCCACCCAGGATACAGGTGCTAGGGACGCGGTCCCATCCAGCAAGAATGAAGGCGAGATTGACAACTTAACATTTAGAAGTTATGTACCTACCATAACGTTCCATGTTAGTTGTCTTCTCTCGCCTTCTTTCTTGCGTCCCTCCCTCCTGTCCCCCTAGCCTGGACAGACCTTGAACTATCCTCTTCTCTGGGAGATTTCTCCTTTGGACACCAGTTAGCTCTGCACTTAGTTACCTGGGTTCCCTTTACAGTTTTTTCTCAGGTTAGTTGTTCTTCCCTTGGGGGAAGATAGTAGGTATTTTTTCCTCTAGCTACCAAACGAGATCTGGGTAATCTCCGCCTTGCATCATGGGATATGGGGTTGCCTCGAGCTGGTGGAAGTGACTCTTGAGCTTAGCAAGTGCCGAGTCGGAGCCGAGGATCGGCTCCGAACCCATCCAGCAAGAAAAAAGGCGAGAGAAGACAACTAACATGGAACGTTATGGTAGGTACATAACTTCTAATTTCTGACCGTGTCACACCTACAAACAAGTGCTAACATGGGTCAAAAAGAGGGCAAGATTTTGCGGTTCGGAACATTGGCATTCGAGGTTTTGACTAGGTGCAGTTCGAAGTTCGCAGAAGCGGGTTCGACATTCCGACTGTCAACATTTAAAGGTAAACCATTCTTTCCGATCATCACTACTTTTATTCACTGTTATTAATGAATTAACCGAGTTTTACAAAACAGATGCACTGTTTATTGGGTACTTTCCAGAATGCCAGAGTTTTCCTTTAGAATCAGTATCATCGTCTGTCATATAATCATTATGAATACTATTTCTTATGTTTTTGTTCCTTTATTTCAGAGCAACAAAAGTTTGAACTAATCTAGAAGGGGTCAAAAGTAGACGATATAAGTATGGAACCAAAATGCCTTCTGAAAACTCTTATCTTTTGTAATCAGAATTTTGTAAGTTCAGTAATTCAAGCAGCATCTACTTAGATTAATATGTAGAGACCAGGAAGAGCTGAAATAGGTTATTATGGTAACAACACTGCGACAGTTCTTTAAAACTCTACCAATAACTGTGTTAAATAGAACCGGTATTGTGCTTATCAAAGTTTCTCTTTATCTAATGTTTTTGCTCCCCACTCTTGCTAGTGGTAATCCAGCATGCTTTCCTTCTGTAAAGTCAGTCACATGTATATTAAACATTTCTGTTCTTGCATGCATTTCAATGCACATATAGATATATTTGAAGGATCCAAGTGATAGGAAGGGTAGGTATTTTTGTACCCCGATTAGACTCCAAAGAATTTTTCCTCAGGTGAATAGCAAATGTTGGAGGTGTGAGGGGGAAGAAAGAGGTAGCTGGGAACATATTTTTGCGAGGGTAATGAGCTGGCAGACTTTAGGGATTCCCCGCAGACCGCTGTATCGGAAGTGCCGGGTGAGCAGATTTGATTGACTGGGGAGACGATTGTTTTGAGCTATGATACAAAATCGGAATTGCCTAGACGTATTAAAGCCTTGCTAAGTCTAATTATGGTGGCTGACAAAAAAAGCAATTACTAGGAAATGGAAATGAAAGTCTAGACCAACTTTGCTAGAAGTAGTGAATATAGTAACAGAGATAAAACAACTGGAATTGGAATCTTTAGAAAAGGGAAGAAGCAAAGTACATAGGAAAAAATGGGAATTGTGGGAACAGTATATGCTAAGAAAGAATGAGGTTTATGAGGCAGGAATTGAATGAGACATATAATGCTTAACTGATGACTGGATAGATTATAAGTGATGTATAATGTTTGCAGCTACAGTTGTTTCAGTGGTGTCTGTGATGTGTAATGTTTGCAATTAAAGTGGTGTCATTTTGTTTGTTTTTCATTTATATAAATTTAAGATTGCATCTGTCATATGTGATAATTTAATAAAGATGTTTGTTGAAAAAAAAAGTTGGGGGAGGAGATGAGTAAGGTGATGGACAGCAGTTTGGTTCAGGAGGTTTTGTGGTGAAAGAGATTGTATAGTATTTGTGAGAATCTCGGAACTTTGTGTAAAAATGTAGTAACTAGAGGTAAGAGTGGATTTTCTGCTCATCTCAGAAAATGCATAGTGGGACTGGAGTTGCAATGGAAAAAGAAAGTCGAGGGACAGGATGGGGTGGTAAAAGATAGGAGGAGAAGGGTAAAGGGCAGAGGAACATGGGCAATACTTATTAGAGAAGTACAGACAAGTAAGAGGTATTGAGTAAGTTGAATGGAAAATGAGAAAGGCTCAACAAAAGAGAGGTGAAACAGAAGGAAGCCAAGCTAGAAGGACTGGTGCAGATACTTGTGACAAGTCATGAAAAAGAGAGAGCTAGGGTAGCCATGCAGGAGGCAACACCACATGGACAGGGAAGGGCATCTGGTTAGATGGCAAGGACAAAGTGTAAGAGGGACAGAGCCATGTATAGGGATTATAGGAAAAGTACAGCAGGGATGAAAAAGGACTTAAGTGCAGCATAGGAATAGAGACAACATGCACAGGTAGTGAAAAGGCAGGGTGTCATGCAGCTTGTGGGGAAAGGGATACTGTTAGGGAAGATACTGACAACTGCTGGGAAGTAAAGGACTAATGAGCTTATGTGGACTTTGGTTATTTTAGACTTGTTCACCAATGGGCTTAGTAGCCTTGGCAAGTGAAATAAAAGAGCACAAGTTACAGATAAGTCAGTCTTGGGGGCTTAGACTTGGTCATCTCCTCCCATGTCTTACAAAAATGGTTGAGAGAGAAGAGTGCGTGCATGTTGTGGATATTGTAGTCTGCAACACCAATCAGAGGAGACAGTTGAGGTACTAACAACTGGGGTCAGAGAGGTGACATTAAGATCCTAGGATACTGGATAGGAGGTAGCATTCTTAGAATGTTACTTGTATCAATAGGCAGTGCTCTGATGAAGGAGCAAGTTGAGTAGAGTATTGACTGGTAGTGGCAACGAGCAAAAGAGAGGGGCTAGCAACTGGTAGGAGGAGCCTTAGCCCAGAAGGGGCCATCATGCTCAGAGCTGGCCTCAAGAGGTATATTTCAAAAATTGTACCTTTTAAACTAAGATGAAATTGGATAGAGAGCATTAGAGATGTATAGAAGGGATGTGGGTATCCAGGCAATAGAAGAAAAATCAGATACTGAGCATAGCAAAGAAATAAACGGTGGTAACATGGAACATTCCCAGAGAAACTATGTTGCATGAGAGCCTGTGTAGAAAGATGGTTCTGAGCACTGATGTAAGTGTTGAGTGATCATTGCTATTATCACATATAAATGGGTTAGTGTGACAATAGTAAGTGGGACTTGGAGGTGTCTAGTTTAGCCAGGATAACAGAAAGCGGAGGAGTGAGGTGGAGCAGCGGTCTACATAAAACAGTGTGTCATGTTTGAGGAAAGCGAAGAAGTGAAACAGTACAACACGACAAGAGCAAGGTAGCAGGCAGGATTAGAAAGAACCTAGGGTAAGTGTCTGTGGCAGTTAAGGTAGAGAAAAGATGGAGTACTGGTGAAACAGTGTGGTTTATTAGACCCCAGATACATCAAGGAGAGAAGATGACGAGAGACTTGGGAAACAACAAAGGAGTGGATGATGGGGAGAGGATAGTACTCATGGATGAGTACTCATGGATGAGCCGCATCAACCAGGAGCAGATAGGGAGATTCTAAGCTGCAGAGTAAAAAGGAAAAGTGAGGTGATTTAAGAATTTTGACCATGACAGGTTCAGACAGATGGTTTAGAATTTAGTGGAAAGATGGAGTTTTTGGATGTAGTCTTAACCTAGGCAGAGGAAGCATAGATGTCCTGGGGAGGCACCATTTGCTAACAGTGGCTATGTCACTGTGCAGGTTATAGGAGAAAAAGGCAATGTTGAGAGACTTTAGGAAGTGGGTTATGCACAGCTGTGAGAGACTCAAAGATTAGTTAAAGGTTTGAATACAAATTCTGAGAGTAAACAGGCTTTTGAAATGTGTCTGTTATGGCATACCCAGGTCGGTGGACAATTGTTTCAGGAAGGTGCAAAAATGGCAAACAAGAAGGTCATTCTGACATAGATAAGTGAGGCTAGTGATTAGGGCGTAAAGGTGATGGAAGCGAGGGGAGGGAATAGAGTAGTGGAACATGCACTTTTCTGGGAACTAGATAATACGGCAGCAACAAAGATGACAGCAGAATAGATGCAGATTGAAAGTGAGTTGACAGAAGGAGCCAGTAGTGAGGGCAATGCTCTTTAGATACATAACAGAAAGGAGGAATAGAGGGCCAGACCTTATCAGGATGAATAATGAGATGGAGATCCTAGAAAACAGGGTGAAAGCAGAAGCGTTGAATGAATATTTTCCATTTCATAAAGGAAAATGAAAATGTGGTGTCATGCTGGGAGGAGGAAGGGCAAGGAGTAAGAAGCAGTAGACAAACTGAGGGAGAAGGAGAAGATAATGGCATCCCTAAATAAGGATAAGGCACAGGAGCCAGATAACTGCCTCTTAGCATCCTCTGGAGTTTAGCTAGTGTGCAGACAGATCCTTTGACAGACGTCTTCAACAGATCACTCACTACCTGTTGTAGAAATGCCTGAGGACTGGCTGAGTACAGGAGTGGTTTCTTTCTATGATGGCCATTTAAAAATTTAAGTAACTACATGCTTGATAGCCTAACGGCAGAGGTAGCAAACTTCGTGGAGAGAATTCTGAAAAATACATTGCTGCTTTCTTGGAGAATAACAGTTTTCAAGATGATTAGAGTCCATGGTCAGATGGAGCTGACATTATCCTGCATCGAGTGGATTATAGGAGAATTAGTTATGGGACAGTCAGGAAACATGGTTTTCACCAGTGTGTTCTACGCAACCCCATACAAGAAAAGGCAGCTACAGAGAGTACTGCATGGGCTAGGGAATAGGACCAAAACTGTGGTATTGAGCTGCCGCCCAGCTGAAAGATTGAACACAGATGTTTGTGGTGAAAGACATAATGCATGGTGCAAAAAAATTACCTAAAGGAGTACCAAAGAGGTCAATTCTTAGGTTAAGTATTCTTTATCTCATGTGTGAGACATATGTTAGGGAACAGAGGTTCTTTGCAGACAGAGGCATCATATGCTGTTTGTGTGTCTTGTCTCTGTGATTTTCTGTGGAGCTTTTTTTGGTCTAGTCCAACAGATTGAATTAATAATTCACTAAAGAATTTATAACTTTTAACAAGATTTTGCAGTCTTTGGGTTAGTCATATTAGTGTTTGGTCTGCTGGTCTGAACTGAATTGGATTCTTTGAAAAGTGTTTTGATTAGGTGTACCATTTTAGCATGGTACTTGGATTGCATCTTATGTGTGTTAAGAATCAGAAGGGAGGAGTGGAACTGATGGCAAAATAAAGTAAGAATTTGACTGTCTGGATTAGCCATAAGGTGCAGCACAAAAGGCCAATGGGGTGTATCCTGAAGTGGGAGAGGCTTGAAAAGCAGTTGCCCAGTTTTGTCACGTTTTTTGTACAGTGTGCTTATTCAGGGCTGTACCCGAGGACAGTGTAACATTAGGCTGCTGAAAGGATTCTAGAAGGAAGCCGATCAGATGGATGAGTGGAATGGAAGAAAAAGGATATAACGGAGACTAGATGAGCTGTTGCTTTTTACAACAGAGACCAGAAGAGAGAGCATGAACATGAAGTGTATGCATAAAGTCATGTCAGGGTGATGTGAAGGGGTCACTCTAGACTGGAAATGATAGGAGGGAGGAGACAATGACAAGACATTCCAACAACCAAGTCAGGAAAGTATTTCTTCATGTTGAATGTTATTGACCTATGGAATAGACTGCTTGAATGGATGGTAGAGAGAAAGTCCCCAGAGGCATTCAGGAGGGCCTAAAATATAACACTACTTGAGAAACCTACACAATTGCTGGTAATTGAGTCTTTGTAATGAAGATGGTAGATTTTACAGTATGCTAGTTATCCTGCCACTGTCCCTGTCTAGCAGATGGTGTAGACGATTAAGGAGCTGTTATTAAACTGTTTCCTTGGGTCCAGTAATCCAAAGTTTGATTTGTTCAGCTTCCATTGATTGTGTGAAACTAAGCAAGTCAGTTAACCAGGCAGTGCTAACAGGCTGAGTCTGAAAAAGTTCTATGGAGATCCGTGCTCTACCCAGTTTGTTTGCCCTTTTACCATATTTTGGGAAATTTTATAGCTTCCTTTAGGTATTAAACTCTCAAGGAAGCCTTTTGATAGTATATTAAATGTCATTGCATTTGTGGGAGGATTGCATTTGACAAGCTTCTATTATGATGCTTATTATATAAATCTGACCATACTAGCCAAAACAGCATTACAGTGATTCTTATATTGTTAACATGTTAACATTACTGTATTTGCTATGTATTTTATCCATGATGGCTGAAGAGTTAGTATGTCATGAGAATATTTCACTTATATTTTTGAGGCATAGCCGATGCAAATAATTTCCAAAGCCTATTAGTGTCTTTAATTATTTCTAGGATACACATTAGGCATATTATTACTTCTGTTATGTACATACAACATGACTTGATTACCATGTAACAATAAAGATACATTTTGACTACTACTAAGTGCATTACATGGTTACGTGCAGCAAATATTTTTCTTTCCATACATTATAGTTAGTATTTTTCTTTATTTTAAGCTTTTATTTTATAACTGTTATATTAATTAGCATATGTTATTACCTCAAACTCACTCATTTTACAAGGAGCATTTCACTGGTTGTTCAGTAGTAATATTTATCTTAAAAGATAATAGGTTCATAGATAGGTTCATAGATTAGTACTAAGCTACCTGCCCTTGCGAGAAATTTTAAGCTTAGCCAGTTATCCCTTGTGAGACTCAAACCCTGCACCTAGTGTTTGTAAGGCAAACACCTTAACCATTAGGCCACCCTCCCAACCTATTACTTATCACATACTTAATTTTTTTAGCTTACTATGTGGTATTTTACTTTTCGTAGTTGCAGTTATATGTTAGTTTATTTTTCAGCTACTGGTATTGTATTTAAAGTTAAAGGCTTTAGCCTGTGGTTTTAAGTAACAGGAGTACTTCTAATTTTTCTGCTTTATCTTTTGACATATTTTATCAACTCCTTTTTTGCGAAATGCTAGTGAACAAGCATACTTTTTTTTTTGTTAATACGCTGAAGTCAAGTTAATGTGTTTTATTAAATTGCATATATGAAGGGCTTTTAGCTTCCCACATTCATCCATCCTCGTGGAAGATTTTGGCTTGAAGAACTGAAGGAACTGTACACTAATACAAACTATATAAGGAAGCCAAGTGCATACCTACTTCATTGCATTCCAGAGTAAGGGCTATGTTGGTACCTTATAGGGGAAAAGCTGTTTTTGTGATTTCTGATTAGGAGATAATGCCAGTTAAGTAAATATAAACCAAATACTTTGGTATACTGTTAGTGACCTCTCCTAGAATATGTCCAGTTTTGTTATGGGCACTTGCATAGAGCTGTATGTTCATGCCTGCTATAAAGGTAGGGTGGCTTTAAACAACTTCTGTTAATAACCCTAGTGGCCTGCAGGTACCAGGTTTGAAGTATACAAAAGATCAAAATAAAGATTCTCAAAGCAGAGAGGAGAAAAGTGCACTAGAGTTTGCATTTTTCAGATAGAAAGATGAAATTGAGACAACCCTGTTCTGATGATCTGTACTGGCTGTGCCCTTTTTCACTTAGTTGAGTGAAGTGTCAGGAATGTGTAATCCCTGTGGTAAAATAAGCATGTTTAGTAAACAAAACATTTTATATGAGAGTGTGTTTTTTTCTGTACTCATGTTGTGAAATCTCACTCCTTTTTTTATGTCATACAGTCTCTGGTCCTTGAAGTTGGTGATGTAAAGTAAAATTTTAGCTCACATGTTTTGACTCTATGGATCAAGACCAAACTTTTCACTGAATATTCAAACATTATGAAATCTCATTGGTTTTTTTTTCTTCTTCTTCCAAAATCTTTTCTCAATGATTTACACCTTAAAGAACATTGTTAACAATATTTTACTACAGGGTCCATATGTTGTCAACTGACTTGTTTTACAACATTCAGTGTTGTCATTTACGTGTTTTCTGTTTAAAAGGTTACATTATTGGTAGGGTGTAATTTTGCATAATTTAAATTAGTAACCAGGAAAAGCCGAGAGAGAGTCATAATTTAACTATATATGATTTCATTCATTCATTCATTCTTTTCCAAAACCTACTCCATCATTTTCATGGTTGGGGAGTCATGGTCTGTCCCAGCAAATTGTGGACACAAGACAAAAAACAATCTTGGACAGATCTAGTACAAGATATATGTCCATACTTGGTCACATTACTTGCATTGCATGCTGATTTCACCTAACCACATGCCTAAAATACATATATTAAATGTAATTCTCATCACAGTTTGGTTTGTTGATTGGGGTAACATCTTTATTTTTTTAATTAATTTTGCATTCTTCAGATTTTTGTGTTTTAACAACCTAATGGTGTAACTGTGCTAACAAAAGTCTTAATCAGATTTTTTTTAATTTGAATCAGCTGCTACATATATTTTCCATGATAAATAACCAAAACCAAAGATTACTAGTGGACATAATTCAGAACCAACACAAAATGCTCTAGTTGGGATGGTACCCTCTGGACGTATCATAAACTCGTAAGTATAACACCACTAATGTCACAGTGGCATTAAAATTCCATCATTCCAAAGCCACTTGCCCATAAATTTTATTGTAGAGTACTTGTAGTTAAAGTGCTATATGACAAAAATGATGCACTGTGTTGCATATGTATCTTAACTGTTTTCTTTCATAATTATAAGCTAAGAGTTTTAACTTCTGAATATGGTTGCTGATCTATTTAAGCACGGTGGAGAAAGTTGGAATGTGGCACCTGCTTTAACTGATTAAATGTTTTATTTTCCTTAGGTGTCTGGATTAACCAGATTCTTGCCATCTGCTAGTAAATGGTTCATTTTTTTCACTTTGCTGGAACTTAAAACACAGTGAACATGCAGCCAAGACAAAGAGGAATAAATCTGGGTTTTCTGTTGCTGCTTTCCCAAATTTTCCAAGTGGGAGTTAACAATATTCCTGTTGTGACTCTTGGCACACTGGCACTGAACATTCTGCTCTTTCTGAAACCAATGAAGAACTTATTGTCAGTGTGCATTAGTGTTCATGAAGCATATTACCAAAGCGACTGGAAACGTCTCATTTTCTCACCATTTCATCATGCTGATGACTGGCACCTCTACTTCAATATGATGTCTTTGCTGTGGAAGGGCAAGAAGTTAGAGCCAAGGCTTGGTAGTGCCTGGTTTGCGTACATCATTGCAGTTTTCTCAGTCTTAACAGGAGTAGTTTACATATTGCTGGAACTTGTGCTTGCAGAGCTGATGGATGACCATGTCTATAGGATGCAGTGTGCTGTTGGTTTCTCAGGTAAGAAACTTCACTTATGAGTATTCATTTATTGCTTTATGATGAGCATGGGTGATTTTCTTCTACGTACTAAAAACTTCTTATGAAATGGACAGGATCTTATTGTTCTGAACTTCTTTTGTATATTTCTGCTCCTCCCATACTTTTTTGTTATATTTTCCCATATGTCCATTTTAGTTTTGTTTCCACTGCTGTATTCATAAATATTTCATTATATTTTTTTCCAGGTGTATCCCCCACCTGTTGACCATCAATTCTCTCCATAGTAGTGGGACATCCTCAGATCTATTAGGCAAGGGCCAGCTGGAGGGGTTGTCATATAGGTAGACTTTGGGGATTGGTACTGTTACTGGCATCCAGGCAATGGATGTATTTTGTGTAAGTTCCTCAACCCACTCCTGGGGAAAAAAGATGGGCTAGCTGCATCAACTCAGGGTCTCCCAATACGCTGCTCCTTCACACTATGCACTTATTAGTGATGGCTACCATTAGACAGTGGATTGGTGACATGAAATCCCACAATCAGGGCACCTCACTTCTGAGTGATTGTGGCTGTGTGTTCTGCTCTGTAGCACCCTGCCGTTAGGATGGGCATACCCATCCTTCCTTGCCGGCAACATCAAATACCTGATCTTCTGTTTGAACTCTGGTTACCTGGGCCATAGTCTGGGCTTTATCCCCCAATACCATGGACCTGGCTGAATAAAGCATTTCATTTTCCATTATCTGACACTTTGTCTGGCACTGTGCTAATCATATTGATAATTGCTGTAGGAATTCATGATTTGAATACAGTAATCGTGGTGCTGGAAGTCGGTCCTCTTGTCCTTTTTCAGCAGTAAGACATTCAGAGGAGTATGTTTTTGTAAGTCCGAGTATAAGATGCAGCACAGCATACACCCTGTTTGTCCTCTAATAAATTGTTCATCCATATCTTTTGGTAGTTTCAGTTGTTCATAGTTCTTAATCTTTGACTATGATATATGTATGTATATATACTCTAATTTTTGCTTTTGTTATAGATTTATTCTTAATTGTTTTATACTCATACTGATAACATCTCAGGTTAAAATTATAAATGGGGAACTCTCATGAGTGATTCCCCTCATAAGACAAGCATATAAAGTATATTTTTTCTGAGTTTTGTTTCTAGTAAATGAGGACAGCGTGCTAAATTTAGCAAATAAATTTCAAACCAAGTGAGCTTTGAATTGACAAGCCTTTCAGAAAATAAAATTAGTTGCGCTTTTAGTCTTGCTTCTTCAACTCCTTTTTTTCCCCTCAGTCAGTCAGAAATTTAATACTAAACTTTTAATGAAAGTAAGCATTTTAAAGGAAGAGAAAAAGCAGATGGAGTCATCTCTCTCTTCTAGTAAAAATGAAAAGTCTTAGAACTATGGAGTTATCATTAGTTGTTCATAGTGGGAAGTGCCATAGACTAAGGGGTGCTCTTCTTTTACCACTGGAAAATGTTTTGAGTGACTATTGGTGAGATTTATTTTTTTACTTAACATCGATGGATTTGATATTTCCCAAAATGGTATTTCCTTTCAGGGATTCATGCTAGGCTAAAGGGTCTTTACAAGCCTAGCCATGCAACCCAACTCAGTTTTGTCGAGGGGTTCCTTGGATGCCTATATGGTGAGGTATGTTAGTAAAGAGGCAGGTTAGGGTTATTTTGGGGGTGGGAGTATGTTAGTTGGGGATTATATAACACCCCAGTGATTTGATATCTCCCAAAGTTGATTTATTTAGGGTATCTCCTGTCTTTCAGACTTGGCAAAGTATAGCACACCGATTAGTACTACCATTGATAGTATTTCAGTAGATGATGTTTATTCAGATTTGTCATTATTACACACCTCTGTTTTGTGGAAAGACTAGTCTTACATAATACCAACTATTATACCATGTAATGAATAACTAAATAGGTTAGGGTCAGAGAGTTTTTGTCTTTTCCCTGCTCATTTCACAGAGATGTACACCATGGTTTGCTGTTGGATCTGTTTTATTTAATATTTTCACACAAACAATAGCAAGTGTTAAACTGCACTTGGACAAATACATTTGCTCCCACTTCAAAATTTAGAACATTAGTTGCAAATGTAAACAATCACAAAGACTTGCAAAGCAAGTTGCATGCATTGTACTCCTGAGCCATTGACAGTAGTATACAATTTAACGGTAAAGAATCATTGATTAATGTTGGTATTCACAGCCCTTCTTTTACATATGCACTGAATGATGCCATTGTACTGCGGTGGTGGTGCTGCGGTAGCGTTGTCGCCTCACAGTAAGACGTTGTCCCATTCGATTCTCAGCTAGAGCGTCTTCTGTGTGGAGACATGCATGAATGGGCGTACCTTCGTTGAAGGTTGTGCGTCAGGGCCGGCAACTCGGCACGTAAAAATCTACTGCCAGTCATTAGCAGACCAGAGTTCTTCTGTGGCGACCCCTAACCGGGAAAAGCCGAAAGACACAACAACTGAATGATGCCATTCTGGCTAGTACATCAGAAACACTGGGGGCTTGATAACTGAAACAACATTAAACTTTGCCTCTAACATTAATGTTATCAGTACTGTGGACTGTCATCTAGACCACCATTCTTGTTACTTGTGTATGCAACAATAATAAGGTCCTAGATAGAATACTGTGTTTGGCTTTTGTGTGTGTTTACTTGGAGAGAATACAGATACTTTTCAAAGAAGGTAGTACTGCTCAGACATTTCCCTACACTGATAAAATGAAGCAAGCTTAATGTTGCAGTTTAATTTTTATAGATTATGCACAATTATTTAAGTTTGGCATACAAATATAGAGATGATGCCCAGCTTTAGGGATTAGGTTTATGTCTCTCACACAACTATAAACAATAGTTTATTTTTAGAAACTGAGAATTAACTGTACTCTTTAAAGATATCATATTGTACAGCCAAAGTTGCTATAGCATGGAAAAAACTGCTGAGATTTTGTACTACTGTAAACAGCTGTTAAGACACATTTTGGAACTAAAATACATAGCCCACTTATAGAGGGATACATATTCCCATGTGGTCTCTACTGAGTTTTTGAGTCTATTACCTAATAAAAATTGAAACATTTGAAGTACCAAATGAAACTCTTCTGTCAGTCTCTTGTATTATCCACTCTGTTGCAAGTTTGCTGTCTTTTCCCTGTTCTTGCTTCCCCATTAATGTCTAAAAAGGGCTTCTGAAAGCAGTAGCTGCAGCTTAGGAGCAGGTTACTTCAGTTATGGCGCCTGATGATTGACCTCCCAGAGTGAAAGAATCTTCTGCTGTAGATACTGTGGGAGATTTCGGCTCTGGAGACTGCTCTGTTAGCCGCACCATAGCTAATTAATTTCCTGGATATTTTGGTGGAAATTTCAGAGATTCGATATCAGTGCAGAAGATCTCTTTCTTACCCAACCAGCTGTATTTCTGAAGAGCAGGCTGATGTCTTGTACCTTATGTTAGACTGTCAGTCAGACCTCATCCCCCCAGATATCTGATATTATTCTTGTGGTTCAAATATGTTATTTACAGTTTAGTGGAAGCACTTTGTGAGACTTCAGAACATTACCGAAGCTGCGGCAACTTCATGTACAGTTAGTGCTAAAAAGAGAAAAATATCTCCATTTCCACCCTCTTTTTCTGTTTCATAGGAGGATGAAGAGTCCTTAAAAAGACTATAGCCCCGTACCTCTTGTTTTTGACTGGAGGGATGAAGATTTTCTTGCGCTGTTGAAAGGTTGTTTGGTGAAGCACTAAATTTGATGATCATTTTATGTGGTATTACTAGGAAACTGTTATTTTCTAAGTAATGATATGTGAGCTGTTGAATCTTGGCATGACAGAGGCACTGTCAGTTCTTACCTTGTTTCTTTCTTTTCATGATTTATACATTTCTCTACCCCACCAGCAGCTGATTCAGGAGAAAAAATGTTCATGAACAGTATAAATATCTATTCAGAAATCCTGTAGCTGACTCTACTTTGACTGACCTAGCTACATTTAATCTTTTATTACTGTACCGTATAAGAAAGTGAGTAGACTATTTCACAGATTCGGTAAGAGACGTTATGGATACTTTATTAAGTCAGAGTTTCTTGTTTAACCCCAAAGCAAGTTTTTAACAGAACTAGAAGATGGGTCTTTATCACTAATGTTAGGTTTCCCTATGCTGTCTCCCTTCTGCACATCTTCATAGTCCACCCGAGCCACAGGAGTGTTAGCTGAGGCCTGCTGCACACTTTCCAAGTCTGCAACTAAGGATGATGAGTGAGAAGAGACTTCCTCATTTGCAGAGTGTCCTGTACCATCCCAGGCATTATAGCTTGCCCAGTCATCTGCCTTGGCTGTGCTGGAAGTGAAGTTTATGGCCCAATCTTTGATTGATCAGGCAAGAACCTACCAACAAGGGTGTGTGTGGCCATTGTCACTGACTACCCATTGCAGAAACACCACCTACACTCCAGAAATATCCATCTGGGCTGTTTGGCAGCTGGCAGGCTTTATGCATGTCCTCCCAACCAACCATTGTTGTTCTTTTTCTTTGTGTCTGCCATGTCTTCCACTGAGTGAGTCCACATCTGCCCCGTTTGAGTGTCTTACATGTGTTTGTGTAATCCCACTGCTCTTCCTACTCTCTATTCCTAGCTCCTGTCTTGTCTAGTCTCTGTCTACATACACACACACACACACTCATACACATGCATACATTCGTGTATGTAGAGATATAAAATATGTCCTTTACTCAACATAAAATAGCCTACTTTCCTCCAGTCCAGTTAGTCTTTCTGTGTTCCTGCTGAATGTTCCCCTGCTTGCCATACACTTTTTTAGGTTTACTTCTAGTCCCCTTTCCACCCCTTTTGATGAACCAGTAAGGTGTCTGACTTGCTGGTCCCCTTTTAGTGCTCCTTACCACACCTTATACTGGTTTTCCTTCACTGTTCACATTGGCTTTTGGCCAGTATGCATCACTTGCTGCTTTTCTTGTATATGTTCTGGTAAATTTAACACAGTGTGGTGCAGGATTGCAGATTAGCCTTTCTTTCATAGTCTTTCGGTTATGTCTCTAGGATTTACTTATGAAGATTCAGTATAGCCACACCTATCTTCTTAAAGTGCAGCTAGCTGCCAACTTGCATTATTTGTATCTTTTTTATTCATCTCTACTTAGCACTGCAGTTTGAGTCCTCCCCACTGTGGCTTTTAGGAGACACTAGAATGTTTTAAAATAACCTCGGAATACAGTTTCAGCTGTGACATTACCCAGATCTGACCTACTGTTTATAACTTTCTTCTAGTTAATCTAGACCTATTATACTACTTGCTTCTACTTTCCATTAATGTTTGATCTGTAAAGTTTATTGGATTTGACATTTCTGTCCACAGTCACATTATCTGCAAGGTGTATCTAGTACTGTGCATAGATTTTAGATATGCTAAATACTGTTTTCTGCTATTTTTGATTAATTATTTATACTGTTTTTGTATTTGTGTTATATTTGTTGCCACTTGGGGCATGACTCGGCATTGTTACAATTTGTTTTTTTGTGAAATGTGCTAATGTTTATGGAGCTTTTTCTCATCAGGCGTTTGCTGTAAATGGGGTATCATTATTCAGGAAGCCATTGGGATGGTTTAAGAATTTTTTGTATGCTGCCCTATCTACTTCCCTGTCCTTTGTGCACACATGACTAAATGCTGAGGAGGGGATGTGCAGTAGGCTATCATTTATATATTTATAGGCTGCCTAAGCTTAATGGAGAAGATGTCTTTACTGGAGACTTATTTGTCTCTCCTTTCTGGAAAGTGTGTGTGTGTGTGTGTGTGTGTGTGTGTGTGTGTGTGTGTGTGTGTGTGTGTGTGTGTGTGTGTGTGTGTGTGTGTAGTTGCAGAATATTTGGATACACTTTTTGAAACTTATCTGAATGTGGCAGGTGGTGTTCATTACCTGAACTAGCAGTGTATATTCACCATGTATCATTGAAGCTGGTCACCCCTCACATATGAATTTTTGTTGTAGCAGTTGGGTATTGAAACCATATTCCTGCTTATTGCATATTATTTTCTGACAACAGAGAGATTGCTATGTTGGCTGTCACATATTTTTGGTAGTAGTGATTATGTTATTGTACATTGGACTTTTACAATGTACAAAACAACTTTGTCACCAGAAAATGTCTATATCCTTGCATCCACAGGTAAATAGACAGAAGTATAGCTTGCATAGCAGTCATTTAATGGCTTCAGTCAGACCTGTTAGGAAACCAGTAAAAATAAGTTCTGTTGAGTATGAAAAAAATGAGTGCCACAGCTGACAAAAGAGGGTAAAACAATGTCAGTGCCACAGCTGACAAAAGAGGGTAATACAAAGGGAATTGTTTCTGCCAATATATTTTATTTATTTTGTTTTACATTTCTTTACTGGGAAAGTCCGATTGGACACATGTCCTTTTTCAGCGGTAGCCTGGGGAGAAAAGCTCTACATTGAAACAGACAGACATACAATATATAAGTAGAATATATAGGGCACAGAAGTTAAAATACTATCTAGACATAGTTTGGACAAGCAGTTATACATACAGACTATTTAATGAATATCACAGTTTAGCTAATACACAGTAATTCTTAATCTAATCGATAGAACCAGAAGATTAACAGTAAGCAAAGAGACATTGCATCATTAAACCTTTCTGTATAAGAAAACGGAGACCAGTATGACAATTACACATTCTGAATGTGTAAGAAATTGAATTGTCAAGTCTTAATATGCCATCATCTCTACAGTGTTATAGTACTATGGAATGTTAGTTTGCAGAGAGACATATTCAACAGAATAGACAGAGAGGATGGATTTGTCAGTAAGGGAAACCAAGTAGTAGCATAGTCAGAGGGAGAGGTTAGTCTGGTGCAGAGCAAGGACACAGCCATTTATTGAATATGTGGCTTTTTAGCATTGTTTTAAACTGGACTAGTGCTGTAACCATTGTAATGTTCTGGTTGTGCAGTTCAGATTTTACCTATATAATTTGAGAAGAGGGAATCTCCAGCTTGGTCTTTTGGTTATACTGATTTTTATGTGATGTTTGTTAGTGGACTGTAGGGTTCTGTTACTGGCATATGGTTGAAGAAATACTTGTAGGGCAGGTGTTTTCAAAGGTTCATAGAGTATTTTATGGGCCATGGTTAAGTGGATGTAGTGAAGGAGATGGGGAAGCTCTAGCCAGTTGAGTTGCTTGAGTGCTATACAATGGTGAGCTCTAGCTGGTAGGTTCGTAGCATATGTGGCAATTTTATTATAACAATATTCAAGTTTTGCTAGCTCAGATTTTTTTTAGATTTGTGAGTATGGGAACTCCATACAGCAGTGTGGAGATTAAGTGAAATTGGGCAATAATAGTTTTAGTATTTTTAGTGAAGTAGTGTTTGTTACTAAACAATGTTCCGAGTTTTTTGTGTACTTTTTTACTGTTTGGGAAATATGAAGAACAAATTTTAAGTTGCAGTCAGTTTCGACTCCTAAAAGTTTGGTGTGTGGTGATGGGGAGATGATGGTGTCATTTAGTGTTACAATGTTGAAAGTGTTAGTGGGTAGGGCTGATTTAGTGGGTTGGAAAATCATACGTTTGTTTTTTTGGGGGATATAAAATGAATTGAGAGTTTGTAAGCCAGGTCTCTAGTGCTAGAAAGGATTGTTGTGCTAGGTTTTGAAGTTCTTGAATAGAAGAAGCAGCACATATCACTGTCGAATCATCTGCATATTGAATGAGGGATGCTTGTGGGGTTGAGGTGTGGAGGTATTTGTCTGTTTGTGTTTTTCGGCTTTTCCCAGTTAAGGGTTGCACAGCGGAACTCTGGTCCACTAATGATTGGTAGTTGATTTTTACGTACCGAGTTACCAGCTCTGATGCACAACCTTCAACGAAGGGACGCCCATTCACGCATGTCTCCACGCAGAAGACACTCTAGCTGAGAATCGCACCGGACAGCGTCTTACTGTGAGGCGACAACGCTAAATATTGAAAAGAGTAGTGGGCCTAATAAGATTGAATCTTGAGGGACACCTATAGTTACTGTTAGAAAGGGTGATAAACTTTTTTTTGCCAAGAAACTGCTTGCTGGCATCCAGTAAGGTAATCCTGGAATGAGGTGATGGTAGCCTGGCAGAAATTTAATTCGGAGAGAATATTTAGTAGTTTACTATGAGAAACAATGTCAAAGGCTTGTGATAGGTCCAGGAAGATAGAGCATACATAATTCCTATTGATCCTGTGATAGTTGACAGTATTGGTAAATGACATTAGAGCAGTTGCTGTACTATGGTATGATCGAAAACTGTACTGAGTGTTGGTTAGAAGTTTGTTAGTATGTAGGTAATTAGTAACTTGCATGTGAATTACCCTCTCCAGTATTTTAGACAGTGGTGATAATATTGCATTCGGGCGGTAGTTGGAAAGATCTGTTGATGAGCCTCCTTTATGTAGGGGTATTACGTAAGAGGTTTTTTATATAGGAGGGCCTTGTTGTTCTGCTATGGATATATTGATAAGAATTGATATGTGAAAGGCTATACCATCTGCTGTTAGTTTGAGGAAATCAGCAGGTAAGTTGTCTGCAGCTAAAGTGTTTTTTTAAGCAGGTTTTTGATCATCTCTGTAGCTACAGGTTTTAGGGAGAAGGTGTTTTAGTATTGGAGGAGGCAGTGTTAGTTCTGATAGGAGAGGATGTTTGATTGTTGGAGAGAGCTAAGATAGTTTCAGTAAAGTATTTATTAAATTGAGTAACAATGTTATCTGAATTATTAATAGTGGTAAGATGGGGAGTAATGACTTTGCCTGGAATAAGTATATTGTTCATAGCTGTCCAGAATTTCTGTGCATTATTGCAGTATTTTAATTGGATTTCTGAATAGTAATTTATTTTGTCTTGCTTAATTTGCTTTATTTCTAAGATCCCGGTAGGTTTGTAGAGTGGGTTGGGACTTAGTTTTGTTCCAGGTTGCCCAAGCCTTGTCTCTAGATTTAAGTAGTGATTGTGTTTCTTTTGTTAGCCATGGGACATAGTTTGATTTCATGCATATTTTTCGGCTAGGGGCTTGGGAGTTTTTAGTATAGACAGGAAGGTAGAGTTGAAGTAGTCAATTGCTTTCTGTAAGGGTAGAAACTTCAGTGGTGTCCAGTTACAATGTTTAAGTGTATCTATAAGGTAGTTGGGGTTCAGGTGTTTTTTGTTTCTTATCAGTTTAAATATAGCCAGATATATCTTCCTTGAGTACAACTAACACTTATCCCACTGAAACTGAGGGCATCCTGATGGTGGTGGCTGTGAGTGCAGGCCATACAGCAAAGCAACATACAGTCCTTAACCAATCTCACAACTCCCGTGGGGACTTGCTATATACAAGCTCCATTCTTAAATGTGGAATTCCCTGCTTATATCTCTTCTAAAATAATCAGTCTCAAACACTTGGCAGTTTCACTTGTGAAAGGACTACTTTTATTACCTATCCTTAATACATAACTTGTACTACCTCCCTTTACCTTATCCCTTCTTCCACCTCCCCTTCTTGAGTTCCTTTTATTTATGTGCCAGTATAGCTTTTATTACTTGGCTTCATTCTGTGTGATGTCTTCTAGATGACTTTATCCTATGCCATACCTCCCTTCTGAATATTCTCACTCTGAATTTATCCTCAGTCTGTTGTTGTCTTTCGGCTTTTCCCGGTTAGGGGTCGCCACAGCGGAACTCCAGTCTGCTAATGATTGGCAGTAGATTTTCACCAACGCCGAGGTGCCAGCTCGACGTTCAACCTTCAACGAAGGCATGCCCATTTACGTATGTCTTTCGAATGCCCACCCAACCGCGGGGAAGACATGCAGACTCCACACAGAAGGCACTGCCCGGACTCCAGCCGAGAATCGAACCGGAGAACCTCTTGCTGTGAGGCAACAACGCTACTGCAGCACCACCGCAGAAGTGATAATTTATCTTCAGTCTCATGCAATGAAAATGTAGCATTTACTACCTAGCTTTACTCACTGCAAATCTTGCCCCTTTCTGTGTTTACAGAACCTTATGATGTGATGTTGTCCCATCTTTGCCTTCATTCTGTACTGGTTGGGTTCAGAACTGATCCTTGGTTCTGACTCGGCCTTTTACAAAAGCTCGAGGTGTTCAACTTGCTCGGGGCTTATACCCTATCCCATGATGCCCTAGGGAACTCAACTGATCTCGTTTGCCGCTAAACAAGATCAGGTGCTTCACACTGGCTCTGGCTAAGTGACTTCTTTTCAGTTGTCTTTTCCTGTTAAATTTAGTAGTTCTTCCTCTTTGGATTACTTAGTAGTAGTTTAGCTTAGTTAAATTGGTTAACCTTTAACAGTTTTGGCTGTGTTCGTTTTTCTTGCTGTTTGAGTGTTGGCCATCATTACTGTCAAGGCCTATCTCTCTACCCTATCCCGGCTTTCCTCAGCGTGCGTTTAAAATAACTTTCTCAGGCTCGTTGTTCTAAGCTGTTTAAATTAGTGTGTTTTTCTACTTAGTTAATTTACATATTTACTTAGAGAGCTGCCTATAGTCTGGTTTAAATAGAGTGCCTTTTTTCCTTAGTGTGTGCGTATTTGATAATTGTCTTTAAGCTCTTCCCTTTTTGTGAAGAGCTGTTTTTTAGTCCTTTTTTTCTTGATTAAGTTAGTTCTTTAAGTTGGAGGTCTGCTTGGCCTATTTAAATTAGGTGGTCTTTTTTCCTTACCTTGTGCATTAGTAGTGTTAAGCACGTTGGTTGACTGTTTTATTTGGTGGATTGTCCTATTACCTAAGCTAGCTCGTTTAAGTTAGAGGGCTGCTTAGCCTGTTTAAGTTAGAGGGTTTTTCCCTAGTGTGTGCTTAACATATTTTCCTGTTTAACAAGCCTCTTTAAAAAAAAAAAAAAAAAAAAAGTTACTTTTTGGTGTTTCCTCCATCCAGTAAGCTAGCTCATTTTAGTTAGAGGGCTGATTAACCTGTTTATATTAGAGGGAATATATATATATATATATATATATATATATATATATATATATATATATATATATAAATAAATAAAAATGTATAGTGATATTTTGTTTTTTGTCTGTTAAGATGTCAAAACAGACCAAAGATGCTAAACCCTCTAGGTTCAAAAAATGTTCTAAGTGTAATGAGAAAATGTCAATGTCTGATGGTCATACTGTGTGTGTGTGTACTGCCTTGGAGCAGTACATCTACAAGAATCTTGTGAGAATTGCCATTCTTTCAGCCACAGGGTTCTTCTTGAAGGGAAGAGGGGACAACATATTGGATTTAATCATCACAAATATGGGCGCCCATTGTACCACACCCATTATCACCCCCTCCTTGGTCAGATCCGACCACAAACTGATAACCCTGGACATCCTCACTCCTCCACCTCCCCCAATCAAAGAAACCATAGTCAAAAACCTTTCCAAAGCAAACTTCAAACTACTTGCATCCAAAGTGGAAAGCTTCACTATTCCCTTGCAGAAGGATAATGATATCCAGGATGTGGAATCCTACACCAAGGCACTCTATATGCATCTTCAGGATTGCATGGACCATGCTATCCCAAATAAAACCAAGACTCCTTCCTCAAGCAAGAAGAAACCAGTCTGGTGGACCCCAGCCATAAGCAAACTTTACAATAAAAGGAGGAGACTTATACAAAAAAAGGCCAAATCTCAAGTAGAAAAATCATCCCTGATCAGCATTAGTAAGAAATTGAGGGCCCTCATCAAGTCAACTAAAGCTAATTTTGAAAAGAAAGTTGCCAAGGATGCCAAGGATAACCATAAGGCCTTCTATGGCTACATCAAAAACCTAAATGGCAATGCTCAGGTCTGTTCTGAGCTAGTACAAAATGGAACAAAATACGCTGACCCTTCTGACATTGCCAACATCTTGGCTGACAGATTCAGTGCAAATTTCTCGCCCCCCCTGACCACCTACAGGGCCTATTACCATTCTAGGGGATTGTGTAAGTCCAGTTATTACTGATACGTTGGTTAACAAGGCTCTATCTAAAGCTAAAAACACTGCCTCCATGGGACCAGATGGTGGCCCAGGCTGTGTCATATGCGAGCTCCAAAAGGAATTAACCCCGCATCTTAATACCCTGTTCAGTCTCAGCCTCTCCACAGGATATGTGCCCATAGAATGGCGCACGGCAATGGTGGTCCCGCTACACAAGGGTGGGGCCACAACTGACCCTGGGAACTACCGACCAATAAGCCTGACCAGTCTGATCTGTAAGGCTATGGAGCGAATCATTATGGAACTCATAAATGGAGAGATTGGGAACTCCAGTCGCTGGACCCCACACAGTTCGGCTTCATCAAGGGCAGATCATGCCTTCTGAACCTGGTGGATTTCTTTGAGACAGTTACTCAGGCTATAGATAAGGGAAAGGAGGTACACACATTTTACCTTGACCTTGCTAAAGCATTTTGCACCATTCCCCATTCAGGTATTATTGATAAGCTCACCAGCCTGGGCATAAACCCTTATGTCACAAGATGGATCGCAAACTGGCTCTCAGACAGATCCCATAAAGTAAGAGTAGCAAGATCTATGTCCTAATCCAGACCAGTAACAAGTGGTGTGCCTCAGGGCTCTGTCCTGGGGCCCCTCCTGTTTGGCATATACTTCTCAGAAGTACAGGCAAGCACGGAAGGGCTGTGGCTGACTAAGTTTGCGGACGACTGCAAACTGGGTGCTATAATAGAGTCTCCGGCCGGCATGGAGATCCTCCAGAAGGGCCTAAATGAGACTGATGCATGGTGTCAAAGCCATGGTCTCAAGCTAAATGCAAAAAAATGCGTAGTAATCCCCTTTGGAAAAAACAGAGTACCCGCAAACTACAACATAGGAGGTAATCCCCTGAAATCTGAAGAAGAAATAAGGGATCTGGGGACCCAAGTAGACAGTCAGCTTTCCTTTGATAACCATGTTGCCAAAGTGATTAGAAAATCCTTCTATGTGATCCATCTGATCACAAAAGGGTTTGCATCAAGATCTAAGGATGTAATGGTGCCCCTCTACTTTTCCCTCATCAGACCCATTATTGAGTACAATGCACCAGTTGGAATGTACCTGGCTAGACATCTCCAGCAGCTGGAGAGACCACAGAGGTACCTAAGCAAGAGGATTACTGGCCGCAACCAGTTGCCCTATGCAGCACGATTGAAAAAGCTAAGACTGTTCTCTGTTGCATACCGCTTTCTCAGAGGCGATCTCTGTCTAACGTACAGAGCCATGTCCAACCCAGAATTGTTGAACATGCTCCATCTTAGCAAAACCAAATCTACTCGAGCTACACGCTCTAGGGATATAAACCTTAACACAACAATGAATAGAACATGCTGGAGGGATAGATTCCCTTCGCAGAGACTTCTCTTACTATGGAACAGGGTCCCGATCTACATAAGACAGAGCCCCTCACTATCACTCTTCAAGAGGAACCTTGATGAGTGGATGGGTGACAGAAAGTTCACACCGGGGATCACACCAACAGCACTACTAGATAGGGGCCAAGAGTACTAGCTTGCTAGTATAAGGGTCTAGGGAACTACTAAAGGGGCGGTGAATACCGCACAACGTGGCTAGTCTAATATATGCCTTCAGGCAGATAACCCAGTACCAACCTATGAACCTATAAGAATAAGTTGATTCTTAGGGGGTTATTGAAGACTTCCTTTTCAAAAGCCATAGGAGGTCAGAGTCCTACAAAACAGAACTCTTCCCCTTCTTCAAAATATGAGAAATTAGGTAAAAGATCTTCTACATCATCAGAACCTCATTCGGAGCCGACAAAAAAAGTTACCAAATTTTCCTCAATGGACCTGAAACCTGTCGGGCCAGAGAAACCATCCACATCGGCTCCTTCAGTATCGGAACTGTTGGTATTTCAAGCTCAGAGCTGGTCCCCAGAACTGGAACTGGTTTCTCTGACGTTGAGATCCCCCATCTTGCAAGTTTCAATACCTCCTGCTTCTTCCTCTTGATCCTCCAGGAGCCTTTCAGATGATGTGGATCATGTGGTGCGGAGACTTTGGAGGACACCGACACTAGCCAAACATTTGTCGGAGCCGATCCAAGAGTTTTTGGAACTGACATAGCCTACCCTGTCAACATCGATTCCTTCTCTGACCCGACTCTGGACTTTGGAGCCAGAATGCTTTGAGCTGATTGTAGTGGAACCGTTGGAGCTGAGATCTTTTCCAGGATCTTCGGCCCTGACTACTGCTCTGACTCACTCAGTGGCATCTGAGTTCGAGTAGTCTAGGAGCCGACTCTCTCCGGTCGCGTCCGGGAGGACAGTCAGATTGGACATTTGTCGGATCCGAACTTGCATCTCTGGGCTTTGGGCGCAAGTGAGTTTGGCTCCTACATTGGCCTCGGAGCCAACCCCCTTGGTGCCGGGGATGTCTTCTGGTTCTTTGGGGCTGAGAGCTATCCTTGGATCATGGGTGGAGGGCTTTTGAGCAGATGAGGAGAGCGCTGTCCCCACACACAGCTCTACTCTCAGATCCTGTCATTCCTTCCCCAAAGGCACCGATGTCCGTCTCAGCACAACTGCATCCACACAGATGCAGAGACCCATGGCCTCAGAACACCCCTTTTGGTGAACTCCTCTCCAGAATACCCTTCTAAACAAGTCCCTCACAAGAGATTATGTAAGAGGAAGCATTTGGACTCCCCAGAGGAGTCTGTCACATCTGACACAGACCTCGATGAGTCAGAAGGGTCCCCACGGTCACCCTCCGAGGATGTTTCCTTTGCAGACATCCTAGAAATACTTAAGCAGAGAGGTGGCTGGAAGCCCATCAACCCTTCTGAGGAGGAGTCTGTCTACCTGATGGCTTTTAGATGTCACCCTTCTGTCACTTGGGTGTCTCTGCCTTTTGACAAATTCATGAACCTAGTTTGTCAAAAGACGTGGGAGATTCCAGACTCAGTGGAACTGGTCCCTTGGAGGCCAAATAAATTAATTACATCCCCTACTGATAAAACTTTCCTCATGAAAGGTGTCCGGGTAGATGCTATGGTGGTGGCTGCGGCCACCAAGAAGGAACTGTCAGAGATGTCCTCTTCTGTCCATCCTCTGAACAAAGCATCTCATACAATGAACAGATTTGGAAAGTGCACCTTTTCTTCAGCAACTTTTACACTCAGGTCCCTGAATTATCTTACACATTTTACCAGGTTGCAGAGAGATCTCCTGAAGGAGCTAGGAGATACTCTCCAGGGTTCAGTACCTGCGGGGGTATAAGATAAAGTTTCCTCCAGCTCTCCACCTTGAATTTAGTGGTAACCTCCTCCATGAGACTCATTTCCTATGCAGCTTATGGAGTGAGTAGGGCAGTGGGTTCAGGAATTTCCCTAAGGAGGCATTCCTGGATTCACTTATGTAACTTTGTGGAGCCTTTTAAGTTCTCTTTTGTTAATGCCCCCTTCGATGGCTCATGCTTATTCGGGCCTAAAGTCAAAGGCACACTAACCAGGTGTGAACAGGAAGGAAAAACTCTCTTTGTCGTAGGAGTCCATTTTTCCCTACCTTCTAGGCCTTATCCAAAAGGGCAGAAGGGAGTAAAAATGTGGTTTTGCAAAACCCAGAGAGCTTTTCAAGACGCGTGGTGATCATTCCCCCAGGGGCCGAGGGGGAAGCAATAATGGAAGATGCTGGCCACGCAGCAGAGGGGGGCTGCAAAACCAGGGAGACAGGGAATCCTTCCTTGCCAAGCCTTTTTGGCGCTTCTGAAAAGGAAACCTGCCTGTCCATCTCTGGAGGCAGTCGGGGGTTGCTTATCTTTGTACCCAGAAGCCCGGCTAAAAATCAAAAAAGACAAATGGGTACAAAGCATCATATCCAGAGGTTACCCCATATCCTTTTCTTTCCCCGCTCCACACATAAGGAACATTCTGGACGTTACACCCAGTCACAGGAAACAGGCAACGCTAGAAATCCAGAGGTTACTAGAAAGAAAGAATCATTCAAATTGTCCCCGCAGACCAAATAGCATCTGGAACTTACTCAAGGTTCTTTTTACTTCCAAAGAAAACAGGGGACTGGAGAATGATCTTGGATCTCAGCAATCTGAAAAAAGCAGTAAGAAAGTAAAGTAAAGTAACACTGCAGTCAATTCTCCCTTTTCTGGGAAAAGACTATTGGATGTGCTTGGTAGACTTCCGGGATGTGTACTACCACATAAAAATGAACAGGCGATCCAGGAGTCATTTGCACTTTCGGCTGGGAGCCAGTCACTTCCAATTTCAAGCTCTGCTCTTTGGTCTCACTACAGCCCCCAGAGTGTTCACCAAAAGTATGGCAGTAGTTACAGCTCACCTGAGACATCAAGTATTCGGAGTGTTTCCGTACCTAGACGACTGGCTCCTAACCACCACCACCAAACATCTACTAATAAAAGCAAGAAACACCACATTGAAATTCTGCTCCCATTTAGGGATCATAATAAAGTACGAAAAATCTGCTTTATTGCTATCTCAGCATATCGTTTTTATAGGAGCAGACCTAGACATCACAAAAATGATGGTAAAGCTTCCCTCAGAAAGAGTACAAGCCCTTCGACGTCGGGTCTTAGTCTTTCTTTTCAAGAGGAAGGTTCAAGCGAGAACAGTTCTAAAAGTGCTAGGCACCATGGCAGCAGCATTAAACGTAATTCCATTAGCACGGCTACATATGAGAATTCTTCAGTGGCAGCTATTCACTTGGTGGTCACATACAAGAACTACCCATGTCCCACCAAATCATAATAACAGAATCTTGCAGAAAAGACCTTCATTGGTGGCTTCACTCCACTCATGTGACTTTAGGCTGACCCTTTGTTCTTCCACAGCCTTCAGCCACAGTGACAATGGATGATTCCTAGATAGGGTGGGGGAGGCATTATCAGGGAAGGATGGTCCAAGGAGGACTAGCCTAGTAACTAGTATTTATAGGAAACCCACAAGAAAGAATAATCTGCTCCATAGCGATAGCATGCATCCTAGGCATGTTACCCAAAATGTTAAGGAGCAGGTGTACAGGGTCATGAAACTCCATAATAATGACGAACAGCTTGCCGAGGCCCTGGAGACCTTGAAGATGGATTTTCTAGATAGAGGCTACAAGGAAAAGGATATTGACAGTTGTATTACTGATGCGTATAAGGAGAGAGGGGGCAAATGCAGGTCTTATTATGCTGCTGCACCTAACACTGAAGCCATAGCTACAGAACAAAGGGCAGGATTGATTAGGTTTCCTCTCACATATTCTTTTGATGTTAGTAGTATTTGTGATATTGTCAAAAGGAACTGGGGCATTTTGGATACTGTAGATGAATTAAGAAATGCCATAGATACTGCTCCACACTTTTCTGTTAAAAATAACAGATCCTTGAAAAGGCTTCTGTGCTACAATACTTCTACTTTTAACAAGGTTTTACAGTCAGAGAGGCATGGTACTTTTAAATGCAGGAATTGCACAGCCTGCAAGTTTATACACTTTAGTCCTACTTACATGCACCCTAATATGCACTTTAAAATAGACACAAACTTTTATGCTGATTGAAGGACTAAGAACATTGTTTATTTTAGTTACTGCACTTTCTGCCATGCTTTTTATGTAGGCATGAGTATTAGGGTGTTGGAACATCAGAGAGACATTAGAAACAAGAAGGACACCAATGCCCTTGCTAAGCATATTATGTGCCATGGACAGGAACATCATTTTAAATTCCTTGTGCTAGAGATCATTCCTGAGAGTTTGAGGGGGAGATCTTAGGAATCGCACAGAATCTGCAGAGCAAAAATGGATTCTGTTTCTTAATGCTGATAAAATATCAGGTCTTAATTAAGTTGTCTCTCTTAAGCCTTTTTTTTAAAGCTAGACCTCTCAAACACTGAGTATAGGATTGTTTTCTATACATATTTTTTATATATATTTTTATCTTTTTTATATGTTTCATTTGCCTGCTTTCTTGTTGCGACATTTTTCTCTTAGATAATTGATGCTTTTATCACTGCTTTAATTGACTAATTAACTTATGGTATTTAACTGCATTTGTCACTAGTTTAGAACAGTCTGATGAAGCAGTGAGAGCACACCGTGAAAGCGCTTACTCTCGTTTGTGTGCATTAAAGTTTATTGTTTTACCTTCAGCTGTGTTAGCTTCGGTACTTTTTTGTTTTTCTTAGTAGTTACTTGTTACTGTACCAATCTATTTTTATTCTCAGCATACTTTTTACGAACAGACAATATGTCGGTCATGTGGTATATAAACAAACATGGAGGAACCAGATATTACCCCCTTTGCTGAGAGGCCCTGAGAGTATGGCAGTGGGTGACCTCTTCCCAACACTTCCTGACAGCAGCGCACATCCGGGGGAAATCCACTGTGATAGCAGACAAATTTAGCAGTGTGATTCTGATGCCTTATGAATGGTCCCTAAAACAAGACATAGTGGAAATGATTTTATGAAAACAAGGCCAGCCTTGTGCTATCTTTTTGCCACATCCGTGAACACCAAATGCAGCAGCTACCTTGCCCTAATCCCCCCTCCCCCCTGGGGGGGGGTCACCAAGGGATGCACTTATGCACAATTGGCCCTCGGGTCTCCTCTGTCTTCCCTCCCTTCCCATTGATACCCAAAGTTCTTCAGAAAGCCAATGTTTTGGGATGAACCTCTACACTTATTGCCCTTACTGGCCTTGCCAAATCTGGTTCCCCTTCCTGTGGCCTCATCTTCAGGAGGATCCTTTGATGTTCATCGTGTTACACTGCTGCAGTCATCACACTTGGGTTATCCTGCCATCAGGCGGTCCCGCAGTCGGCCCAAGTTCCAAAGTCTTGGTCCGGCATCGGTTGCTGTCACTTCTTCCCTGACGTCAGTGCACCAGGGGTACATAAGAGGCATCCAATGCCATTTTCTTCAGTCTTTCTTGCCGTGGGGTGCCCGAAGCAGAAGCAGTTCGCAAGTGCCGGTTGGCCGACGCCTGAGATTTTCAAATCGAATTTCAGACCAAAGTCTTCAATAAAGCTAAGTACCCCGTTGGGGAACCTTTTCTTGCCTCAGTCCAATGTCAGAAAAAGTTAACAATTGCATTTCTTGTGGGAAGCAAATACCTCATAAGGACTTTCATTCTTACTGTATTCCTTGCCTAGGCCCAGACCACGACGTCACAGGTTGTTGGTTTTGTGCTAGGTTTAATAAACGAACTATCAAACATCGGTTCGATTTCGCCCGACATTACTTTGGTAGGAAATTTAATTATACCATGCCGTCGGAGCAACCGACGACCGGCATGCATAAAAAATGCAAGGATAAGGATAGGCAGCCTAGACCCAAACCAGACTCTGAGGCCTCGGCTGGACCTGTCGCCGGTTCTCCGGTTTTCTGTGAGGTGCCTACGCAGCCCCTGATGACCACTGAATTAGAACCCCAGACGGCTACTGATTCACAAGCGGAGAGTACTAGGCCGGCGCAACCTTCTTCTTTAGGCCCTTCCGACTCCATAGCAGAAGGAGATTCCGGTGTAGTAGAAACGCCTTCGGTTGCAGAAGGTGTCTTCAGACCGACTACACTCACCATTAAATCTTATGCTAAGCTTAAAACTCCATTAAAACTAAAAAGACTGTACATCAGTCTCCAGCACAAGGCCCCATGCCTAAGAAACAAATGCTTAAGATGGCTGAAGATTTAATTACCCTAATCAGGGGTTCCCATCCCCCTCCTGAAAAAAGGCCAAGACAAGAGGAGGATTATGCTTCCTCTGAGCAGGTTTCAGTTTCCTGAGATTCTTCTGAGGAACAGGAATACTCTTTTCCCCCTTATGAAGATTCTGATGCTGAAGAGTCTATTCCCTCAGCATCTCCTCCAGAAGGCTACTCATTTGGGGAAACTTTACATACCATGAGGGAACATTTCCACTGGGAAGGCCAGGATTATTCTTATTCTAAGAAAAGGCTCTGAGAGTTCCTTTTACTACCCCAGCACAGACCCCTTGCTATCCCTCCCATGTTAGACATTGTGGATGATGTTTCTTAGAATCTAGCCTTAACCCAGACTCTCTACCTCCTGCTTCAGCCAAACCAGACAGATACTACAGAGTCCCTGACTTACACAAATTCCTATATAAAAGCCCTGTTGCTGACCCAGAAACAATTTCCCAGGGTCCCAAAGGGGTTAAAGCCTCCATTGCTAAAAATCCTGTACCCTCTGAAAGGGATTCCAGAGCACTAGATAGAAGGAGGAAACAAGGTATACACCTCAGCTACTCTAGCTATGAGAGCCTTAAATTGCCAGTTTCACATGCTAAAATATCAGCAATTCCTAATGTCTCAATTAAAACAAAAAATGAGCACACATTCAGAGCAGCCTTATTTCAAGGAAATGCAGGATCTGTTACATGCAGCTGAACAGGTGGGCAAACATACTTTACAATGTAGATTTGATTCATTGGAAGCTTCCTGTAGAGCAGCAGTGACTGGGTCTGTCATACGTAGACATGCTTGGCTAAAAGAACAAACCCTGCCTGATCATGTTAAAGCAAAGTTATTGGATGCACCTTTACAGCAGGATGTTTTATTTGGTGTAAAGGCAGAGGAGGTTTTAAAGAAAATGGAGGATAAGGCAAAATCTATGCAGACGGTCAAGGATTTTTTACAGGTTCAACCCCCTCGGTTCAGCAGAAATTGGCCAACAAAAAACTGGTCCTTTCCAGCATCTGACAGACCACAGAGGGGCAAATACAGATGCCCAAGGGGCAGAGGTCAGTCACAAGCTCGCCAATGGGGTACCGCTACCCAGAAAGGGGGAGAAGACAGGCCCCAAGCTAACAGAAGACAAACACAATGACTTAAACCTCAGACTGCCAAGCAAATACCTCTCTTTTCAGCTCCCTTGGGAGGAAAATTATCACTTTTTGCAGACAACTGGCACATCATTACAAAAGACAAATGGGTCCTAAACATTGTTTCACAAGGATACAGATTCCACTTTCACACCTTGCCAAGGATAAAATGAATGCCAAACCTGCCACCAAATCAATGGGCGGAGGCACAAAAACAAATTACAGCTCTCATGAACAGGAGAGCCATTCAACAGGTACCTACACAGGAGCAAGGACAGGGATTTTACTCAAGACTCTTTTTAGTCTCCAGAAAGGACAAAGCCTGGAGACCCATTCTGGACCTTTCAATTCTAAACACCTATCTCCAAGTACCCAAATTCAAGATGCTAACACTACAGCAGCTTCTTCCCATGCTGGGCAAGAAAGCTTGGCTAGTAACGTTGGATCTCAAGGAGGCATACCTGCATGTCCCTATCAGACAAAATTGCAGAAGATACCTCCGTTTCATTGCAGGTTCAACTCATTATAAATTCGCTGCACTGCCCTTTGGCTTATCTACTGCGTCCAGGGTCTTCACAAAATGTCTGGCACCAGTAATTGCATACTGCAGACAAAGAGGAATTCAAATATACCGATACCTGGACAACTGCCTTATTCAAGCAGAAAGCAAGGAAATTCTTTTAAAGCATCTGGCGTTTGTCAAACACCTTTTAAGTTGCCTAGGGTACACAGTAAATGAAAAGAAATCAAAACTAGTGCCCTCACAGAACATAACATTCCTGGGTTCCAGCTTGAATACAACGGCCCAGATGGCTTATCTCACGCCAGACAAGCAAGAACAGCTGACTCAATATTTCAAAATAATGGCAACAAAGATCCAGCTCCCTGCAAGAAAAATTCTGCAGGACTTGGCATTCATGGCATCTTGCATACTCCTAATACCATTTGCAAAACTGCATATGAGGAAATTACAATGGTACCTGAAGAGTGTATGGACACAGAAGAGCCACAGCTTGGAAACAATGATACCACTCATTCCCTGCCTTCAACAGGAGTTCCTATGGTGGGCACAGGCATGTCACCTCAACAAGGGTCAGCCTTTTATCTTGCCCACAGCCAGGCAAACTATAACAACAGATGCATCGGACTATGCCTGGGGAGCACACATGGCAGGACAGTGCATTCAGGGCAACTGGAACACAGATCAAAGGCATCTGCATATCAATCAAAAAGAAATGCTAGCTGTACAGAATGCTCTAACAGCTTTCAACGACCTCTTACATCCAGGACAACTCCTAATAAAGACGGACAATACCACAGTTATGTGGTACATAAACAAGCAAGGGGGCACACACTCCTACCCCCTATGCAGGCAAGCAATGACCTTGTGGAACACAGCACTGACTTACCAAGTTCAACTACAAGCACAATTCCTGCCAGGAAAGAAAAACACATTGGCAGATGACCTAAGCAGAAACATCATGGATCCCCATGAGTGGAAGCTGGATTCACAAGTATTTGCAATGATAACTCAAAAATGGGGACACCCAGACATAGATCTGTTTGCCAACCAACTTCAAAAATTTTGCACAAGGACATTCCACCCACTAGCTTGGAAGGTGGACGCCCTCTCATTCAGTTGGAAAACATTAACAGTGTATGCCTTTCCTCCACTGCCTCTTCTAGCAAAGGTGCTGCTGAAAGTCAGATTAGAGAGGCCACAAATGATACTCATTGCTCCAGACTGGCCACGCCAACACTGGTATCCAATACTAAGGAACATGGCCCACGGCCCACCATGGATTTTACCTCAAATTCCTCACCTGCTCACTCAGCAAAACAATCGGATTCTACACAGCCAGCTCAAGACTTTAAATCTGGCTGCATGGCAAATTACCTAAACAACAGCCAACACCTCTGTCTAAAGCTGTTATGGATGTCATTCTGGAGGCCAGGAGGCCCAGCACCAGGAAAGCCTATTCAGACAAATGGAAAAGATTTTACGCATGGAACCAGGCTAAAGGCCAAAATCCCCTTGTTCCAAACATTCCTCAGATTCTACAATACTTAACTGAGATGTTGCACAAAGGACTTTCTTTTTCATCTATTAAGATCCACGCCTCAGCGATTTCAGCTCACTACAACACGGATCCTCCTTTATTTTCACATCCACTCCTAAGACAGTATCTCAGAGGGGCTAAGAACATAAGACCGCCCAGGAGAGCACCAACACCAACTTGGGATCTCAACTTTGTTCTGGAAAAGCTTACACTACCGCCCTTTGAACCAGCTATTTCAGCAGAGTTAAAGTTTCTATCATGGAAAACTGCCCTGCTACTAGCAATAACTTCAGCTAGAAGAGTCTCAGAGCTACAGACCCTAATGGCAGTGGAGCCTTTCCTCATTTTTCATCAAGACAGAGTCGCTTTACAGACTAACCCTTCCTTTATGCCAAAAGTGGTATCCAGTATGGCCCTAAACCAAACCATTCATTTGCCCACCTTTTTCCCAAACCCCCAGAACAAAGGAGAAAGACTCCTGCATTCTTTGGACATTCACAGGCAATTACGTTACTACTTGGATAAAACTAAGGCTTTCAGAAAATCTGACCAGCTCTTTGTATCCTATGCTACAGGATCACAAGGAAAAGCTATCTCAAAACAGACCATTTCAAAATGGATAGGGCATTGCATACGTTTCTGTTGCACACATCATGGGAAACCGGTACCTGCTACCATTAGGTCCCACTCCACCAGGGCTACAGCTACATAAACAGCCTTTCTCGGGGTGGTACCAACCAAGGATATTTTGGAAGCTGCAACTTGGAGTTCAGTGCATACCTTCACCAAGCACTATCACTTACCTCTGTACTCTAAGACTAGAGTTGGTTTTGCCACTGCAGTTCTGCAGGGCCTACTAGCTTTTCCAAACCCTATTTAACTCCACCACCCATCCTTAGCTTTGGGATTCAACCCAAGTGTGATGACTGCAGCAGTGTAACACGATGAACATAGTACAGTTTTGTACCTACCATAAATGTAGATGTTCGAGTGTTCACACTGCTGCAGTCCAGGTTACCCTCCCTCCATCCCCTCTGAACTACCTGAACTTTTCTATACCTTACTATCGATACAACCTTTGTGGTGTATTTACTTATAACTGAAGGTATTATTTGTATTTTCTGTACATGTTTCATTGGCAATATGTATTGCCCACCTACTAGGGGGCACCTGACATCTGGGGCAAGAAAAACTGAAGAGGCAAAAACTGAGAACCAAAGGGAAGAAGCGACAGCAACCAACGCCGGACCAAGACTTTGGAACTCAGGCCGACTGCGGGACCGCCTGACAGGATAACCCAAGTGTGATGACTGCAGCAGTGTGAACACTCAAACATCTACATTTATGGTAGGTACAAAACTGTACTTTTCTGGACCCAGTTCCAGATCTTCTGAGCCATCCATCAGGATTGCTCCATCCTTCTCTTCAAACCCTTAAATTGACAGCCTGGCTGCTCTGATTCCAAGCATAGCCAGACTACCTGACCTTTCACCTTCAGTGCAGCATATCCTGATTTCTTCTCATAAAGCTTCAATGAGAAAATTGTGTATCAGCGAATGGAAGAGTTTTTCCTCCTGGGCCTTGGAAAATCATATTGACCCTTTCTCTGCACCTTCCATACTGGAGTTCTTAGTAAAACTATTTCATGATGGGGCAGCTGCAGCTACTATTAGAGTTCAATTAGCAGCGATCTCTAATTTCCATATAGATGAAGCAAGGCCAAATGTAATGTCCCACAGACTTTGGGAAAGCCTTCTTGAGGGGTACCATTCTATTAAGACCACCCATTAAACCCCCTCTAGCACCATGAAACCTGAATTTTGTGTTATCCCGTATGATTTTCCCCCCACCTGTATCATCTTGTGACATGAAGTTCTTAACCTGGAAGACAATTTTCTTAATAGCTATCACTTCAGCTAGGAGAGTTTCAGAATTACAAGCATTGTCTGTCAAACCCCCCTATATGCTGTTCCACAAAGACAGAGTGTCACTTTAAATGAATCTGCCCTTTCTACCAAAAGTATGTTCAGAATTGAACTTAAACCAGTCCATAGACTTACCATTTTTCTTCCCTAATTATGGCAGTAAGGCAGAATATATGCTGCAACAACTAGATACACATAGGCAATTACGTTTCTGCTTGCAAAGAACGAAGGACTTTAGAAAGACCGACCAATTGTTTGCGTCCTCCTCAGACTGCAAAAAAGGTCCTCCAGTTACTAAGACTACTCTCTCCAGGTGGCTGTCGGATTGTTTGACATTCATTTACAAATCCCAGAACAAACCACTTCCCAACAAAGTAAGAGATCATTCTACCAGAGCTATTTCTGCCTCTTCTGCCTTTTGGACTAAAAAGACAATTGATACCATTTGTGCTGCAGCAACATGGGCAAGACCTCATACTTTTATTACTCATTACAAAGTTGATTTGGCCTCCAGGGACAAGGCCTCTTTTGGGTCCACTGTTCTGAAGAATATTTTCACTTGAGCCACCCAAGAAAGATGGTGCTAGGGTTGCTGTCCCAACCAGTACAGACTGAAGGTGAGATAGGACAACATCTCACAAAGAAGTTATGTACTCACCATAACGTTCCATGTGTGCTGTCCAGCTCACCTTCATTCTTACATCCCACCTCCTTCCCTCAGCCTTTAGCTCCTGGAGGACCAAGAGGATTCATTTGGCGACTAATATTCTCTGACCCTCTTCTTGGCTTGTAAAGTAGTACATTTTTACATGCTTGTATTAGTATACTAGCATACAAGATCTGAGAAGTTCCCTAGGGCATCATGGGATAGGGTGTAAGCCACGAACTAGTTGAAAACCTCAATCTTTTGTAAAAGACCAAGTTGGAACCGATGATCAGTTCCAAACCCAACCAGTACAGAATGAAGGCGAGATAGACAACACACATGGAGCGTTATGGTGAGTACATAACTTCTTTTTTTACTCGAATCTTTTGAACTTACAATCTTCCTACTCATTTCACTAACCAACGTATATTTTATCCTTTAATCTCCCAACACTGTCTTCTTTAGCATCTGTCTTTTACACTTTTTTCTTGAACAATGTCTTCTGTATTTGCATAACACCAGCCTCTATTCCTTATTTCATCCTTCTTCAACTAAACTCTTTCTATTCCAGTCATTCCTACTACAACATACTTAAGGGTTGCATCCACCCTAAAATGTAAACACTGTTTCTATCTTTTTTTAATTTCTTCAAATCTTGTGGGTTATCCACTGACAGGAATGGACCCCATTCCTAAGCCAAAGTATGATTGAAGTTCATAAAACTAGTATTGTTTCATTCTTTGATGTCAGCCAGAAGTGCTGTTCACAGCACCCGCAATGTGCCCAGTAATGACTCCTCCTGCAATTCGTATTCAGTTACATGTATTGGTAACATATCTAAATATGACTGTAGTTTCTTTTTTATAAGATCCGTTGCTCCTACTACTATTGGAACTATCTGGGTATCTTTCTTCCACATTACTCTAGTTTCTGCCTGCAAATCCTGATGTTTTATAAGTTTTTGTCTCTCTGTACGCATGATACTATAGTCACGAGGTGTAGCGATTTCAGTGATCAATGCTACTTTGTCATCTTTTCATGACCACTATATCTGTTTTTCTTGCATCTATCTTTTGAACTGTTGGTAATGGGTCATCCCATGTAATTTAGACTTTATCATTTTCTATGATGCTTTGTGCCTCATGTTTCCCACGTTTTTCAGCTACTTCAGTATTATAATGGTTGCACAATCCCCAGTGCAATAGTCTTGCCACATTATTATGCCTTTCAGTATACAGCCCTTCTGCCATTTGTATATCACAACCAGCAACAAGGTGTGCGACTGTTTCCAATTCTGTTTTACAAAACCTGCATTTGTCTGTTTCTCCCACACATTCAATAGACTTTGTAAACCAATGTGTACATAGCCCACTGCCTTGGGCCGCCAATATTAACCTTTCATCTTTTGATTTAAATTCACCTCTCCTTAACCATTCCTGCATTCGGTGCTGATCAACATAGGGTTGTTCCAGGAGCTTTCTGTACTTGCAACTATATTTATACATTTTAAACATTTCTTGCCTTCTCATCTGATCCTCACCTTTTTTGTCTTTCTTTTGTTGTTTTGGTGCTTTCATTTGCTGCCTGATTTTTATCTACTACTACTACTGGTTTGATTTCCATTCCTGCTTGACGCCGATATGCTTCTACTAGACCAGGAAAGGAAGTCATCTTAGATTTATTCTCCTCATGTTTCAGTACTTTCACTGTGTTTGAGTCTTGTGAGGTCAGCAGATATGTTTGCAGTTTTATGATTGCAGATCTATACATGTAATCAATTTCAAGAAGGACCATACCTCCTTTTGAACGGGGAATATATATAATCTTGGTATGTACTGATTTTTTATAAACCATTTGATGAGCATGAAACATCCTTCTTGTTTTCCTGTCTAATCTATCCAACACCATTTGGGCCAGTCAGTCACACCAAAACTGTAAGTTAGGACATTGGACATTATAAATTGGTTTATAGCTTGGATTTTGTTCCTAGCTGTCAACGCTGTTTTCAGGATTAATTTAAGTCTTCTAAATTGTTCCTTACTAAGTTTTATTCGCATTTGGTCATGTTTTACTGTTGAGCCTTCATACATTCCCAAATATTTATACACTCCCTCTTGCACAAGTTCTTTTATATCTCATTCTTGTCCCCAAACTGATGTTTTCTTGGTGCTGCAGCTTTCCTGCTTTAAAGGTTGGTTTTGCAGATTTATCAAGACCAAATGACATTCTTATATCATCTGAAAAAGTTTTGACTACTTGCAGTTGTGCTTTCAGTTCCTCATCTGATGAGCTGTACAATTTTAAATCATCAACAAAGAGAAGATGAGAAGTGTTTACACTTTGTTGCTTTCTGGGAGCCAAATTATAGCTATGACCTAATCTGTTAAGCAGACAGCTTAATGGGTTAAGGGCAAGGCAAAAGAGCAACTGTGACAGAGATTCACCCTGGAATATCCCCCTTTGAATTTTTATCCATGGAATAATAATTTGCCCTTTATCATGGCTCAACTGCAAAGTGGTTTGCCACTATTTCAGTCACTGTGATGTAGTTTCACTGTTGGGTGTATCTTATACATTTTTAATCGCTCTTTTGTACATGAATGTGGGATACAGTCAAATACTTTTTTGTAGTCAATCCATGCCATGTTTAGATTCTTCCCCTTTTTACAGATGTTCTTTGTGTTTCACTGTTGCAGTCATTACATTTGGGTTATCCTGCTGGCAGGTTGCCCTCAGTCGGCCTGAATTCCAAAGTCTTGGGTCCTGTGTCGGTTGTTGTCGCCTCTTCCTGTGACGTCAGGTCGTCAGGGGTATAAAAGTCGCGCGGTGCCCGAAGCAGAAGCAGTTCGGTCGCCCGACTCTGAGATTTTCATGTTTGAGTTTCAGATCCGAAGTCTTCATTAAAAGCTAAGTACCCCATTGGGGAAACTTTTTTCTTGCTCCAGACCGATGACAGAAAAAGTTAATAATTGTATTTCTTGTGGGAAGCAAATACCTCATAAGGACTTTCATTCTTACTATATTCCTTGCCTAGACCCTGACCACAACGTTTCTAGTTGTCAGTTTTTGTGCTAGATATAACCAACGCACTATTAAGCGTCGGTGCGATTTTGCATTAAGCTATTTTGGGCGAAGATTTAATTATACAATGTCCTCGGATAGCCATCCGACTACTGGAGGTCACAAAAAATGCAAAGAAAAAGAAAAAGACAGGCAACCAAGGTTCAAAACCGACAACAAAGCTTCTCCTAAGCAAGTCGCCGGTTCGCCGGGTCTCAGTGAGGCGCTTCCGCAGCCCCTGATGCCCGCTACTTTAGAGTCGCAGGCCGCTACCGACTCCCACGTTGAGTCGGCCAGGCCACTGGAAACTCAAGGTATTGGAGCCTCGGAGATTATTCCCTCAGATGGGTCCAGAACCGCTGAGCAGGCATCGGCTTCTGAGTGTGTATTCAGACCTAAACAATTGTATATTAAACCAACTTCAAAGGCAAAGACTAAAACACCTTTAAAGGCAAAGAAACAAGTTCACCAGCCACATGGACAGGCCTCCATGCCCAAAAGACAGATGCTCAAAATGGCCGAAGACTTAATTACCTTGATCAGGGGTTCCCATCCCCGTCCAGATAAGAGGCCTAGGCAAGAAACAGACTGTGAATCTTCAGATCAGGTTTCCATTTCTTCTGATTCCTGTTCTGATCAGGAATATTCTCTTCCCCCCTATGAGGATTCTGATGCTGAAGAGTCAATTCCTTCAGCTTCTCCTCCTGAGGACTACTCTTTTGGGGAAGCCTTGCATACCATGAGGGAGCACTTCCACTGGGAGAGCCAAGATTTTTCAGAATCTAAGAGGCTCAGAGACTTCCTTTTACTACCTCAACACAGGCCTGTAGCTATTCCACCTGTGTTAGACATTGTAGATGATGTGTTCTCAGAGTGTAGTCTGACCCCTGACTCCTTACCTCCAGCTCCTGTTAAGCCGGACAGATGCTACAGGGTCCCTGACTCTCATAAATTTATTTTAAAAAACCCTACTGCAGACCCAGAAACTATTTCTCAGGGTTCCAAAGGGGTTAAGGCTTCCACTGCAAAAAAAACAACCCCCTCTGACAGAGATTCTAGGGCACTGGATAGATGGGGAAAAAAGATTTACACATCTACTACCTTAGCTATAAGGGCCTTAAATTGCCAGTTTCATATGCTCAAATATCAGCAATATATCATGACACTGCTTAAACAGAAAATGATGGTAAATTCTGAATGTGCAGAAAACAAAGAAATGCAGGATTTATTGCCTGCAGCTGAACAATTTGGAAAGCATACTTTGCAATGTGGTTTTGATTCTCTGGAGGCCTCCTGCAGGGCCGCTGTTATGGGTTCTGTCATTAGGAGGCATGCTTGGTTAAAAGAACAAAATCTGCCTGATCATTTTAATGCAAAATTATTAGATGCTCCTTTACAACATGATACCTTGTTTGGTGTTAAAGAAAATGGAGGACAAAGCTAAATCTATGCAAACGGTCAAGGATTTCTTACAGGTACAGCCACCTAGATTTAGCAGACACTGGCCTACAAAGAATTGGTCCTTTGCAGTCTCAGACAGACCTCAAAGGGGCAGATCCAGACACCCTAGAGGCAGATCACAGCCGCAAGGTTCCTACAGGTCTAAGCAATAGGGTGCTTCTACCTCCAAAGGTGGAGAAGACAAATCACAACCATGTAGGAAACAGTCCCAATGACTTCCCCCTGCCTGCACCAAGCACTTATCTTCTTGCAGCACTCTTAGGGGGAAAACTAGCACTTTTTTCTCAAAATTGGCACATTATAACCCAGGACAAATGGGTTCTAGACATAGTGTCAAAAGGCTACAAGTTGCACTTCCATACCCTGCCAAGGGCAAACGGTTGGCCAGACCTACCAAAAAATCAATGGGCAGAGGCTCAAAAACAAGTCGCAGCTCTCATGGACATGAGGGCTATTCAACAAGTGCCGCAACAAGAGCAGGGACAAGAATTTTACTCAAGACTGTTCTTGGTACCCAGAAAGGACAAAGCATGGAGACCAGTACTGGACCTATCTATTCTAAATACTTTCCTGGATATACCAAAATTCAAGATGTTGACCTTGCAGCAACTTCTGCCCATGCTGGGCAGCAAGGCTTGGCTCATGACTTTAGACCTAAGAGGCATACCTACATGTCCCAATCAGACAGTCATGCAGAAGATACCTCAGATTTAGGGCTGGCTCAAAGCATTACCAATTCTCTGCACTGCCCTTTGGCTTATCTACTGCACCCATGGTCTTCACAAAGTGCCTGGCACCAGTAATTGCTTACTGCAGACAAAGAGGAATACAAGTATATCCTTACTTGGACGACTGCCTCATACAAGCAGAGAACCAGGACATTCTACTACAGCATCTGACATTTGTGAAAAGACTTTTAAAATGCATAGGGTACACAATCAACAAAAAGAAATCAAAACTAGTACCCTCTCAAAAGATAATATTCCTGGGTGCAAACTTAAATACAACTGCCCAGATGGCTTATCTCACTCCAGACAGACAAAGGCAACTTACTACCTATTTCAAGGAAATGGCAGGAAATGGCAACAAAGGCCCAGTTATCTGCAAGAAAAATTCTGCAGGCTTTGGGCTTCATGACATCCTGCATCTTACTAATACCATATGCAAAACTGCATATGAAGAAAATTCAATGGTACCTAAAAAGTGTCTGGACACAACATTGCCACAGCCTGGAAATAATGATTACTCTCATCCCTTGCCTGCAACAGGTGTTTTGATGGTAGGAAAAGGCTTGTCACCAAAACAAGGGACAGCCATTCTCACTACCCCCAGCCAGGCAGAGCCTAACGATGGATGCATCAGATTATGCCTGGGGGGCACACATGGCAGGAAGAGGCATTCAGGGCACCTGGTCCACAAACCAAAAGCATCTACATATCAATCAAAAAGAGATGCTAGCTGTTTAAAATGCCCTGACAGCCTTCAAGGACCTACTTCATCCGGGACAACTACTGATAAAGACAGACAACACCACGGTCATGTGGTACATAAACAAGCAGGGGGGCACTCATTCTTACCCCCTTTGCAGACTAGCCATGACTTTATGGGACACAGCATTGACTTACCAAGTTCATCTGCAGGCACAATTCCTGCCAGGAAAGGAAAATACTCTGCAGACGAACTAAGCAGAAACCTTATGGGTCCCCACGAGTAGCACCTGGATCCACAAGTCTTCAGCATGATAACAAAGAAATGGGGACGCCGGGACATAGATCTATTTGCCTCCCCTCACAACAATCAACTAAAAAGATTCTGCACAAGGACTTATCACAGACAAGCTTGGAAAGTGGACGCCTTATCTTTCAACTGGACAAACCTATCAGTATATGCCTTTCCTCCCCAAAGTACTCCTAAAGGTCAGACAGGAGAAACCAAAAATGATTCTGATTGCCCCAGACTGGCCATGCCAGTACTGGTATCTGAGCTTAAGGAACTTCTCCCAATGCCCAGCCTGGACCTTACCTCAAATACCTCATCTACTGCCCCAGCAAAACAATCAGATTCTGCACAGCCAACTCAGGACTCTAAACCTGGCAGCATGGCGGATAATGTCACCATACAAACCACAGCTCTCAGTAAAGCTGTGATGGATGTCATTTTAGAAGCCAGAAGGCCCAGTACTAGAAAATCCTATGCTGGGAAATGGAAGATATGTTGTGCTTGGAACCAAGCTCAAGGAACTGATACAGCTGTCCCAAATATTTCTCAGATTTTGCAATACTTAACTGAGTTGCTGGACAAAAGCCTATCTTTTTTATCAATTAAAATCCATGCCTCTGCCATTTCAGCTAATTACAATACAGAGCCACCACTCTTTTCTCATCCTTTATTAAGGCAGTACCTCAGAGGATCCAAAAACTTAAGGCCTCCAAGGAGAATGCCAGTACCTGCATGGGACCTCAATTATGTCTTGGAAAAACTCACCTTACCTCCTTCTGAGCCAGCTGCTACTGCGGATATAAAATTCTTATCTTGGAAAACAGCTCTGCTCCTAGCAATAACTTCTGCAAGACAAGTTTCAGAGCTACAGGCTCTCATGGCTGTGCAACCCTTTATAATTTTTTATCCAGACAGGGTCTCTCTGAGAACAAACCCTACATTTATGCCTAAGGTGGTATCCAGTGTAGCCCTTAACCAAACTATTCATTTGCCAACTTTTTATCCAAATCCACAGAACAAAGGGGAGAAAATTCTGCATTCTTTGGACGTACACAGACAACTTAGATTCTACCTGGACAAAACTAAAGTTTTCAGAAAGTCAGAACAATTACTAGTGGCATATGCCGCAGCATCACAAGGAAAGGCTATCTCCAAGCAGTCTATTTCAAAGTGGATAGGTAACTGCATTCGTTTCTGTTACTGACAGCATGCCAAACCAGTGACTAAGGGCATTAGGCCACATTCAACCAGAGCTGCAGCCACTTCTGCAGCCTTTCTCAGGGGAGTACCAACCAAAGACATTTTGGAGGCTGCTACTTGGAGTTCAGTGCATATCTTTACAAAACAGTACAATCTGCCTCTTTACTCTAAATCCAGGGCAGGCTTTGCCACTGCAGTTCTGCAGGGCCTCATAGCCGCTCCTAATGCTGTTTAGCTCCAGCCCCCCAACCATAGCTTTGGGAATCAACCCAAGTGTAATGACTGCAACAGTGAAACACGAAGAACATAGTACAGTTGTGTACACTTACCGTAAATGTAGATGTTTGAGTGTATTCACTGTTGCAGTCCAGGTTACCCACCCGCCATCCCAATTACATTTGCTGGAACTTGTCTTTACTTCTCTAATCTATACAACCTAGGCGGTGAATTTGCTTATAGATGAAGGTAAAGCTTATTTTGGTGCATGTATGTTTTATTTACATATTTTTAGCGGGGCACCTGACATCTGGGGCAAGAAAAACTGAAGAAAATGGCATCAGCTGCATCTTTTATACCCCTGACGACCTGACGTCAGGAAAGAGGTGACAAAAACCGACGCAGGACCCAAGACTTTGGAATTCAGGCCGACTGGGGGCAACCTGCCAGCAGGATAACCCAAATGTAATGACTGCAACAGTGAATACACTCGAACATCTACATTTATGGTAAGTGTACACAACTGTACTTTCTCCACTATGACTTTATTTAACAACAAATGATCCTTTGTTCCATATGACTTTCTTTTATTGCCCTTTTGTTCTATTGCCATAATTGAGTTTTCTTCTAAATGACTAAAAACTCCATTGGCATCAATTCCAGTGTAAAGTTTATACGTCGTCGGAAGCAAGTTATTGGCCTGTAATTTTTAGGGTAGCTTGCAGGTTAACTCTTAACTAGGGGCATTGTTTTTCCTGTTGTTAGCCAGGTTGATGTCTGTTCGGGGTGTGCATATAAATAGTTTGTACTCATGGCTAAATCTTCATGCAAAGATGTTAATAACTTTAACCAGTAGTTAGGTAGTGCATCTGGGTTTGATGTTTTCCAGTTAGAGGCTTTTCTTAACTTTCTCTCTGGCTGGTTACTTCATTCCATTTTATATCCTGTACCTTTGAACTTCTTATTCTTTCTTTTACTTCTTCTATCCATTTAGCATCTTTATGTTCCACAGGGTCTTCATAAATACTTACAAAATGTATCTATTTCTTCTTTTTTTTGGTGGTCTTTCAATTCATTTTACCTTGTTTTCCAGTTCTCTATAAAACTTTTTTGGGTTATCAGTACATTGCTTGTTTTGTACTTTTCCTTTATATTTATCTGTGTATCTTCTAAGTTTTTCTGCCTTTCTGATATTTTTAGTTTATTTGCGATAGTGCATGATAAATCCTGATCCGTTATTATTTCATATTGCTTTTATCACGTCTATCTTTGAGTATTTTTGTTGATCTATTCCCTCTTCTATAATCCTCTAACAGTGACACTTCTTGTCTTAATTACTTTATAGTTTTCTCTGTTCGATACTTCCGTGATGGTATTTGATTTCTCCCCTTCCTTTCCCTTACTACCCTGTGTTCTTGTGGTAGAATTTTATCGGTTATTAATTTAGCTGCACAGTAATATACCCTGTTTACTTCTGTTCTGTCGCATGGATCTGTATGGACAGTCCTAATTACTGTGTTCATTTGTTTTATCAAGTTTCTACCTTTTTGGTTTTATTGACCTTCTGCAGTCTATTTCTTTCATTGATCTTAATAGGTCTATCTGTCTCTTGTTAAATCAAGGAACTCTTCTCTTAGCTCATTTTCTTCTAAACTGAGGGCACATTTTTTGTTCTCCATTTTCTGTGGGTGTTCTGTAGAAAGTTCTATAGCATCTTCCTGTGGCACATTCTCTTTAATTTCATCCTCTGTCATCCATTGCTCTGTCATATGGGATCTCACTGGCCTGTCACTCCTCAACACTGACTGTGTCCTATTTGCCACAATTTCCTGTTCCTTCCCTTGCTGTCCAGCTTCAAGTGAACATTTATAGTGGTTTCCAGTGGAAGGCTCCAAAATATCTTCATATGGCAACTGACCAGTTGCTTCCCGTTCCATTGGTTTCTCTTTCATTTGGATGTCTATTGCTCTATTCTGCTGTGGTGCTTTCATGGGTTAGATTTTCTACACCGAATCCTTCACTTTGCAAGCACTCAGTAACCTCAGTTTATATTTCTTTGACTTCTCCATTACTAATCTTCTTTTCTATTTTGACTTTGTCTTCTTATTTTTTGTATTGTAAAGTTTTCCATGTCCGGATTCCTTCACCTGTATTTCTCTTCAAATATCTTTGGTGCTGCTTTTTTTGTATTGATTAGTTTTGCTTTCTTTTTGCATAAATATTACACCATATTAAATCTCTCTTTCTTTCCCATGTCCTTATTTCTTCTTCAGATGTCTCCTGATCGTCCTGTTTCTCTGTACTTTGGGGATGTCTTCCATCATGCTGTGATGTAACCCATGTTAGACCTTCTGCACCAAAGCCTTCACTTCACAAGCATTCCATAACTTCAGCTTCTATTTTTTTTAACTTCTACTTTACTAATCTTCTTTTCTACAGTCTCTCTTTGTGATATTTTTTTTATTGTGAAATTTTCCATATCTGGATGCCTTTGTATTTCTCTTTGAATATCCTTGGGGCTGCTTTTTTTGTATTTATTAATTTGGCTTTCAACTTTGCATAAATATTGCACCATATCATATCTCTCTTTCTTTGCCATATCTGTTTCTTTTTTATACTTTTCAAAAATCTCTAGGTTTTGCTCTTTATATTTTGACACTTCCTCGGATGTTTCTTTTTCCAAATAAATTGTGGTCTATATAATGTTTTTCACAAATCTGTTGTATTAACGATTACACCTTTTTTTGGGAGGGCTTCTGACAGTTTTTCTTATGGAATTATTTTTCTTTCCTCTAATTTATCTCGATCTTTTTGTATATCTTGTGTCTCAAAATTCTGGGCTTTTTGCATAATAGTAACAATACATAATTTATTTCTTATTCTCAGCAGTACACTCTATTGTATTTGACCTATCAGTTTTTGTGATTTTTGTGGACTGCTACTTCCTTCTACAACAGGGGGCCATCCTCCCCCTGGGCCTGGCCCCATCGTAGGAATGTTTCTGTATTTTGAGGATTCTACACTGTTATTTATTCCCTCCCTGGCACCAGTGCACCTACCAGGATTGAGCATTTTTTTATCCTGAATCTTGTGCACCCAGCTATCTTTTTTAATTTCTGACCTACTTTTGTCCATAATATATGCTGTATAAAATAAAGTTTATATGTCAGCGTTGTTGTGGTGAGAATTTGTGAAAGACAGGATCCGGCTCATGAAACTACTCACCAAAACTTGAAGATGAATTCAGTTTCAGCAATACTACTCTCTTTTGCTTGCTGATTTACCTCTCCATTCGGACCCCAACTGTATACAGCTCTAAATGAAAGGTCAGATTGAACTAATTTCCATTACTGTGTAAATGAAATGCTGTTTCAGATATATATATATATATATATATATATATATATATATATATATATATATATATAAAACTCTAAAAGGCTAGTTCAAAATATACTAACATTCTGTTGCAAGTAACATTAATGTTTTAATGTTTTGCCTGTGGTGACTTTTTCTGTAAATAATCTCAATTAATTGGCAGATGTTTTGGGGAACTTGTTAGCTCAAACCATGTACTTTAATTTCTGTCGGACTAAGCTCTGTATCTATTATGAAAGATTCTTTGCCAGTTACTTTTCTGTATCATAATCTTTACCTTGTAATATACTTGCTGTAAATTTCTAAATTCTGCTTATATATTGCATCTGAAAGACTTTAAAATGCTGAGCGAAGCAACAGCTGACATATAAATGGTCCTGCATCTGCACATCCCCTGGCTAAACTGTTACTAATACAGCTGTATGAATTTATGCCATCTCTGGCAGCTACATAAAACTTAATGCAAGATTATCCCAACTATACCCTCCTCTGTCATCTCATCTTCTTCATTTTCCTTGTGCCTGTTCCCCTCCTTTCTTTCTTTGGGCTACTGTAACTATTTATCTTCTTTTCCTAAATCCTAGATTTTAAATGTTTCTTTTAACAAATATGTAAAACCTGACAATCTATGCATACTGATGATATTGCACTGCATATACCTCACTATATTTAAAAGCAATATATTCATATATAACCCATGTAAGTGTTATTTTTAATCAAAACTGTAATTAATGTAACTGATGTCAAAGATGTCTGAATAACGGAACTGCTGTTCACGAATGAAACTGACTGTCAATAATGAAACAGTGCAAATGATGTCCATGATGTCTGTATAACTGGGCTTTTCTCCCCAAGCCTCCACTGAAAAAGAGAATAGGTCGGTCAGACTTTCAACGTAAACAAATGCCAATAATAATAAATAAAAACATCTTTCTTTGAAGTGTTTCTCCTCAGGCCTCTACTGAAAAGAGATTCTTACCCAGTTAAACTTTCACAGTAAGCAAATGCAATATAAACAAATAAGTAAGTAAATAATAAACTCTGTCCATCTCCAGATAAAATCCAAATCCAGCTTGAACTAACAAATGTGGAGCTAGAGTTGGAAATGAAATGCCTTGAAGTGGCAAGAAATGAATTAGTTTCAAGTAAAAAGGGAGTAAGTGCAGACAGAGAGAGAGTGAGAGGAGAGAGAAGAAAGTAGAAGAAGCACCACCATGCGAGGGAGATACTGGCTGTTCATCAAAGGTGCCTGAGTAATGGTGGTGAAAGACAAGTCATGGATGCCAAGGTCAGTGCTAAATTATTTTCTTGCTATAATACGGGTGGATGGGTTTCATAGGTCTATTCAAGTATGCAAAAGATGTACAGTTAGCACTAAATAACGAGGTGCAGTGGGTGAGGGTTTTAGCTACCCTACCCTCTTAAGGCAATGCATTAACTAAAATGCAGAGTTAGCGGTACAGTAGGTAGCACACTCTCCTTTGCAGCAGAAAGCTGTGGGTTGTATTCTCACACCAGGTAGATCAATTGCTGACACTGCAATGCAGCATAAGGGGAGTGCTGCTCTCCTGAGTGTTCTGTCCTTTAGCCGTGATGTTAAACTGGGGCCCTATCTTTTTGAGTTGTTGGTAGCTTAGGATGCAATTGGAGCCTCATTGGTTGATGTGTACCTTGGATGTAACCTCTCTCTATACAAATATTCCCCACTGGGCAGGTTTACAGGCTTTGGAATTTTGGTTGGGAAGATCTGGTTTATACCAACCAGGCTTTAATACTTTTTTAGTATGCCTGGCCTAATATGTTCTTACAAGTAATGTATTCTACTTCCAGGACCAATGTTTTTGGCAGGTCAAGGGTACAGCAATGGGTGCCTCTTTTGCACCCATTTATGCTGACCTATTTATGGCCTACATTGAGGAGGTTATAATTTATGACTCTAGTCATAATTTATATATTGATGAATTAGATATTTGGAGGCGATATCTGAATGATTGTTGGGTGTTGTGGAGGTCGGATGAAACATACTTACATGAGTTTATTGGCTATCTCAATGACAATAAATGGGGAATTGAGTTTAAACTGAATTTTCATAAATCGAAAATTGTTTTCCTTGACGTTGAGGTTAGCAGGAATCCTAATGATACCTTAGCCACATGGGTTTTCAGGAAATTCCCCGAGTATAACTCACTTTTGCATGCCACTAGCTTCCACCTCACACATATCATCCGGAATATTCCCAAATCACAATTCCTCAGGATTAGAAGGATTTCTTCAAGCCAGCAAACTTTTGAAGATACTATAGATGATTTGATACATCGTTTTCGTGAGAGAGGTTACCCTTCTTGTACAATTAGCACTGCTCATCACTGAGCTTCCACTCAAGATGGAACTAAATTGTTACGGTACAAGGACAAACCAAGAGGTTTTTCTAATTCTTGGGTTCGTCTGGTGACCACATATGGACGCAACACATGGGGGTTTACAAATATAATTAACAGACATTGAAACATTCTTATGGCCGAGGAGAGATTACACCCTTTTTTGGGTGATAGATGCTCTTTTTCATTCAGCAGAACGTACATTGGGTTCCCTCTTTAGCCATTATAAGAAGGTGGAACCTAGTTCTATCATTCCCACTCAACGTACACTCACAGGTGGCCCATTGATAGGCTGCATGCCATGTGGTTATTGTACTCATTGCAATAGAGTTCAGAAAATGAGGGAATTCAGTAGTCGCAACACATCTGTAGTTCTCAACATTATTTTTTGGGCTAACTGCAGCACAGAGTGGGTTGTCTATTTAGTCACCTGTTCATGCTCCTCATTCTATGTGGGACAAATTTCTAGACCTTTTCGTCTCAGGATTTGGGAGCACCTCAGTGGTATTAGGAATAAACATCCTAATAATGCTTTGCAAAAACGTGTGCAAACACAATACTGCATCTTTTTATTTTACTGTTATAGATTGCATTCTAGGAAAATGTAGGGACAAATCAGGATGGCATGATATACTTAATTTCAAGGAACGCAAATGGATTATTAAGTTAGGGGCTTTGTTCCCACCTGGGCTTAATGACCAATTATGAATGCACCAATGAATTGTTGTATGTACTACTGTATATACATGAGTGGATTTTTGTTTGCTCATGTTTACTCACTGAAGAAGGCTATTGCAGCCGAAACCAGTTTGGGGCAGGTAGTTGGGCGTAGTACCCTCTACCTTGTTAAGTGATTTTTTTATTTTCTATTTTATGTATTAAATGGTGGATTTCCACCTTTACTACTGGCTTTTCTTTGCTTTGAGCTTAGGTGGATGTAAAAGATCCCACTGCACCTATTGAAAAGAGTTGGACTTTTGTTTATTTATTTTATTTATTTGCAGTTGGTTTACCAGGAGAGTCCATTGGGCCAAGAAGAACCTGTTTTCAGTGGAGTCCTGGGGAGAAAAGCTCCATAAAACATACACAAGATAAATGTTCCATACAAACAATACACATGATCAAAGTAGTAGATTACATAGTAAATACAGAAGTACCAGTAAGAAGATAGCATTCAAAGATACAGCTTAAGATATTCACAAATAAAAGTTATAAAATATAAGTATATATTTACAAATGTATTTATTCCTGCTGTAGAAATACAACAGTAGGGCACAGAGGTGCATGGGATACCCGAGGGTGTTAGTATGGAGGAGAGAGAAAAAGAGGAGTGGGAAGGGAGATGAGGTGTTTTGGGGGGAAAAGAAAAAGGTGGAAGACGAGAAAGGGAGGGAGCATGGGAAGAGCAGAGAGGGAAAGGGTAGTGTGAAGGAATTATGTGGGGTATGAGCAGGAGCATTCCTGGAGAGATACAAGATGTGAGTGAAGGGAGGATTTGAAGGTAGCTTGGCTAGCGATGGTACGGATAAATGGTGGTAGGGAGTTCCATAGGCGTGCTAAGGTAAAGGATAGAAGATTTTTTTTAGGATGACAGGTAGGTTTGTGCAACTCAATTAGATTATGATCGTTGGATCTTAAGAGTCTTTCAGGAAAGTGCATTTTAAAGGTGGAAGAAAGGGAGGGAAGGGAAGAAGGAGATTGTTTACAACTTATTTGCAATATACATATTTATATATTTACAAAAAGATCTAGCATTTCCAATGACATTCCTTCATTTCTTACATCTATACAGACCTCCACTCTTTTCTCCATAACCACCACTTGACTTTTTGTATATTTGGTAATATCAATTTCCCATTAAACATAACTTAATTTAACCTTTCATTCCAAATTGTCCAAGTTATACCAATTTTTTTATCCACATATTTAGCATACTCTTTACTCTGCTTTCCATAAAAAACATACTCCATCATGCCCATACTTATTTGCTTATAGTGTTTACATTCTTTAACTATTTTACTTTCTGTTGTCTTTTCCCATAATCTTTTTAACTGTTTTGCATGTTGAAAAATTTATTCTGTTGTTTCTAATCTTCCACAATACAAACACATTCTCTCAGTAATGTTTTTATAAGGCATATTTCCTTTAACAGGTAATTTGTTTATTTGTAGCTTCCATAATAAATCTTGATTTACAACATTTTTCATGCATTATTTATTTGCTTTATAGCTTCATATTTTTCTTTAGTTCTTAGTTTTCCCAAGGATTCACATAATAAATTTTTGTCATAACATTTTTGTACCAACATTTCCTGTTTTCCTTAGCTTTGTCCATACTTAATTTCCACACTTTTATTTTTTCTTTGTGCATGCTTATCTCTTCATTTTTCCATTCCATCTCTCATTTATTCATTTTAATTAAATTGTGTTCTTTGTTATATTTTACATAAATATATTAATCACCAACTTATTCTGTTTTCCACTTATCCATCTCAAAACTTTATATAAATTTAAAGATGCTCCATACACTATTGGATTCATTAAACCCTGACCACCTTTATATTTTCTATATGAAAAACTCCTACTTTGACTGAATTCAGTCTGGATCCCCAAATAAATTGAAAAATAATATGAATAAATTATTTTCCATATCTCTTGCGATATATATATATATATATATATATATATATATATATATATATATATATATATATATGGAAGCACTTTACATAATCGAAATACTGAAATCTCGAATGTCATATGGTCGAGACCATATGATCGACATTGCAGTATATCGAATATGTAAAGTTTTAAAAAATAACACTTTACTCACCTTAAAATGTTACTTGCACACAGAGGCAAGGGTTCTTGTACGCTCTGTGTGTACATAATGTTGTTATCTTTTTTGTGGTGTTGACAGGAAGTGGGAAACCTCCTGTTTTGCGCTTCCGCATACAGCGCAATATGGGAGATTTCCCTTTTCCCCACTGTAGCGCGATTTCGGAGTTGGTATATTTAAGTAGGGGTGGGGCACAGCCCCCATAGTGCAGGCAAGCCCCTGCAAAAGTAATGTTTGACTTTTTTTTTTTGCGTTTCATTTTAGAAGTTCGAGTTTCCAAAACTCGATCTTTTGGTCTCGACCATATGAGGTTCAAGATTTTGGGAATTCGATCTTCTAAAGTGAATCTATATATATATATATATATGTGTGTGTGTGTGTGTGTACTAGCTAAATATCATAATTTCCTCATCCATATTGAATTTATCAAGTGTACTTTTTTACATAATGACAACTTATACCTACTCTACATAACTTTAAGTCCTTGTAAATTTCTCAAGACATTCTGCCATTGCTCCTTTATTGCATCATACTCTCCAAATTCAGTACCTAATGCTGATATTGTTTTTCCAGATTGTGTACCCTCTAAATCTTTCTCACCTCCTAAATCTTTAAATTTATCTTTATTAATATTCAAAATAACTTTTTGTAATCTATCATATACATTTCAAATCACTTTTCCCATTTCTTGCTATTGATATTGTATCATCAACATAAGACATAACAGGATACTTTACCCCCATTTCTTGTATATATTTACTCTTCTCCAACTCTTCATTTCATCTTTTTATCACACTATTCATAACTGTAATATACAAAAAATGCTGCTCACTGAACATCCCAGTTTTACATTTCTTTTCATCTGTATTTTTTCATTAAACCAACCATTTACTAAAATGTCAATTTTAATAGTTTTATGTACTGATTCACGTACATTTTTATCTTGTTATAAAGTTATAATCTTCTATTAATTGACATAAAGTATTGTGCTGTATTGAATCAAATGCTTTATTTATAATTGCCACTATTAATTTTGTTTCTGTCTGACCTTTAATATTTACCATTTCCCTGGTTATCATTAATATTTCTTAAATTCCTTTTCCTTTAATCCCATAAACATCTTATTCTATTATGTATTGTAATTTTTCTTCTAATCTTTTCTGTATTACTTTCATGAATAACTTGTAATCACAATTATTCAACATTACATGTCACTGTCAGAAAAATATGTATTAATGTGTGTATGCTTAATGCTAATTAGAAGCTAAATGAGTTAACACATTTTTCATTCTATTTTATATGCACTGTTTTATATATAAATTGAGTTTCATATGAGACTGAAAAGATGCTTTTTGAAACTGCAGTGTTCTTTCTGAAACTTGCAAGATGCCCTCTGACCTAGTAATTGCTAGCACAGCAATATTCATGTTTATGCCTTTTGGAAATGTACTTTCGAAGCAGGTGCTTATCTGCTAGGTCAGGAGAGAATGAATGAACAATGCTATATCCTGTAAATGTAATGATTCTAAACAATCAGCTCTGTTCGAAGTATGAGAACATGTACAGCTGCAGAAGCTTAGAGATAATGTAGACAAAGGATTATTAGAAAAATGAACTGCTAGCTTTGTGCTTGAATTAACCATAGTACCTTGAATGGTAACATTGCATGTATGTAACCGGTGGTAACCAAGGCCACGTTGTTTTCCTTAGGAAGTTTCTCACAGAAATTGATAAAGCAGCAGAATTGCATGAGACTAATTGTTAGTAAATGATGATGAAAAGACTTGTGATTTGTTACGTCAGCTTGGTAGGCATTGTCTTATTAGAAAGTGTATAAAAATGAAAGTATTTCCTGTTTCTAGTTAGACAAACTCTGTATTAGCACGTTTTTGTCTCCTTGCTGCAAGATTAAAGTGCCTTAACCTGAACCTACCGTGTTTTGATCATTTTTGAAGTATATTTTTCCTTTGACAGTCTCCAATTTTTATTTTCATTTTTTCTCCCTTTTTCCATATAAATCTAATATTTATTAATTTTGCTTACATTTGATATTGTATACCATCCCATCCAGCTGCTGTATCTACATTTACACTCTGTTACCTTATCTGTCTCAGTTATTGTAATTTGCTCTTCCAATTCTGTATTTATATCCTCTATAAACTGTTTTACCTTCCACATGTTTTCTTTTTAATCCTCATTCTTTTACCATCCCTTTCACACATTCAGCTACAATATCAATTATTTAAATTGCTTTTTTTTCAGTTATCCTATCAATCATTTTAATTTCTGTCATTACACCATTGCCTTCTTTAAGTTTCTCTTGATTTTTTGGTAAATTTCTTCTTTCTGAAAGTAATCCTTATTCCTGTGTAAACTATCTTTTCATCTTCCATCGTTCTCCCATATTAAATACATCTTTGTATACTTTTCTTTAAATATCCCCCATTCTGACCAATTCTTATAAAAATCTTTCATTGTGAAATTATCTTTCCATAACTTTGTCTTCTTGATTATTCGTTTTCCACTGTTTTTCATTTTTTCTTTTATTGTTTCCTATATTTTTAATATATTCTTTATATTTATCTGTCTCAATCCGTACTGCTAAATGATCTGAAAAACATGTCTCTACTACTTGTTCTATTATAACTTTTATAGTTTTAAATAGAAGAGTATAATCTATTTCTGTTTGAAATCTCCCTCTTCAATATGTGTTTTTGCTTAAATTCCATAAGTTTAGATTTCCACATTTTATTATCCCCTTAATTGGCTTCTTATCTGTTCTACATTTTTGATTCTCTATGTCTTAAATTACAGTTAAACTCTCATTTTACTGTAATATTCATATACACTAAAATATAATCTAATAGCTCTAAAAATAGTTTCTCCTTTTCTTTATAACAAATAAGCATATATTGCTATTAATCTGTACACCTTCCATTCCCATCCAAAGTCTACTACCATCAATCTTTGTAGTCTAATGTATAATCTAAAGTTTTTTTTTATTATTTTCCTATACAATATAACAATACCTGAACATTTTTCATGTCTCAAATTCTATATTATACCACCTGGACATAAAGTCTCTGTTTGTTCTCTTTCTTCTTTATTCAAAATCCTAATATCTTCTAATACTGTCAAATCCCCATTGCAACTCTTACACCATTATTCCAGTTCTCTTAGTTAAATTCTTAATATTATTAACATTAATAGATAGAATTCTAGAATTATTTACAGATGTTTTTAATGTATGGACATTTATTTTAATTATCCATTTCCTTTCTTTTTAACTTTTATTTGTAATTGTTGACATGTTCTTTTTCTGTCTTTAACTCTTTTCCAAATCATATTTTTCTTAACTACTTTTCTAATTTATATTCCCTTCATCACTAATTTTAGTTCCACTGTCTTTCTCCCCTTCCCCTTTTTGTGTATTCTCCAAACTATCATCTTGATTTATATCATTACTTTTTCTTTTCTATTCTTCCAGTTGTGTTTTTTTATCATTTATATTTTGTTGTTCAGACTTGCTGTCCTTCTCAGCATCCATCCATACATGTCCTGTTTGCTTACATTTGTGACACACTACTTTACAATTTTTTACAGTATGACCAATTTTCCCACATACATATACATGTAAAAAAGCACACCAAGGTACCAAAAATTCACCAGTAAAAAGTCCAAGGTGTACCCCACATACATAAAAATTTTTATCACACTTACAAAATGTCCCTCCCACAGAAGAAACATTTTGGTTACCCCCCCCCCCAATATTTAACAACAGCTCTGTGTCCATCAGCATTGTCATATACTAGGAATATGTACAATTTTACTGTTCTTCATTTTCAGAATTACTTTACAGTCCCAAGCTCCTATGCAAAGTCCTCTATTATCAAACACTTCTGAAATTTTCTTTACTTCATTGCAAAAATGTTCTAATAAAATTTTTTACAGTCTCTTTAAATGTCCTTTTGAACTGTATATTAATTTATTTCTCTGTTTCTCTAAAGAAAGTCTTTACAATTTAATTATTCCAAGTATAAATATCTTTTTTATCTCTATATTTCTTTAGAAAAGTTTCTAAGATGTCTGCACTCTCAAAAAAAATCACAGCATGTCTCTTTTTTAATTAGAATGAAAGCTTTAACCTCCTGTGCCTTTACTCCTAAAGGCAAAACTGACTTGTCCCAAATGTCATACCTATCCAGTTTTGCTTCTTCTTTACTTTGTTTTTTTACAATAAATGTCTTCTTTTCTTAGTATTCCATCTTCTTCTTCTCCTTTTCCACTCCTTTCCATATGCTTACTATCTCCACAATTGATTTTTTTCTGCTTTTCTTCCTTACTACTTAGCTTTTCCTTTATTTCACTCATGAAGCATCTTTCCCCATCTCCAGTTCACTCTGCTCCAGCAGATTTTCCAGTATATCATCCCACAACCCTCCTGACTGCAGGGTTTTAATTATAATTCCTTCATTAGTTCTCGACCACTCGAACAGTACTGTCTGGAAGATTTCCTTTTAAGCTTCTACTCAGTCCTCTTTTTCAACATCTCAAACCATTTTTCTTTCCTCAAGATGCAAAAACATTACTATGGAGTCTGCATTCTCCTCATGTCTGTCTCCTGCAATCCCCATCTTTGAGCACCATTCTCCTAGCTGCCTCCATGCTTGGAATGGAATGGACTCTCACACTCATTAGCCACATGCACTATGCATGCTAGAGCAAGTAAGGGGCCTTTATTAAAATATACCTACTTATTCACATATTTTCAATATTTACATTTTGTACAATATCTACAATATACTTTTCTATTACATTTTTCCATCAGATAAAATATTCCCTGTTTTGCTTTGTAACCTCCCCCCCCCACTCTAAGTTCCACATCCAAAACCTTATTTTTTTTTTTTACATCATAGCCAAATCCCATTTTTGGTTAAACATAATTTCCTTCACCCTTTGATTCCAAATTATCCATGTAATACAAAACATTTTTCTGTCAATTATATTGACATAATTTCTACTTTTATTATTGTAATACCCAAATTCTGTTATATGCATATTTATATTGTTTACTTCTTTAAATCCCTCTACACAGTTCCTGTCTAAAATCTTTTTCCATTGCCTTTTAACTCTTTTACATCCCCAAAACACATGCTCAGTAATTTTAAATTCTCTACAATACAAACACATCCTTTCTTTTTTACTTCCAAAATAAATACATATTTCTCTTGCTTTCGAAACCATATTCCAAGAATTCTTTTTTTTTTCATATTAAATTTTATTCCACCAATCATCTTTTTAGATTCCAGTCCTTGACTTTTTTTCTTTATTTATTGAAAACCCTAGTACTTTAATACTTTCTTGTAAATATTTTATCACTCTACTCATACATACCTCATATTTAGTAATAACAGTATAAGCTGCATGTAATAGCATAGTCTGTTATCTTTATCCCTTCATTCAAAGTATCAATCCCATACTTCTATTTATCTGTATAGAGATCACGTTCATTACTAACACAACCAATGTACTATTCAAAGGACAGCCTTGTCTAATCCCTTTCTCAAGCTGTGTTTCTTCAGTAAATTACTCATTTCTTAATGTTTTGATTATAATATATGCTGTGATACAAACTTTATCTTTTCACTTATAAACGTCAAATATTTCCCATAATACTGAATGATGAATCGAATCAAAAGCCCTATGTAGATCACTCACCATTAATTTTTCATTTACATTTCTGTGCAGTATATCATCCACTGTTTCCCTGATTAGCAGTAATAAATCCTGAGGTCTTTTTTCTTTTATAGCATATCCCTTTATAGTCTTACATACTTTTTTCTCCATTATTTTTTGTAAAATTTTCATGAAGATTTTGTAGTGCGTATTACTTAATAATACTGGTCTCCAATTCTGTAATTCTCGTTTATCACCTTTCTTCCATATAAATCTAACTATACCCCTACACAATTCTTTATATATAAATTATTTTTGAACCACTGTCATATCCTTATACATCCTATATCCAGTCCGGCAGCTGAATCTAGATTCACGTCTTTCAAAACCTGACATAATTCTTCTATCGTTATTTATTTCTAAATCTTTATTATCTCTGTCAGATAATATATAAACTTCTCTTTCCTTGCTAATATTTATTCTCTGTTCTTCAGATAATATCTAAATATATTGTTTTACTGTCTACAGGATTTTCTCTTGCATATTATATACTTTGCCCAATGAATCCTTCAATTTTGTCATAACACTGTTAACTATTTTACTTAAATGTGGTGCAATTTTTTTCCTTGCAAAAATATATTTGCTGATACAATAAATGTTTTTTTTCTTATTTAATTCATATATTTCATGTACTTTCATAATACAATTTTGATCACTCCTTTCCAAACAATCAATAGCATTATTTGCCTTCTTATATTTTATCTTCTCCTTGTTTATGTTTTCTGTTTCCCATGTAATATAACATTTTTTATCATTTTGTTTAAAACTTGACCACCATTATGACTGTCCTTATAGAATTCTCTCATCCCCACATGATCTTGCCACAGTCTCAACTTTTCTTTTTTTACCTACTATATTCCATTTCACCTCATTTATTCTTTTTAATCCCTTTCCAGTTTTAATGTGCTCACAATTTCCTTTTATCTCAATCCAAATTATCCTATTTTCTGAAATACCTGTCATCAAAATCTTTTTCCACAATTAAGGGCGTGCACACTTATGCAACCAGCGCATCATACGTTTTTTATTTTTTATATTTTTCCCCATAACAGATTTGTTTTTCAATTGAATTGTACAGGTTATAGGTCATATTAAAGGTGGGAAAAGTTTTGAAATTATTTATTGTGGTCTCATTTTTTATATCACAAAAACCTGGCGTTTTAACAGGGGTGTGGAAACTTTTTATATCCACTGTGTATACATAAATTATATATATATATATATATATATATATATATATATATATATATAGATTCACTTTAGAAGTGTGGGGGCGCAGCGGTGCTTGCCCCCTTGCTTTCATGTAGTAGAGAACTTGTGTTTGTCTGTGGGGAGGATGGTGTGTGTGTGTGTGTGTGTGTGTGTGTGTGTGTGTAGTAGAAGTGTGAAATTCAAATCTCCGGTGTGCAAGGTTTTGAAATTTGCGGTTCTGAGTTTTTGCTGCTTTATAGTTCTGGCTTTATAGCCTCGATATACTGAATTTTGATATTTCAGTATTTCGAGGATATAAAGTGAAAATATATATATATATATATATATATATATATATATATATATATATATATATTATCCTTTCCTTTTCTTTTCTTTTTTCTTTTTTTAAATCTTCTATATTCTTCCTTTTCCTCTTTCTTACCCTTTTACCAGTAGAAATTCTTTATTTAACCATATTCTAGTTAACATCTGCACTATCACTTAACCCTGATTCTTCTTCCTTAATATTTTCTGATTTAAATCTTCCTTTGTTTTAACTTTTTGTATTTGTTCTCTATCCACAACATTTAATATCTTCTTTTAGCTTTTCTACTGTTTCTAATGCATTTTCCATAACTTTACCCTTTTTGCCTTGCTCTGTTACTTCCTCTATCATCTCTAATTCTACCTCATTTCCTTTTTGTTCACAACCCCTCCCAAGTGTACCACTTTCTTACATTTATAACATTTTGGTTCACAATCCCTTGCATCACGTCCTGTTTCACCACATGCAAAGCATATTCTTTTCATACAGTTATTAAAATGATCAGCTTTTCCACACAAAAAACACATTTTTGTCTGTCCCCAATATCTAACCATACCTCTGTCACTTTCAACATTGATAATACTTGCAATATGTACAATGCTGTTATTTTCAAGTTTCAAAATCACATTGCAGTCCCAAGCCCCAGTCCATAAACCCCTATTGTCATACACTTGATAAATTCAATACATCTTTACATAATTTTAATAAATGCTTTTTAAAGTCTTTTTTTTTTTCATCTTTAGTCCTAAATTGAATTCTAATTTTCTTAGTTTCCCTGTAAAAGCAAACTGTTATTCTCATATTCCTCTAAGAAATTTTCCATTATCTGACCAGTCTAAAAATAATGTCACCCTAGGTCATTAATTGATAAAGTTTATAATGAAATAGAAAGGAAAAAAAAGAAACTGAATATAGACCTGTGTTAGTGTTTGTGAGGTTTATTTTTGCAAGAAAAAGTAAATGGGTGAACAACGAATATACAGTTGTATGTCTTATAACTAATTCTGTAGATGAAGAAATAATTAGAAAGCTTATTACGAACAATTGGAAATTTCTTATGAGTTTCTCTGATACTAGGAAGGGTTATCGATGAAATTCCTAAATTCATCAGCAGGAAGGGTAAGGAATTAAAAGATTTTATCTCTAAGAATTCCAACTGTAGAACTAAGTGTACTGTGGTGGGTATATATAAATGTCAGTCATGTAGTTATTGTAAGTTTGTTAGGGAAGGTACTGAACTATTTATTAAAAGTAGGGATTTCATAATTAGATTCAATAGGAACTATACATGCAAATCCAGATTTGTAGTTTATATTAGTATATGTGTAATGTGTATTGCATTTTATGTAGGAAGAACTGTTAGAGAATTTAATGCTAAAGTTTCTGAGCATTTGCATTCTGTTGATAAAGTGGATATGGGCAGTGCTTTGGCCAGACATGTTTTTCAAGAGTATTTGGACTTAGTTGAGAACAATGCTAATACAAATATTATTAATATAAATATATTTTTAATAAATTTCCTGGCTTTTCTATCAAAACTCCTGCACTACTAAGAGTTACCACCACCCTAAGCACTCCTTACCTTCTCTGCCCGTATCGTCTAACTATCCTAACACTTCTCTGCACACCTCTCCTAGTACCCTATACCTATCTTCTTCACTGATTGTTTTTTGTGTGCATTCCTTTCTTTGCTCATCCAGACAGCCGGTGTTGAGCTCTTGTCCCTGTAATAGTATCTCTCTAACCTATCACCTTTTCTGCCATAATCTCTCTATATCTTTCCTCGATTGCTTAGAACTCCACTTCCCATAATTCTCAAGGGCTCCTCTGCACTGTCTCCCACAATCCTTTGCACTGTTCAAGTCCTCACTGCAGGAAACGGTGCCATTCTTTCCATTCTATCTCTCCACTACACTCTGCTTAGCCCCTGCTACAAGGCTTCTGGTGGTTACTACTGCAAAGAAACACTAACAGTATTATGTTTGGAACCAAAGTCAGAAGTATGTGTGTCGCAGATTGTTGGCCCTGTTATAACTGAGGCAGTAATAAGATTTAAGAGCATATGCCTACACTCTGCTGCCGCAGAATATTCAGTCAGTAATGAATGTATCTCTTTTGCGTGCTACCTAGATCGTAGCGACTGCTGCTACGTTTAACTGAAAGAGTAATGAATGTGTCTCATTCTGCTGTAACCAAGTTTTTAGTGACTGCTGCTAATACAATTTAAAGAAACTGTTGAACATTATGTAGCAAGTTCGTAGCGATTGCTTAATCTTAAACTTAAAGGAACTTTTGGACATTACGGACCAAGACTGTAGCTGGAAGCATTTTAGAGTCTTTGATTTCTGTGACCATATATCATGGCATTTTCATCTATAGAACTAAAAACTGAAGTTGAAACTACAGATGTCTTCTCATGGCCTAATTAGAAAATATAAGCAATGTCGTAATAGTAAATATACTGTGATTGATTGTAGTAGTAAAGACACAATTTAGAAATTTGACTGCTGCAGATACTGACTAGTAAATAATTATTGGCTACTAGTACTTTATACAAACACTGTTCTCAACACTAATATTCATAATTTATGGTGCAGCTACCTTTAGTGAAGGGCATAGCCAGGGTATATTTAATGTTATATGTTGCTCCAAGGTGAATGATACTGCATTCGACTCAAAGGTCATCACTGTGGCCAGGATAATCTGTTGCTCAGTGTATAGTGGTCAGTTATCTCACCAAAAGGAGCAGTTTGAGTCTAGCAAATACTGTGGCTATATTGTAGGTTTATTACATACTACTTGCCTAAAAGTACTATTTAGTCCTAACAGTTGCACTCAATTCTAAGTGTAATTGTAGACCTAGTTATCATAAGGAATATTGCTAACTGATTTAGTGAATTTGTTGGAAATAATATTGTTGTAGTATCTAGCTATGGTTAATAGCTACCTGTAAAATTCTGTCTCAACTACTGTACATTTGCATTGTAATCTCAGCTACTTTGTGAAAATATTTTCCTATTCCTATTTCTCTTGTAGCTACCACCCTCTTTTTCTCCCCCCTCCCCCCACATGTACTGTATCTCCAGAAATATCTAGTTTAACCCATTTCTTTCCTTCACAGGTCATTATTCGGCCGTGACACTCAGGGTCCCTGGAAAACCGCCTGCAAATACCTAGCTTGGCAGCCGACTTCACAGTCTTCCACCAGTTCACTCGTATACAGCAGGCAAATACCACAAAGGATAACCACAGGTCTCACTGACTTTAACTATACCTAAGAGACTAAAAGTAAATCTTACTATTTTCCTACCATTCGTGCTGTAGTCAGTAACCAACCATAACCTGGCCTATACGTGTCTGTCTCATAATAATCTTCCTGGCTTTTCTGTCAAAACTCTTACACTACTAAGAGTTACCACCAACCTTAAGCACTCCCTACCTTTTCTGTCCGTATCTTCTAACTATCCTAATACTTCTCTGCACAACCTACCCTAGTACCCTATACCTACCTTCTTCACTGATTGTTTTTTCTGTGCATTCCTGTCTTTGCTAGTCCAGCCATCCAGCCCCACTCCGCTCGACCTCGCAATGCCCGGGCTCACTTTGCTCCTCAACCCTACACCCAATTCCCACCCACCCCTACTACACCTACATTTATCTTTCCACCTAACCATACCTCTCACCTGATTATCCAGTCACATACACCTACCCATATCATCCAACACTCCTCCTTAACCCCTCCGTTAGTTAACTCCACACTGCTACTCCTCTATCACTGACCTACTAACCTTACCTCCCAAATCCTACCCTTCAGAAAAACTACAATTCACACATCTTAACATGTTACTAGTACATATTACTTCCCTATTTATACTATTAACAGTTTCTCTTCTCACCTCTTACCATACCCACCAACAAGTCACCCCACATTACACAGCCACTGCTGCCTTTAACCATAATAACATTCAGTCTTACTTTTCTATCTCTTCCTCTGTCATTACCCTATCACCCACTGACTACTCATACTTTAAAATACTACCTCACCCCAGCTATCATCAACCCTCCCTAAAATTCAACAGGCAAATCACAAAACAATTGCAGTTCACTTTCTACATTGCCTCTAAATTATCTTGCTGTGGGGATATTCATCCCAACCCTGGACCAACAACTCCTACAAACCTACTCCTCCCTCAAATTCCTCATCTCCCCAACAGCCTAAATCAACTTCCTAGGAAACCTACTTACCTGCTGTTTCTAAATGTAAACTGTAGAAGTATCTCCAACAAAATCCATGACTTGCCCTCCTTCTTTCTCTATACTTGCCAGACATAGAAGCCACATATCAGCGACAATGAAATTATTCCCCCAGGATACAATATACTAAGGAACGATAGAAAGGACAAAAGAGGTGGTGGCATTGGTATATTATTTAAGAACCATCTCACAGTGCAAATATTAAGTATACAATATCCCTCTGTTGACAATGCAGAAATATTGTTCACCCGACTGCAACTCAACTCCAACAAACTAATAAACATAATTGCATGCTGTATACCCCGCCCCGGCAACAATATACCCACTCTAGACAACCTGCTCCATTGGTCCTGCTTTTCTCTCCAAAATGAAACCATCATTCTGGGTGATTTTAATGTATATTGGCTATCCTGTAACTCTTCCACCCCAATAAATCATATTAATCTCCATGGCTTTACCCAAGCAATCCAAACACCAACAAGAATTGACAAAAGAACCAACAGGGAATCAATCCTTGTCTGGATTCTAACTAATAAACCAACCCACTCTTCTCTTGCAGGTTGCCTCCCCGATGGTCTAAGTGACCATCTGCCAACCTTCCTTCTACGACAACACAACCATAATCCCAAAGGCACGGTCTACCATCTCATTAGGAGCACAAAGAACTTTAGCCCCACCAATTTCACTGTACAACTAAAACATTGCAATTAGACACCCCTGAAATACCTGGAAGTAAATGAGGCAGTTACTTTAATGCCACCCTTTTAGATGTAGTAGATCTTCATGCCCCACCCAGAGACATATGAACCAGATCTAATTCCACACTATGGCTTACCAAAGAAACCAAATCCCTCCACAAAGCTAGAGGTAAAGCATGGGATCACTGGAACGCTGTTAAGTCCCCAGCTGCAAAACAAAAATTTCAGGAGCTTAGGAATAAAGCTAAGAAACTAGTAAAACTTGACAAAATTAATTACTACTCCAACGTTCAAATCAAGCACCAAAATAGCCCTCAACATTTTTGGGCGGCCATTAACAAATTATTACTGCTAGACAAAAGTGGTACTCCCTCTCCCACCTTAATAAATAACTCAGACAGCATTCCCACTCAGTTTAATAAATTCTTTATAGAAACTATTCTGACCCTAGCCAACCAACAGAAAAATCAACACTCGCCCCAATCCACTGAACCCATCGTTACTCACATAAGGAATAGCACCTTCCAATTCCAGGCAGTCTCTATAGATAGGATAAAAAAGTACCTCAAAAAACTTAAACCCATTAGTCAGGCTGCTGACAAATTACCAGCGGAATTCCTAAAAACTGTTGTCAACGTAGTGGCCTACCCTATAGCCATACTAATTAACAGATCCCTCCCAGAAGCCACTGTCCCAAAAATCTAGAAAGTACCTCATATAATCCCCCTGAATAAAGGAGGAAACTCCACAGAGCTTACAAACTACTGACCTATAGCAATTCTATCCCCTCTAGCAAAAATCCTTGAAATGTGCATGCACTTCCAAATGATTCACTACACACACACACACACACACACACACACACACACACACACACACACACGGGCTCTTGTCCAACACCCAGCATGGATTTCGGCCCTTCCATAGTACCACTACTGCCTTACTGTTCTTCTCCAGTACAGTAAACTCTCATAGAAATGACAGTAAATTTGTTTCTGACACCTTTCTCGACCTTTCAAAGGCCTTCGATATGGTTAGACATGACATCCTTGTCAAAGAACTATCCGAATTAGGACTCTCTCCTCCCATCGTAACCTGGTTCCAAAGCTATTTAGCTGTCCATCAGCAAGCAGTGTTGTGGAAACAAGAGCTCTCCCTCCTTCTTCCATTTACTCTTGGTGTTCCCTGGGGTTCTATTTTAGGCCCTCTGCTTTTCACTCTCTACACCAGTAAGCGTCATTCCTCTACTCCCAAAGCATCTGTCATCCAATACGCTGATGATTCCACATTAATTTCTGCAGCTTCCTCACTACAGGAACTTCACACATTAACACAGGAATCTTTTCTCTCTATAGAAACATGGCTATCCAATATCCAACTCATTCTAAACCCTGCCAAAACCAAAACTACTACTCTTTAAATCCACTAGGTCCACCCCATTAACTTCTACCTTTAATATTATGTTCAGTAACAAAATTATTCTCTCTCCCACAGAGCAAACCAAACTCCTGGGCATAGAGATTGATAATCTGAGATTTGATATTTACATTTCCCAGACCATCAAGAAAGTTAACAAAAAACTAGGTACCCTCTACAGAAACAGGCAATTCCTTACCCAACAAACAAAAGTTACCATAGCCCACACTCACCTAATTTCTACCCTCCTGTATGCCTCACCTATTCTCACCAAACTTAGAAAAGCAGACTTAGCTAAGCTCACCTCGTGCTATAACAAAATCGCTAGATTTGCCTCTGATTTCCCTTTTAGATCTCACCACTGCTCATCCTTGAAGTAGCTCAGCTGGTTGGAACTTCCTCAACTTCTGCATTACAGCCAACTCTCTCTGGCCCATAAAATTCTGTATCAAACAGAAAAAAAAAACTGAATTGCAAAACCTACTTCACCTCCACACCAATAGTAGAAGTCTTAGGTCAAGTAACAAACCTATTCTCATAGTAACTAAATCTAATAATACAGCAGGTGATGCCCTGTTTTCTAATTATGTATCCAAAATATGGAATGCTCTACCCTGTAACATAACTACTATCACTTCCTTCACACAGCTTAAAAAAGCATAAAAAAATGAGTCTCACTAATAACTGGCTATGCTCTTGCACTACACCAGGCTAGACTCGCCGCTGTGCTAGACCCTCCTTCTCCTTCACTGTTTCACACCCCAGGATGAATGGATAAGACTAGGTTCCATGACTGTATAATAAAAATAGATTGTTATGGATTCGATCCTAACAATCTTTATGAACTCTTGTTTTACACATGTCTCTCCAACAATTATTGTAATGTTCTTTATATATTTCCTTAGACTAGTGAATCTATTATTGCAAGATTCTGCTGTCTTACTAATTGTGTCTATTATGTATGTAAAAACTACTATTAATTAAGACTCTCTGTATTTTGTATGTAATCTTTCTTTGTAAACTTTATATTCTTTGTTGCTACATGTTATTGATATGTGTGGAGCTTTTCTCCCTGGGCCTCCACTGAAAATGGACCTGTGTCCAATGGACTACCCAGTTAACAAATGTAAAATAAAATCAATAAATAAATTATAGACTAGGTTAGTTATTATGAATGCATATTTGAAGCTGAAGATGAATTAGATTGGAAGGAATACTGCTGGCAGGTTAGATCAGATGCTTGCAGGTTCCCAGGGTTGAATGACAAAATTTTAAATTTGTATTGCAAAGGAAAAGGTTAAAACATTGATTTATGCAATTAAGTGAATTATTTAAAGGTTTGAGTAATGGTTAAGGGGATGGTCTGATGAAGTTCTGTTTAGAATGAAAGCGCTTACCAATATCTGAATAAAGTGTGTGTTTTTAACTCTACGGCCAGTGTTTTATTTACAAAAAGTCTCTTTATTAATATGAATAAATGCTCTTACCTTTTATGATTTAATTCCCAACATCTTAACTACTTTAACCCATACCTTATATCTGTCCAACTCTGCATCATTCATCTTCTCAGTCTCCACGTTAAAAGGTCTCTTTTTCTTTAAACTTACTTCTTTTTCACTATCCATCCCTGCTTTAATCATTTCTGCATACAATTTGATTCAACCTGTATCCCTTCACTGCACTGCAGTTCTTCCTTCTGTATCCTTTCTGTCAATTCTCCCCACAACATATCCTTGCCATTTTCCGTTTCGTTCTCATTCACCATGTCGAACAATAAATCATCTCGCAACCTTCCTGACTGGACGGTTGTAACAACACAATCATGTGTTTTAACCACTGACTCAGATGTTTTGGTGGAACAAATCGTCTGACTCCACATTAGATGCTTCCATATTTAGCCTGTCCTTGAAAAGACTCAACTGCCTTTTCTATCTTCTCCATCACTCCATCATCCCTTCTAAACACCTTCTTAACCTCTGATTCCTTTTCTGATAAATTTATCAGATCTGTTGTCTATAAGCACCAGAAACACCAAAACCATTAGCGTTGTCTTCTTATTCCTCTGTATTCACTCAACCAATGTCCTGCTTCTCTGAGCCGCCTATACACCTGAACCGTAAGACAGGAAGTGTCACTGCAAAATGCATCCCCGTATGTTAAAAGAGTATGGGAAGCTCCCTGATGCCCTGGCCAAGTTTCCTCTAGCAGTATAAATCCCACCTGGGGTCTCACCTGAAAAGAGTCTGTTAGCCTAGTAGGAGTAACCTAGTCAACAAAAAGATGCATAGATAGCTAGATAGATGGACAGTTAGATAATAAAATTACTGATTTGGACAATGCAGTCATGATAAACACTGTTTGTTTGACTGCTTTAAACTTGAAGCTTAAATCTTCTTAACAGATGAGTAGAGTAACATTGCTTAAGAAATGGGGAAAAAAAGATGACCTCTGTCTATTCGGCATGGTACAGCTACATAAGAAGAGGGTATTGAGCATTACTTATGGGTCTAAGGAAACCCAAATGGCTAGTCTAAACCTTCACAGCAGGTTGCATAGAAAAAGGAGGGGAAACACTGGCTAGAGCACATATTGTGGCCTTGGAAGACAATGTTTACATTGTAACCAGATGGGTTATGTATGGTCGGAATGCTCCCACCAACAGAATGAGGAACAAAAGCTATGTGAGAGAGTTCATAGAGATAGCATCATTGCTGTGATGGGATATCCTGATCCTGTAGCTGTTCAAGATCTGTACAAAGGACAGAACTCTATCCTGATAGGGGGGTAAAGAAGCCATTGCTAAATAAAAATATTGCATCAGATATAATTATTGGTAAGCCTACAGTTGTTAATAGAGAACATTGTTTGCCTAGGTAGTGAGTTAAAGCTGCAGGATGGGCACCTTTTCAGGTGCCACTGCCTAGGGTTCATTTAAACCAGAAAGGAAGCAGATTGATAAGAACATTATCAATGATGAATCATATCTCAGCAGATGTTATAATAGCTAATAATTTTGATGACATGTTTTCTTATGTATATGCAGTTTCACATAGTCTGGTCACCCATTAGTATGCACATTTGGCTCTAGATGGTTATCATTTTTGAAGTGACACCCCGATCCCATGTGCTAAAATGGAACAAAGGGGTTATGGATGGATGGATGCATAGAGAAGTGGGGAAGATAGCAGGAGTGGGTCCCAGCCTGGGCCAATACCTCCTACAGAGGCTGGTGATATGGCTCCTTCATGGAAAGCTCTAGGAACAGCGGGAAGCCTGAACTGAGCCACAGCCATCAAAAGATCCTCTACTTTCTCAGGAGGGAGTTACTTTAGGCAATGAGATGTTAGTAGTGCTAAATCTGAAACATGGTTATCAAAATATATTAGATGTCTGCTGGAAAGAGAACCAGAAAATATTACAAAGAAATCTGAGACACAATTGACAAGGCATGCCAGACTTTTGTTGAAAAGGAACTGGAAAGAATCACAAAAAAGAGAGAGAGAGTTGAGACAGGCACAGCTCTTGGGTCTCACTAGTATCAGCATTATTGTTAGTAGAGGAAGAGGGTGTTGGTGCTGGGGAGTTAACATACCCTCCTCCTTGAAAATTGTGAGCGTGTGTCCACTTGCATGTGTTCTTTTCAAGTAGTATCATTAATATTCATCAAGTTTCAGAAACATGTGGTAAGATTACACTGGAGGTGACCAGAATCCGTCTTAGGTGGCAGAAATCCTGGGGCACCAGGGAGTTATAACTTTGATCTGCAGCTGTACATTGTCAAACTTATTTGAGTGTGCCAAGTGTTGGTTATTACCAAAGGCAGCAATGTGCATTTATCATACATCATTAAGACTAGTCACTTCTTGCATATTAATTGTATTGCAGTAGTGTGGATTGATAGACCATACTCATGCTTGTCTCATATTATTTAGTGGCAACAGATGGGACTTGTATGCCTTTAGTAACAGTATTATGTTAGGGTCAAGGATTTTTTACTGTCTTATGTTATTTGTCCTAGTAGAGATTTTTTTTTTTTAACTGGCTTGAATTTTTGTGCTATCCATTTCCCATTATATTGTCTCATGAAAGAATTTGGCAGGATGAGGTCTGATGTTAAAGGTTAAGTTAGACAATCTGTTGTGACGTCAGTTTTTCGTCACTTGGAACAGCTTTTCTATATGCAAAGTCTGGAAGTTTTTTCTCCCCTGAATCTGTTTCACCAAAACAGTTTGGTATTTCTGATACTTCACCTTTCTATGTAAGTTTGTTTCCTGTGCTGAAGTTAACTTTCCTGTATTGTATGCCAGAAGCAAGCTTGTTGAAATGAAGTTGGAATTCTAAGAAACTTCTTTGAGGTAACTACCACACTACATTAGTACTGCACTGAAAAGTAATTCTGCATTAAGCCAAAAGTAGCCATTTTCTGTTGGCTTTGATTATAAGACGTTTGTGTATTAAAGTAATTCCACTTTTAGCAGTTGTCTTTTGGTGTTATCACTGCTGTACTCACCCATACCCAGCAATGGTTTATGTGGAGAGTATGATGCATGAAGTGAAGGCTTCCTATGGCAAGATGTTGAGGAAGCTGCCCCTCCACGTCTGAAGTTTTGATGCTATTCTGCTTTTATTTCATGAGCTTTTGAGTAGAGCACTGTCTATCTAGAAATTTAGAGCAGTGGTTTAAACTCATGTGATTCAGTGTCTACTTTTCAGCAATGGAAACTACATCATAAATCTCAGCTGCCCAGTCTTCCAGAACCCATGTCTGCCTCTACACACACTCCCAGGCTGCTGTTAGTGTGAGCAGCCACTGGAGAAAACAGTAACCAAAAATCTAATTTCTTTCTGCCCTTGGGAATGCTTCTCCTGGGCTTCAGAGGATCGACTGTTGGCTATTTCCATTGCTAGGCAGACAAGTTCATTTCTAGGAGTTCCTTCCACACTTTTTTTTAATTTAAAAAGCTGCTAGGTCCTTTATGAAAACTGACATTTAGAACTATTTTTAGTATTTTTTTTCAGAAATGGCAATTAGTGGTTGTCTGGCTGTCTAGACAGGACAACCACTCCAATTGAAATAATAATTTATTGGATACAGATATGAAAAAGTAATAAAAAAGTGGTTAAGCGCATTTGTCCTTAAACAAATATGAACTTCTTCAGAACTGAACTAAAGATGAGTACACCAATCTTTTATAGTAAAAATAGTCATAGTAATTAAATCATTAATGTTTTAAACAGAAAGTAGTACATCTTAGCTGTTATCAAAGCAGTGTTAAAGCATTGCTAAGTCAGTAATATTAATTGTATTTGAGATAGAATAACAGTAATACTGGTCACTCTCCCAAAAAAATGAAATTATTAAGTTAAAAGGTGATTGATCCATCAACAGAATTAAAGTACACACCTTATAAAAGTACACAAGTAAAAGTATATAAATAAGCATTTATAATTTAGCTGCTCTAAGCTTTAAAACTGGATTAGTTGATAAATATTCATTTAGACCAGGTGGTGATGTTGCATTCAGTTTTAGTTACCACATGAGTTCTCTAAATTCAGTTTGTGTTTCCCATTGTCCGCCCCTTTTATCTGTGTCAGTAATTTCTGGTACACCAAAAAGAAATTTATTGAAGTCATCACAAACCAAGGTGTGATTTTACAAAGCATTATTGGTATTTTTCTTCATAATATCATAACTTTGTTCATATATCCTGTTACATAAGAATCTCTCCATTTTCCAATATAAAAGGAGGGGCATCTTGCATGCAATGCCACATGAACAAATCCCAATATTCCACAATTACCTTTTATTTAATTAATTCTAGATGAGCAATTATTTTTGAGAGTGATGCTCTTTCTCTAAAATGAGTGGACATTGTTTGCAGGGACTGTATTTTTTATTTCTCTCTTTATTTGCATCTAAAGTAGATTTGATATGTTTCCCTATTTTGTAAACAAAACAAGGTTCATTTCTCACTAATTTGAATATCTTTTGTTTGTTTTAAAAATAGACCAGTTTCTCTTAATCTCTTTAATAACTTTTGAGTCATTGTTGTATTCTAGCAGTAAAGATCTGTCAGGTTATGTGTGTAAAATATTTCAGATGTTGCAGGATGATGACAAATACACTTGGGCATCCAGGAATGAAATTAATATTGCTTATAGAAAGATTGATTTTTTTTTTCTTAGAGGATGCGTTAACACAGGGGATTATTTCTTATGAACACTTCATTTTTTTTTATCAAATAAGTATCTAGTGTACGAACTATTTTCAGGAAATCAAAGGTACATATGAATGTAATGGATCCACCTTAGAGGCTAATTGTGGAGGGCCTACCCTTTGGCTGTCTTTATTGACAGGATGCTCAAAAGAATCTTGATAGAGCAAAAGCGTACACTTACTGATTCCTGTGATTTTTTTAAAGAAATTGATACAATAACATTATAACAAGAATATCAGTTTTCTAATTGTAGATGTGGTGATTTTTTTTACTAGTATACCACACAACCTGGGTTTGGAATTATTTGGTTCAGCTTTAATGGAATATAAGATACTTAACAATAAAGATACACAATTTTAATTGAATACATACATGCACATAGTGTTACAGAATAAGTTTATATTTTTTGAAGGCGAATTTTATAAGCAGGTTAGAGATGTTGTGATGGTTGCAGCTTGCACCCCTATATGGACTAGTTTAGTAATGTTAACTTGGGAGAAAAAATACTTATTTGATTCCATCTATGATACATGCTGGAACTTTTATGCTCGCTACCTGGATGACATCTTTATTGTTTAAGAATCATCAGAAGATAAATTACAAGCTTCCATGAATATATTTCTAACTGCATCCCTTTTTGAGATTTACACTTTTACACATTAGCAAAGAGGCCAACATTTTGGATGTTACGATTTCATTGATGGATGATGGGTTCACTTCCACTATTTTTTAAAACCAATTTTTTTCTAATGCTTATCTCCACTTTAAAAGTAACTGTCTGTGGTATTGGTTCATAGGTTGGTACTAGGCTATTGGCCCTAGGGCCTATACAATCCTAGCCATAACAATTCCCTGGCTATTTCTTCCCACACTGTTTACATCCCTGGACCCCTGTCTAGCAGGGTAATTTACATGATCCCCAGGGTGAATTTCCTTTCTCCCATCCAATCATCAAGGTTCCTTTTGAAGAGGGCCAAGGAGGTGCTCTGCTTGACATGTATCGGCAATCTATTCCAGAGTCTGGGGAGTCTCTGGGTCAGGAACCTATCCCTCCAGCATTTTTTGTTTATTGTGATGACAAGGTTTAGATCCCTGGAGGGTGTGGGTCTGAGGGATTGGGATTTCTTTAAGTGTAGCATGCCCAACAGCTCTAAGCAGAGATCACCTCGGAGTAGACGATATGTGACAGAGTATAGCTGGAGTTGTAAGAAAATTTTGATCAAAGAGCAGTATGTTTGTGTGGCTAGAATGTGTTCAGATTATAATTTATTAATTCAAAGAAATACATAAACTATATAATATGTTTTTAGAAAGAAGATATCCACTAGAATTAATAGGACAAAGAACAAAGTTATTGCTGAGTGGGGGAAAGAGGTGTTCTTTTACTTGGAACAGCGAGATTGCTAACTGACACCACACATACAAATGATATGGAGAAACAAGAAAACAGTAACAGGGAATTTTCTACATTTTTAGTGCTAGACTACAACCGTGATTCAAAAATTATTAAGGAAGTTGTTAGGCAAAACTACTCCTAAAAAGAAATGTAGATTCCTGCAATGGAAATCAGTATTGGCACCCAAAATGGCCAAGTGGATTTGACCCAGAAATATACCATCAGCCACAATAGTATGGTAGCAAAAGTCGATCCACAGTTGAATATAAAAAACCTTTTAATAGTTTAGTACTTTTGCCTTTTTGCATGTATGGGACTTCATAAGAACTAATTCCTTACTAGTAAGTCAGCATTTTTATAACCACTTTCTAAACATTAATTGATTAATAAAATAAATACATTAGCCCAAGCCATTCTAATTAGGCTAAAAAAATGTAAAGGTACATGAACATATAAAATGATCATATAAACATCATATAAAATTTATCATGTCCTTTTAAGCATATTAGACAAATGCATATGATTAAGAATAGATGCATACAAAAACACGAGAAAGTCTATACTATTTAAAAGGCTGCTATTTTTTTTTTAATAACTTTAACTGCACCATATAGACACATTCTGTGCTCTATAAAAAAACATTCCGATCCAATCCAGTATTTAAAAAATATATATATATAGTCACTAGACTATAATCTGCCACTCTCAACTTTAACACTGGTACTATGGAAATCTTGTCATTCGTACCAGGCTGTATGTTTGATTCCAGTTACAACTGCCAGTACAGTTCCCTGTATCCTAACCCATTTTCCCACACTTACTCTGTTGAATGAAAGCTGGATGTCAAGCCTATCAACCTGCCAAACATAAACTAAGATTTTTTGTACTCAATGCATTTTTACTGACAGGAAGTGGATGACATGGTGGTAAGGAGGAGGCTGGAAATCCTATGTATCTAGGAGACAAGATGGAAAGGCATTGCAGCAAAGACAGTTGGCTTGGTATCCAGACTCTACTATGCAGGAGGAGGACAGGTTAGAAATTGTTTCAGAAGGCAGTTAGGGATGTAATCAGAATTAATGACAGACTCATGGCAATCAGACTCCAATGTAAGGATAGGGAGCTGTTCATAATTTCAACCTATGCACCACAGCAGGGTTGTGATAGTCAGGAAAAGACTGCATTGAGACAGTAGTAGCAGGACTTAATAGATAAAGCAGGATATCGTGAATTTGTGTTGATAATGGGTGACTCAAAATCACATATGGGGACAGACAGAACAGGATATGAGCACTGCCTGGGTCCACATGAGTAGGGCAACAGGAACAAAGAAAGAGAGGCCATTCCAGACTTCCATCTGGCAAATGACTTGATACTAGCTAACACATGGTTCAGAGAAACATTTACAAGATCACATACAAGAGTGGCCAGCATGCAACTCATGTAGACTTCCTCCTAGTAAGGAAAGAACACTGAGGTGAAATCGGCAATTGTAAATTCATCTCCATTGAAATAGTCAGCCCACAGCACAAGCCACTGGTTGCCACAATCAGATGTATGCAGTGGTTAGAGAAAGCTCTCAGGTCAACAGAGACCAGGCTGAATGTGTGGAAGTTGACTGGAGAGGAAGCACAAGAGTTTAAGGAATTTCTCAGGGCTCTGTCACCTCAAAAAGAAGAGGAAATAGGTGGAGTTTAAGAAGAATGACAATGCCTCAAAACAGCATGTGTGGGGACTACAGAACAGATATGTGACCGAACCAGGTATGGAAATAAAGTACATAAGGAAAGCTGGTAATGGAATACAGAAATCCATCAACTCATCAAAAGAAAGAATGCAGGAAAAAGTGAGAGAAAAGATGGACCAAGATAGGAAGGAATACTGGTTGGCTGACAATGAAGATGAGAGGAGTTGTAATGGCAAAAAACAAGATATCGGTGGCACTCTACCAACTTCTAGAAAGTGACTCATTAGATGTCAGAAAGAAACTATATCAGGTTACAAGGTAAAGAATATAGTCAGGCACCCTTCATAAGAGATTAGAGGAACAACCTGCTCAGCAGTCCACAGGACATCAAAGGCAGATGGAAGGAGTGGTTACAGCAGCTTCTGGATGAAGAAAAATCCACGGAAGCTGTACTGCCCCAAACATAGCCTATAATGAGAGACGAGGAGGAACCCACTATAGGAGAGGTAGGAAAAGCACTAAGGAAAATGTAGTCAGGGAAAGCAGCAGGCTGAGATGTAGTCACAGCAAATATGATAAAGATACTGGGTGAGATAGGGGAGAAATGGCTCCTGAGGGTACTCATAGCAGTGTGGAGAGAAAGGCATATCTCAGATGACTGGAGGACAAGCATACTAGTGCCAGTGTTCAAGAACTAAGGGGACTTTCAGAATTGTGGGCAGTACAGAGCTATCAGACTCCTGTCACATTGCTTGAAAGTTCTGGAGAGAGTGATTAATAAACAAATAGCCTAGTACTTACCTATGAACTACTCAGAGTATCGGCCCTAGGGCCTTTACAAGCCTAGCCAAATGAGTTCCCTGGCTTTTGCCACCCAAGAAAATTATTTTCCTGTACCCCTGTCGAGCAGAGCCACAACAGTGATTCCCGGGGCGAATTTCCTAATATCCATCCAATTGTCAAGATTTCTCTTAAAGAGGGCTAATGAGGAGCTTTGCTTGACATGAATGGGCAGCCTATTCCAGAGCAGGAGAAGTCTCTGGGACAGGGATCTATCCCTCCAGCATGTTCTGTTTATTGTGGTGACAAGGTTTAGGTCCCTAGAGAGTGTGGCTCGGAGATATTGGGATTTCTTTAAGTGTAGCATGTCCATCAGGTCTGGGTTAGACATAGCTTTGTACGTTAGGCAGAGGTTGCCTCGGATTAGGCAATATGCGGCGGAGTAGAGCTGGAGTTTTTTGAGACGGTCAGTGTTTGACATCTGTTTGAAGCCGGTAACCCTCTTAGTGAGGTATTTCTGTGGCCTTTCCAGCTGTTGCAGATGTCTTGCGAGGTACATGCCAAATAGGGCGTTGTACTCTATGATGGGTCTAGTAAGGGGATGAGTAGAGAGGAACAATGATCTCTCTTTTTCTAGAGGAGAACCCCTTTGTGATGAGGTGTGCCACATAGAAGGATTTCCTGACTATTGTGGCAACGTGATTATCAAAGGAGAGACTACTATCCACCTGTGTCCCAAGGTCTCTCATCACACTTTCAGTGTTTAGTAGGCTACCACCTATGTGGTAGTTCATGGGTACAGTATTTTTCCCAAAGGGGATGACAATGCACTTCCTGGCATTTAGCTTTAGGCCATGACTTTGACACCAAGCATTAGTGTCAGTGAGGCCTCTTGAATCGATTATGGTTCCTAGTTTGCAGTCGTCTGCAAATTTCATTAGCCAGAGACCAACTGTATTTACCTGGACTTCAGAGAAGTAGATACCGAACAGGAGAGGACCCAGGACCGAACCCTGTGGTACTCCACTTGTCACTGGTCTGAAGTCTGATGTGGAGTCAGCTATTTTCACTGTGTGGGTTCTGTCAGTGAGCCGGTTGGCCACCTATCATGTGACATAGGGATCTATGCCTAGTCCAGTGAGTTTATCTATAATATCAGAGTGGTGGATGGTGTCAAAAGCCTTGGCGAAGTCAAGATAGGCAGTGTGCACTACCTTACCCTCATCTACGTCTCTAGTGACTGCTTTGAAGAAGTCAGTCAGGTTTAGGAGGCATGATCTACCCTTTAAAAACCCAAACTGAGTGGGGTCCAGAGTTTGGAGGTTGCCTATGTCTTTGTTTATAAGCTCTAGTATGATGCGTTCCATGGCCTTGCAGACCAGGCTCGTCAAGCCAATGGGGCGGTAGTTCCCGGGGTCTGTGGTGGCACCCCCTTTGTGGAGTGGGATAACTGTCACTGTGTGCCACTCCTGAAGTGAGGTTATAGTTGAACATGGTACTTGGGTGGGGTGCCAGTTTATTCTGTAGTTCGTGCAGAATGCAGCCTGGGATGTTGCCCAGTTCCATAGATGCTGTGTTCTTGGCTTTGGAGAGTGCAGTCTTCACCTGTGTGGCCATGATTTCAGGGGGTTTGCAATCATCCGGTATGGGGATGAGCCCTTTGGGGTGTGGGGGGGGTGAAGTTAGCACTAAACCTGTTTGCCAGGATGTTGGCAGTATCAGTTGGTTCAGTAAATGTAGTGCCATTGTGCTGTAGTTCAGAGCAGAACTGAGTGTTACCATTGAGATTCTTGACAAAGCTGTAGATTTATGGTTGTCTTTGGAATCCACGTAACTAGCTTTGGAGGATTTTATGAGGGATCTCAGCTTCTTGCTGAGGCTGATCAGGGAGTTCCTGCAGTTAAGGGATTTTACTCTTTTCTGCAACAGTTTCTTCCTTCTGTTGTAGAGCTTGTTTATTGCAGGGGACCACCAGATTGGCTTCCTTTTTCTGGAGGATAGCGTCTTGGTTCTGTTGGGGATGGCGTGGTCCATGCACTCGTGTATGTGCTTATACATGCATTTGTATATGATTCAGCAGGCGTGCCACTATTTTCCATCTGCGTGGGTGTAATGAAGTTTGCCACTTCTGACTTGAGAAGCATGAAGTTGGCTTTGGAGAAGTTTTTTACGGTGGTTTCCTTAATGGGGAGAATGTCTAGGGTGATTAGCTAGTTGTCGGACCTGACCAGCAAGGAGTTGATGTCTGGCATGGAGCATCTATTACCCATATTGGTAATGACCAAGTCCAGGATGTTGCTACCCCTGGTAGGGGTATGAACAAGCTGGTCCAGGGCATTGGAATTGATGAATTCCAGAAAACGTTGGGCAAATGAGTTAGTACATGAGTAGGTTTCCCAGTTGATGGTAGGGTAATTAAAATTTCCAAAAATTAGGGTATTGGGTTGTATCTTAATATTATCTAGTATATCGAGAAACATGGCGTGGGTGTCCTGGGGCATGACGGGGGATCTGTAACACGCTACAACCTGAATTGCAGTCTTGCCCAGTGTTAATTGTACTTGGATAATTTCGGAGGCATTATGTTGAGCAACTAGCCTGGAGGTGTGGATATGCTTTATGAATATGGACACGCCTCCTCCTTTAGTATTTTGTTCCAGGTTGGGTGGCCGAAAGGTGTGGTAAGAATTGTAGCCTGGTAATGCAGGGGTGCTTTCTGGAGCCTTAAACCAGGTCTGTCACTGCACAGATGTTGATGTTCTCCATCTTAAGGAGAGCCTCGAGTGTGTGCATTTTGAGGTTTAGACTTCTAGCATTGAGTAGCATTACCCTTAGATTTCACTTATTTATGTGTACTGTGGTGGTGCGGTTGACATTTGAGCCTTGCCTAAAAAAGGCACTATAGGGGCAGCAAGAGCCTTAGCCAGTATCCGAAATCCCAGTGGTGACAGGTGCAGGCCATCTCTGGCAAAGCATCGTGGCCTGTCGATCATGTCGTCCCAGGCAGACAGATACTGGATCCCTTGGAATGACACCAAAATCTTAGCCAATTGTTGGAGTCAGTCATTTTGTCCTTGTACTGTGGCATCATTCTGGGCGATGGCTGGATGCTGCTCGGGGCTAGTGTCATACTGCCTGGGCCACATGGTCAGAGAGCTTCTCCATGTCTCTTTTCATGTATTCCAGGGAGGTACATCTCAGGTCATTCACTCCAACATGGACAATGACGGAGTCATACTTGTACTTGTTGTGGAGTGACCTGAGTGCGTGCATTATATGGCAGATCCTGGCACGTGACAGGCAGCTGACAGTGACTTTCTCCTTATTCAGCCTGGTGAGGGAGACGTCAGTGTGCCTGACTATAGAGTCGCCAGTGACAAGTGTGCTGAGTACATTGTTTTGCCTTATGGGCTGAGGTTGAGTGGCACACTGATTTCGTGGGCTATGTGTCGTTTGGGTAGTGTTGGGTGGTGGTGGTTGCTTGCGTTTCAGCTTTGGAGGTCTGTGGGCAAATTTTTATTGAGAACCCCAGCAAATGTAGGTGTGTGTTTTGTATTACTATGTGTGGGTTTGGGAGGTGCAGGTTTTGATGGACTATGTGTTGAGTGCGGTGTGGTGTTAACCTTCTCCTCTTGACTGTCTAGTCCAGTCTTGGATTGAGAGAGCTTGGCTTCCAGTTTGGTTATATAAGTGCATCTCTCACAGGTTTTAGTGTTGGATGGTAGGAGGGAGAGGGTTGTCAGTGTACGAGGCAATTTTTGCATTGCCCCAAGATGTCCATATTCATCAGGTGGACAGGAGAAAACACCAGGAGTTGACCCTTGGACATGCCTGGTTAGTGCTTATTAATTTAAGTACTGAGAACTGATTTTTCTCTTGATTAGTGAGGAAAATTGAGTGCTGCAGTGATTTGTAGATTATTTAGTGCTTGCAGCAAGAGTTGGACAAGTGCAGAGCACCAGGAACAGTTATGAGTGCTAAAAGTAGTAGTAAGTTATGAGTGCTAAAAGTAGTAGTAAGTAGTAGAAAATAAGATGAGCAGTTTGGATTCAGATAAGGATGCAGCACAAATAACCTGATGTTTGCAGTGAGACAAATAGTTGAGAAGAAGCTAGAGATGAGGAAAGATTCCAGCTGGGCATTCCTAAGCTCAGAGCAAGTATATGATAGCTGATTTGGGCAGTCCTGTGGTTTTTTGAAGACCCAGAAACATTGGTAGAATTAGTGCAAATTATGTACAAGGACCCAATGACTCAAGTACGGTGTTTAGTCTCATAGAGGGGTTCTCAGTAGGAGCGGGCGGGCATCAGGGTTCAGCTTTGAGCACACTGGTGTTCATACTGGTAATGGACTATATTAGCAAACAAGTTGGAGGGGACAGATCAACAAAGCTGCTGTGTGCAGACGATGTGGCATTACAGGCAGACTCTGAGCAGTAGATTCAGCAAAGGATGGAGGAATACAATGCAAAACTGAAGGCACATGGGATGAAACTGAGTACAGGTAAGACAGCTGTAATGGCAGCAAATGGGGGAAAGCAGAAGAAGCTGAGAATTGGAATAGTAAGGAAAATAGAACAAATCAACAGCTTCAAGTATCTGGGAGGTGTCACTGAGGAGAAGGGAAGTCTGAATTAGGAGGTGAAAGTAGGAATCAGAGCCAACTGGCACAGATTGTCAGGTGTAGTTTATAACAGAAGAATGCCAAAGAAGCTGAAAAGTAAAGTGTACAAAATAATTGTGCAGCCACTACTAAAGTATGATACAGAAACCTGGAAGTGGTGCAACCACTACTACTGTATGGTACCGAATCTTGGAAAGTAAAGGCAGAGCAATTGAGATAGCTTAGTGGTGATTGCAAGAGGAAATGAGGGAGTCCAGGAAGGAGGTGGATGGATTGTCTGAGAGAAGACCTGTGACAGTTATGCATGAGAGTCTGATAAGGCAGGACAGTGGCATTGCATAGAAAAGAGATGAAGACAGTTGACACAACACCCTAACCCCATGTAGAAAAATGAGAAAGAGGGTTGATGCTTATGATGATCATGAATGCTCCATTTGATGGTTCCACTTTATTTGGACATAAAGTTAAGGATACTTTGACCAGGAATGAGCAATAGGACAAGATGTGTTATATACAGTTGGAGGATCCACTTTTCCACCTCTCAACAGACTTTTTCCCCATAATCAGAGAGGAGGAAAGTGGCTATTTTTCTGGAAATCCCAACATTTTTCCCAAGACACTCCACGCAATAGCACCACCAGAGGTGTGGGGATCTTCAGCAAACATCGCCATAGGGACAGGAGTGGTCCATAAGATCAGGGTTTTAGGAGACCCTTCTCTGACAAACCCATTCAGCACTTCTGATGGGTTGCCTAACTGATTCACTCTGGAAGTAGCTGGGGGAGGGTGATTGGCTGTTCACTGTCAAGTTTGGTACGCCATCACCTCAGATGTTTGTGTGTTGAGAGTCCTTTCCAGGGGTTACTCTATCCCCTTTCATGCTTTCCCATCTACTCATAAAATTTCCCTTCTGGACATCCCACACCAATAATAAGGGGAAAGAGAGGTAGACATTCAAAGGCTGCTAGTAAAGTGAGTCATCCAGGAGGTCCCACTAAATCAGAGAGGATCCAGGATCTATTCAAGATTCTTTTTAGTGCCAAAGAAAAACAAGGACCCCAGCCATTATTGAGCCTAAGCAGACTAAACCTGTTCATCAAATAGACCAACTTCCAGATGATAATGGTGCAGTTCATTCTATGTGTAGGGAGGAAAGATGGCTGGATATGCTCAGTTGAATTCAGGGAGGTTTCTTCACTTCTGGCTAGGAACCAGTCACTATCAATTAAAAAGCGCTGCACTTTGGTCTCACCACAGCCCCCCAACAGTGTTCAACAAATGAATGGCAATTGCTGCGGTCCATCTCAGGCTCCAGGAATTCCTGGTCTTTCCTTACCAGGACAACTGGCTCCTTCTGGACATACCACCCCAACAATAAGGGGAAACAGAGGTAGACATTCAAAGGCTGCTAGTAAAGTGAGTCATCCAGGAGATCCCATCAGCCCAGAGAGGATCCAGGGTCTATTCAAGATTCTTTTTAGTGCCAAAGAAAAACAAGGACCCCAGCTATTATTGGGCCTAAGCAGACTAAAACCGTTCATCGAATAGGCCAACTTCCAGATGATAATGGTGCAGTTTAATCTATCTGTAGGGAGGAAGGATGACTGGATATGCTTAGTTGACCTAATTGTATTAAAATGACCAGGCACTCAGGGAGTTTTCTTCACTTCTGGGTAGGAACCAGTCACTGTCTAAATTAAAAAGTGCTGCACTTTGGTCTCACCACAGCCCCCCAGTGGTGTTCACCAAATGCATGGCAATGGTTGCATTCCATCTCAGGCTCCAGGAATTCCAGGTCTTTCTTTACCAGGACAACTGCCTACTTATGGTGACTCAAAGAGCATCTCTGCTTCAAGCAAGAGACTCCTTGGTGTAATTTTGTCTACCTTTAGGAATTGTGGTGAACTTCAGTAAGTCCAAGCTAGAGCTAGTCCATGTTGTAGATTTTGATTGCCATCTGTACACTGCTTCCCAGATCATCAGACTTCCCTTCTCAAGGTGGTCTTCTCTTCGCCTTCAGACCCTGCAGGTTCTTCTTCTAGAGGCCACTTGCTTCTTCTTCTTCAGAGGCCACCAGCTTCATTGATTCTTTGTCTTTTTGGACTGATGGCAGCTACCAATTCATTGGTTTCCATGGCCAGATTCTACATGACGATACTTCAGTGGACCTTTTAGGTCCAGTGGTCCCCGACAACACATCCTATACAGGTTTCGGTAGGACTGATGAAGGTTTGTTGCCGTCACATTTCATGGTGGGTGACATCCAACTGTGTATCATTAGGTCACCCCTTTGTGCTTCCAATGGCCACAATAATTATGGGCACTTCCTTCCTGTGGTGGTGCAGGGGTACTTCGATGGAAGTACAGTCCATGGTACCTAGTCCCATATAGAGGCCAATTTATATAGCAATGTTTTGAAGCTGGGACAATCCCGCTGGCATTACAGGCTTTTCAAGTCAGTCTCCCCAAAACTGTGATATCTATCCAGATAACATGACTGTGGTTTTCTATATAAACAAACAAGGTGGAAATCGATCTTGCCCCTTATGTCAAGAGGCCATAAGGGTATGACAGTGGTAGAGGTCCTCCCACTGCTTTCTAATAGCAACTTCCATCCTGGAGAAATTCATCATCCTAGTGGATAAGATGAGCAGGAATATTTGGATGTCTTACAGTTGGTCCTTCAACCCATTAGTGGCAACAGATTTTCAGTATCTGGAGCTAATGTTGCTGCATCTTGTTTGCGTCACCCTTAAACACAAAGTGTAGCAACCTCTTTGTCCCCTGATCCCTCTGAAGGTACGGTCACCGAGGGACAGTCTAGTCCATGTTTGGCCCCCTGGAGTCCTCTGTGCATATCCTCCAACTCCCCTGATAGTAAAGTTCTTACATAAAGCAACATGATGCAAGGCAACCATAATCCTAATAGTTCCCATCTGACCCAGGCAAGTTTGGTTTCCCTTTCTGTGGTCTCACCTTGTTCACCCTCATTGGGTTCTGGATTCAGTTTCTGGATCTAATTTCACATCCTTCAGGTCAGCCTCACCCGGATCTTAAATCCCTAAAACTGACAGCTTGGTTCCTCCATTTCCATTGATGGCCAGAGATCCCAAGCTGTCTACTAGAGTGGTTTATATCCTTTCGTCTCAGAAGTTTTATACCAGAAAAAATGTGATGATAACTGGAAGAGATTCAATATCTTCTGTCCTTTAAAGCCTGGACCATTTTTCAGCTCTCCTTGATGCAGTTTTGGATTTTTTTCAGTCTGGGCCATTTACTAAACTGTCAAGGTTCATTTAGGTACCGTATCCAATGTTCTATATGTCCTATAGCTTCCCTGAGACTTTCTAAAACCATTTTGAATGTAACCTTTGGGATCTTTCTTTGGTTTTACAGGCTTTAACTGAATGTATTTTATATATTTTTTTTACTAAGCACTGTCATTTGGATCAGTCTGGTACTGGAGAGTCAATCAGAGCTGCATGGAAATGGAAGCAAGCTTCACCTTTTTTCATTTCTACAACTTTGTCAAGTTGCATGTTTTCATGTAGATGGAACCTGCTGTTCAAAGTGGACAAGCTGGGATCATGGAAAGGCTGTTGGTATGGCTGTCATTTAATCCTTGTTTAGGAATGTAGTGAGTGGAGCAATGTGGATTTGTGCTGTCTCATTGTAGGGCCTCAGACATTTAAGAAGAGCTGTGTGGTGGGCACAAGAAGGATATCTCAAGTGTTCCAGCCGCTACATATGGTCTTCTTGAAGATCAGCAGATATGGAAAGTATTCACTTATGTTTTATTTTTTGTATTCGTTGTAATGAATTCAGATTTATCTGCTCTTTAATTAATTTAGTTTTTTTCATGTTTTTCAGGCGTTCTGTTTGCACTGAAAGTACTTAACAATCATTACCATCCAGGAGGAGCGACAGTTGTGATGGGTTTCCCAGTACCAAATAAGTATTCATGTTGGGTTGAACTCATAGTTATTCATTTCATCTCCCCGGGGTAAGTATTCATTTCCTGTTAAGAGTCAGATCTGTTCAGTAAAAGTCACTTTTAAAAGCTCCTTTTGCAGTAATGCTGTCATAAAAGTAGTGAGAGTGAGACTGAAAGGCTTATTTAGATATTGATAAAAATCTTGCTATTTGTATAACATTAAAGATTAGTTGTACTCACTTGGACCTTCATGATGTCTATTTCCACATGAAAATCAGGGGGAGGAGGGATCAGAGGAATTTTTGGAGGGGTTCATCAGTAGTATAGCAGACATATTTCTGTCAGCTGTGCACTTTTTATCTTTGAGGACCAGCATAGATCACTTGCCTGCCTTCAAAGTTATATAAGTAGGTACATTTGTCACTTTAACATATTTTCATCTCTTATCATTGTCACAGGCTTTATTTGCTAGTACCACTGGTTTCACACTTAATGCCAGAGTAATTTACTCTGCATAGTGGCTCATGCTAGTTGAGTGATCATTAATTATGAAGGAACTGAAGAAAAAAAATCTTCCTAAATAAAATCTTCATAAAGTGAGTTTGTGGTAGGCAGTCATCCTTTTTACCACATTAGTAGGTTTTACTTGTTCCTCTCCATATTTCTTCACAAAACTGGAAAAGAAGGAAACAAAGACCAGACAAATATTTTGTTGAGCCTAAGAGAGGAGAGTATTCAATGAAGGCAGTAAAAGATCCATTTAAGAAGCACAGGCCCTCCACCACCACTACTGCTACTACTGTTTATGACATTATTACCCTTGAGTTTCAGACTCAGGAGTAGCAAATTGTCTAATACTTGCAGGACTTTAAATGGGACTATTCCCACCATATTTCTGCTGATTCCTACTCACATTTCACTCCACGTGCTTTCTGACTATAACATACTTGCTACAAAGTATTTACTGTAGTCCAGGAAGCCGTAAAGCAGAAACACAGACCTGTATCAGTACTTTCCCTGGACCATTATCAGTCTGTGATTAACATACGTAAGCATGAACCTTCATCAGTAATGCCAGACACATCTGAAGTAAAACCGAAAACAAAAAGAAGCCCTTCACCATTTTTAATCGATAATAAGTATTTTCACTTAACCTGATTGTACTTCACTTTTTCAAACAATCAGTTCATTGACAGAGTGAAGTGTTGGGGAAATTTGTTGAAAGCACTCTTAGGTCAGTGCTAGATGTGTTGTAAGGAGCAAAATCAAATGCTTCTGATCATAGTAAGTGTGAGATTGGGTTTTAATTCTGAAATCTTTGGATATAATGAAAGTTTTAGGATTGAGGTGGGGGGTGTGCACGAGTGTTATAGGTTAGGGTTAGAATAAGGGCTAGAGAAGGGTTTAGATTGCTTAGATTTAGTGTAGACGTGTGCTGCTTTACGTGAAGTGTGTTGGAGTGTTGTGTGTTGTGGTAGTATCCTGGAAAGGGTTTTTCCTAGGTAAGATGTAGGGTTTGGGTTAGGATTAACACACATTTAGGTTAATGCATATTAGTAAGGTGGTACGGGGAGAGAAATATCCTTTTTTCAGAGAGCTGTCATGCAGTTTCAAAGATATTTTACCTTACAGAAAAATAGCAACCTAACAGCAATATGATCAGGGTAGTATAAGGGTAAGCAGGAAAAAAACACTCAAACATACAAAGGGAACACTCATATTATTATTTAATGCTGAGTGACTTTGTCCATACAAACAGACTTCAGCAAAATACAAATAACACAAACAGCTTGTTTAATTAGTATAGTAAATGTGGTAGTATGATCTTACTGTAGTTATCTGCTATCCATGCACTCTAAAAACACAACAAAACACCCCATAATAAAACAAATGATACAGAATATAATAAAATACATTTCATTTTACCCTATCATGTTTGTACTTTAAAATACTACTAATTGATATGTAATAATTTAAACCAAGAAAACGATCAGCCTCCAAAATGATTTGCCAGAAAAGTTCTCTGTTTATTGGTTGTGCCAATCACCACCATCTTTTTGAAAAATTTTCTCTAATATAAAAAAGTAAATTTATTAAAATTACCACATAAATTCTTATGTTTTGCAAGCACTTTATGTAGATATTTTTCTCATAGTGTATTTATGTTGATAAAATCTAAACCTTTATTTACTAATAGTCTTCTTGGCATCAAAACCTAAACAAGATGTGCAGATGTTCAAGTACAACATAGATTCATAGATCGTTACTAGGCTAACAACCTGAGGGGCCTTTCTAAGCCTAGCCACATTTTCCTGAAAAAATAATGATGTCCTATATCCAAATAAGACATTGAGAGACAAGCATTTATAAGCTACCTCTGTCCATAAGGGACATGGATGCAGGCCAGGTGTAAATTTCCTATTCCCCCATCCCAGTGGTGTTATAATCAAAAAGCACTCTATCACACACCATACGATATTTGCCTTCATGAATATATTTATGTTGTTTACATCTACCACAGTGATGCATGCCAGTAGATTTATTAGATGTATCAGCCATGGCATTTTTCCAGCTTCTATTTGATGGTCTTACCTTTTCTAAAACAAATATGGCTCTTAACCAAACTCTTATCTTTGAAACTGTCAAAACAATTAAAAATGTGCCAGTGTCATGACAGAATGTTACAAATCTGAGAAATATCTATTGAAAAATGTTATTTTTCTTAATATTAGATGAAGCTAAACCTTTATATAAAATAGCAACAAATTTGGATCTCTTAACTAGAATTTCAGGCATGACCTTATCAAGATGGACAGGATACCGTCTCCCTAAAAACAGTTGTTTCAGAATATCCAGTTACTGTAATAAGGTTTTCCAGAGCCTAAAAACGAGAGAGAAAGTATACTCCATCCCTTGAATGCCCTTGAATGTACACAGATGGCTTGGGTACTGTATTGGCAGAACAAAATATTTTATTAACTCCAATCAGTTGCTCATTTCTTGTGAATGTAAGAAGAAAGACAGCATCTGTCAATGCAGATTATTTCCAAATGGTTGTGTCATGCAGTTAACCTTTTGATGTTCTTCGTGTTTCACTGTTGCAGTCATCACCTGTGAGTTTATCCCTGCTGTGGTACCACTCGGCCGGTCCGAATACCAGAGTCAGTGTTTGTCTGCATTGGCTGCTGTCGCTTGTTGACTAACATCAGGTTGTCAGTGCTATAAAACAAGGCAGCCAACGCCATTACATCACTCTTTCTTGCCGTGGAGCCCGTAGCAGAAGCAGTTTGCAAGTGTGCCGGTTGGTCACTACCAGAGCTCGAATTTGAAAACGTCTAAAGCTAAGTACCCTGTTGGTGATCCTTTTTTCTTGCACTAACCGATGTCCGAAAAAGTTAACAATGGTTTCTCCTGTGGAAAACAGATCCCACACTGAGACTTCCATTCATACTGCGTCACTTGTGTAGGCCCAGAACACGACGTCCCCATTGGTGGTTCTGTGCCCTCTTTAACGCAAGAACCATTCGTCATAGAGCTCTTACTGTAGACAGGTATTTTCGTCTTCCTATTCCAAAAAGGCATCAGTCAGCCAGCAATCCATAGACATTCTGAAAAAAACGTAGAGATAAAGCTGGAGATATACCACACAAGGCTAAGCCCTCCAACGACACCACCGGTAAGCAGGTCTTCAGTTCTCTGGAATTCAGTGAGACGCTTTCGCAGCCCCTGATGCCCGATACGATGTATACACAGGCCTCTGCCAAGACCCTTTTGGAGTCCGGTATGCTGCAGAAATCTTCTTCGTTTTCCGAGCCTTTGGTTGTTTCTGCCTCGATTGGGTCCGGAGCCACGATGCAGGCACCGGCTTCCAAGGAGGCCTTTCACACTACTGATTCTAGACAAAAACTGACGTCATCTCATCCGACTACCGTTTCTCTCAGACTGATGGATACTCTTAGGCCTAGAAGCCAGGTCACTCCTACAAAATCTACCTCTAGCCACCATCTTACTCCTGCTCCACCACCCCAAGCTCAAATGCTTAAGATGCCAGAGCATCTTATCTCCCTTATCAGGGGTAGTCAGGCCACAACTTCTAAAAGGAAAAGATACTCTTCTCCTGAAACAATGACAGAGCAGGATTCTGAGGAATCTGATTATTCAGATTTTGAAGAGGAACAACAGCCTCTTACTGTTTATGAAGATTCAGATGCAGAGGAATCCATTCCTTCTGCCTCCCCACCAGAAGACCTTTCCTTTGGGGAAACCCTTCACACTGTCCGGGAACATTTCCACTGGGAATCTCAGGACTTCCCTCAGTCTAAGGAAAAGACTAAGAGAGTTTCTAGACCTGCCCCAGCACAGACCCCTGGCCATCCCCCCCATCTTAGAAGTAGTGGATGATGTTTTCCATGAGTCCAGCTTAGCCTCTGATGCCCTCCCACCTGCTCCTAGTAAACCTGATAGGTATTGCAGAGTACTAGATTCTCACAAATACCTGTACAGAAATCCTGCTGCAGACCTGGAGGTCATTACAGAGGGGCCTAGAGGAGTTAAGGCTAGTTCTGCAAAGAATCCTATTTCTTCTGACAAGGAATCCAGAGCGCTGGACAGACAGGGTAAAAAAGTATATACCTCTGCAACCTTAGCTATCAGAGCACTCAACTGTCAGTTACATATGTTAAAATATCAACAACACACCTTGGAACTATTAAAGCAAAAGATTTCTACCTTTCCTGACTGTGCCAATTCGAAAGAGTTAGCAGATTTACTGTACTCTACTTCTCAATTGGCCAAGCACTCTTTGCACTGTGGATATGATGCACTAGAAGCCTCAAGCAGGACAGCAATGTCAGGATCTGTCAGAGTTATGCATGGTTGAAGGAACAACCTCTCCCAGATCATGTCAAGTCTAAATTAATTGATGCACCCTTGGATAAGGACCACTTGTTTGGAGTAAAAGCAGGAGAGGTGCTTAAAAAGATGAAAGACAAAGCAAAATCTATGCAAACAGTAAAAGATTTCCTTCAGGTTCAACCTCCTAGGTTCAGCAGGAATTTCCCCTCTAAGCACTGGTCCTTTCCTGCACCTAGTAGACAGGGGCAAGGTAACCCCCTCAGGGACAGACCACCCAGGCCCCTATCCCAGGGGCAGCAGAAAAACAAACAGTGGACCACTTCCGCTCCAAAGGCAGGGAGTGCTAAGCCATCCTTCTATGGCAAAAATTCTCAATGACTCCCTCTCCCCCCTCTGCTGTCCTTTCACTCACCAAAAGCTAGGAGGAAGGCTCTCACTCTGTAAAGAAAATTGGCTTTCTGTAACAAAAGACCAATGGGTCTTGAAGATCATTTTTCAGGGATACAAATTCTCTTTCAACAAACTCCCAATTCCAAGAGGGTACCCAGACTTACCTCCAAATCAATGGGCAGAGGCATTGAAACAAATCCAAACTCTCATATCCCAGGGGGCAGTAGTAGAACCTGTTCCCGCAGATCAAACAGGCAAAGGTTTTTATTTCAGAGTATTTCTTGTTCCCAGAAAAGAGGGCACTTGGCGCCCCATCCTGGATCTATCCATTCTGAACACCTCACTGGTGGTCCCCAAATTCAAAATGCTAACTTTACAGCAGCTGCTGCTTATGCTGACAAAAAAATGCCTGGTTAGTGGCCCTAGACCTAAAAGATGCCTACCTCCACATCCCCATAAGGGAATCTTGTAGGAAATTCCTGCAATTCGAAGCAGGCTCACAACACTTTCAGTTCTCTGTGCTGCCCTTTGGCTTATCTACTGCTCCCAGGGTATTCACCAAATGCTTAGTGCCCCGGCCATAGCGTTTTGCAGACTGAGAAATATTCAGATTTATCCTTCTGTGGAAGACTGCCTAATTCAGGCAGAGTGCAAAGAGAAGCTGTTGCAGGACCTGCTCTTTGTCAAAACCCTCCTAACTTCCTTAGGGTTCACCATCAATGAAAAGAAATCAAAGCAAACACCCTCCAGGAGGATCATTTTCCTGGGAGCACTGCTGAACACAGCATCCTAAATGGCCTTCCTATCCCCAGAAAAGCAGAGCTTCCTGCCTCTCTACTTTACCCAGCTGGCTTCCAGAAATCACATCACAGTGAAGAAGTTCCTGCAAGCCTTGGGGTACATGGCATCTTGCATCCTTCTAATTCCTCTGGCCAGGCTTCACATGAGAAAATTTCATTGGTATCTAAAGAACCTTTAGTGTCAGCACTCTCAGCCTCTAGAGACCTCTCTCCCCTCTGATCCTCTGTATAAGGGGCGAGTTTCTCTGATGGGCAGGGGCCTGTGCCAAGAACAAGGGTCTTCCTTCCGCCCTACTGGGCAGACCATCTCCACCGACGCCTCAGACATTGCTTGGGGCTCACCTAGCAGGCAGGTACACCCAAGGCCTTTGTGATGCCCAACACCATCCCTTACACATCAACCAGAAGGAAATGATTGCAGTACAAAAGGCTCTGAAATCCTTCAAACCCCTTCTTCAGGCCAGGGGTCTCCTTATCAAAACAGGCAACACCACAGTAATTTGGTGCATCAACAAACAGAGAGGAACCCAATCTTGCCCTCTGTATAGGATAGCCATGAACTTCTGTCTGACAGCCTTCTCCATGGGATTACACCTAATAGCCCAATACCTACCAGGGATCAACAACTCCCCGGCAGACCACTTAAGCAGAAACTTACTGGACCCCCACGAATGGCAGTTCCACAGAAAAATCTTTTTGCAAGTCACTCAGGAGTGGGGACTCCAGAGGTGGATCTCTTTGCTTTGCACCTCAGCCGCCAGTTAAAACAAATTCTGTACCAGGGAGTATCACCGCCTAGTGTGGAAGGTAGATGCCTTGACCTTCCTCTGGAACTCCCTCTTTGTGTACGCATTCCCTCCTCTCCTTCGTATTCCCAAGGTACTGATCAAGGTAAGTGAGGAGAGACCAAAGGCCATCCTCATTGCTCTGGATTGGCCCAGGCATCATTGGTACTCCTTACTGCGCAGCCTGACATCACAGCCTCCCAGGCAGGTTCCCCTGATCTCAGACCTCTTGACTCAGGTGTGTGTGTGTGTGTGTGGGGGGGGGGGTGCTGCACCTAGACTTGCAGACTCTCAAACTTATACTCTAAAAGCAAACAAGGGGCCCCTGTTAAGCAAACAGGTCGTAGACATTATCACAGAGGCCAGAAGACCCAGCACCAGAAAATCTTACACAGGGAAATGGAAAAGATTCTGCTCCTGGAGCCAGTCCAGAGGGGGCAGTTGCTCACTACCTTCCATCCCTCTCATCCTGGACTATCTAGCGGAATTAATCAATAGTGGCCTCTCCTTCTCTTCTATTAAAATCCACGCCTCAGCCATTTCAGCTCATTTCGATACAGACCCACCCCTGTTCTCACATCCTTTCATTAAACAATTCCTCAGAGTGGATTCTAATATCAGACCTCCCAGAAGGCCACCCATGCCAGCCTGGGACCTGAATTATGTTTTGGAAAAACTAACCTTACCACCATTCGAACCTGCAACTTCAGCAGAACTGAAATACCTCTCCTGGAATACTGCTTTCCTACTAGCTATCACCTCATCCAGAAGGGTTTCAGAACTTCAGGCATTGATGGCCATTGAGCCCTTCATCATTTTCCATGTAGACAGGGTCTCCCTGAGGACTAGCCCCTCCTTTATCCCCAAGGTGGTATCTAATGTGACTCTCAACCAGGCCATACATCTACCCACCTTCTACCCTAACCCTCAAAACAAGGGGGAAAGAATTCTGCACTCACTAGACGTGCACAGATAGCTCAGATACTACCTAGACTATACTAAAGCCTTCAGAAAAACAGACCAACTTCTTGTCAGCTTTTCCCCAGGGGCAGAGGGGAAGCCCATTTCCAAGCAAACTATTTCCAAATGGATATCACACTGCATCCATTTCTGCTACATATTACATGGCAAACCACCCCCTAAGTCTGTTCGTACCCATTCCACTATAGCAGCCTCCACTTTCACAGCATTCCTCAGAGGATTTCCCACCAAGCACAGCTTGGAAGCTGCCACCTGGACTTCTGTCCATACCTTTACAAATCATTACCACCTACCTCTTTTCTCTAAGGCTAGGGCAGAGTTTGCCAATGCAGTTCTGCAGGGCATGCTGACCCAGGCCTAGGTCTCTTACTAATCCTACCAGCCCTCTCCTCAGCTTTGAGAGTCATCCCACAGGTGATGACTGCAACAGTGAAACACGAAGAACATAGTACAGTTGTGTACACTTACCATAAATGTAGATGTTTGAGTGTATTCACTGTTGTAGTCCTGGTTTCCCTCTCTCCTTCCCCCTTATATCCTCTTTCCTTTTGGAGACATAAGCTTCTTACGGTGGCTTTTAGCTACCAGGACCACTTAACCATATTTCCGGAGGCTTCTGACTGGTTAGGGCAATAAAAACTGATGAAATGGTGTCGGCTGCCTTGCTTTATAGCACTGATGACCTGACATCAGTCAACAAGCAACAGCTGCCGATGCAGAAAAACATTGACTCTGGTATTCAGGCCGGCCAAGGGCTACCACAGCAGGTATAACCCACAGGTGATGACTGCAACAGTGGATACACTCGAACATCTACATTTATAGTAAGTGTACACAACTGTACTTTATCCCCAACTCAACAGGACAGTTCCAGGCAAGTTCAAGGCATTTTCTGCCAGGGCCTCTGCTTCATCTGTTGGGTTTTAGAAAGGGCTGGATTCTAGAAGTATTCTAAATGGAGGAAATTGGTCCTCTGTGCATACCTTTACAAAGCACAACAAATTAGATTCCTTCTCCAGGTCTAGGCGAGGCTTTGTCATAAGTATTTTCCACAGGCTCTTGGGCCTTCATCATTCTTCCTACCAATCAATCAATTTAGACTGTGGTAATCTACCCATATAGCTAAGGCTGCTACAGCAGTGATCATTACTATAACAGTAGATGATCAAGCAATTACTGTGGCACTCGCTGCTTCCTCCTTTCATTCCCCCTTATTTGTGTATGCTTTTGTTACTAGGATGAGGACTTCTAACTTTCGTTTCCTAGCATTCACCTTTTCAAGGTGCTAACCACTTCCCCTCTATGAGTTGGCATAAAAGCTCTGAACAGAGACCAATCTTATTCTTCAGGTCAGCCCAATCTTAACAATGGTTTAGAACACAGAAGGTGCCCTTGAAGCTTTGGAAGCTGGCTGGCTGTTATATCCTGTGAATGATATAACCCTTATAGGTAAGGCTACTCTAGCAGTGATCATTCAAACATCTACTGTTATTGTAATTTTACTTAGTCAACTGCACTTTATGCTGAGTACCTCACATAACTTCGGTTTTCACAAAGATGTATCCTTTCCTCTTGAGTTATACTGTCAGCACTGAACAGTTCACTAAGTGTCTGCCATTGGTGTTAACAAATGTGATATTGGAGACTCTACTTTTGCATCCCCTACCACTCAGACATACACATGAAGTGTGAATTGGTTTCCTGTGCAAAACTTATCCTTCCTCTCAGTTGTTGAAGCTGATAATCTGATACGAGTTGCCTTCACTACGGGCTTATACCCAGGCTCCATGATCGGGGGTTGCCAATTCTATTTTTCTGTTTTATTTATAGCTTTATAAATTATCAGTAGAAATGGTTAAACTACTATACCTCTCTAAAAGTTGTGGTTTGTATACAAGACATAATATATTTGAGGAATAACGGCCACATACGTTTGAATTTGATTGACTGCCTCTTGTGTGGCTCATACTCTGAGCAGGAAGACTGATGAACATATAAATGTGCTTGAAGACATACTAGCACATTGACTATAGGTGGGTCATAGTGTTAACTGAAAGGCTAAAATAAAGGAGTAAACATTCTTTTTAGATAGTGAGAACTACAGTCACTCTACAGGATATCACTAGATTGTTTGTGTTACATGTGGTTGCTTAGTTTAGACTGATAACATAAATGCATGAAGATTGCACATAATTGGGTGAACTGCTACATGAAAAATATTGTAGGGATTCTGTTTGTAACCAAGTATCTAATCATATTTATTTCCTGATACTAACCTTTAATAACATAAGAAAGCAGAAGTGAATAGGTGATAGCAGAGGAAGAGAGGCTTAAGCAGTGAATGCAAAAGTCCAGGAAGTTATCAAAAGAAACGTATGCAGGGAAAAAGTGGGATATTTAAAAGACGGACCAGGCTAAGAAGAAATATTGTTTGGCTAACAACAACAACAATGATAAGACAGCAGTTGCAGTAGCAAAAAATGAGAAATTTGATATACTCTACCATCTTTTGGAAAGTGACTCAGCAGATAGCACAAATAAACTTTTATCAAGTTGGAAGGAAAAGACAAAAAAGATAAAGAAGACAGTCATCAAACACTGTTCATATGTGATTCCAATAACCTGCTAATCTGTCTACATGACATCAGAGGTAGATGAACGTAGTACTTCCAGCAGCTTCTGAATGAGGAAAACCCTGCAGAAGCTATATTGCCTCAGGCACAGCTTACAGTGAAACGAGGAGCCCACCCTAGAAGACATTAGAACAGCTCTAAGGAAAATTAAGTTTGGGGAAAACTGTTGGCTCAGACGAGGTCACGGTAGATACAACCAAGATCTTGGGTGAATTAGGGGAGACATGGCTCCAAAGGGTACTCAGTAGTATGGAGACAAAGGCATATCCCAGATGTCTGTTTTACAAGATCAAAGGGGACATTCACAGCTGAGGTCTTTATGGAGTTTTCTGATTCCTGTTGTGCTGCACAAAAGTGCTGAAAAGGGTGATTGATAAATGGAAATGCAGTGCAGTAGAAAGTAAGATGAGAGATGAGCAGTTTGGATTTAGATAATGATGCAACATTACCAACCCGATGTTTGCTGTGAGACATGTAACTGAGAAGCTAGAGATGAGGAAAGAGTCTAACTGTACATGCCAAAAATTAAAGAAAGCATATGACAAAGGCCCAAGAAATCCAATTTGGGCAGTCCTATCATGGATCAAAGTCCTGGAAGCATTAGTAGAATTAGTGCAGTCTAGGCTAGCTACCTGGCAGTGTGAACATTCACTCTAGATGATGGTCACTGTTGATATAACATCCAACCCTGTGTGCACAAAATGGGGGAAAAGAGGGTTGTGGCTTGATGAATGTAGAAGGACCCAATGACATAAGTCCATTCAGTGCTCAGTCTCACAAAGGGATTCCCAGTAGGAGTGGATGTGCATCAAGGTTCAGCACTGAAGCTACTGCTGTTCATACTGGTGATGAACTACATTAGCAAATAGTTCGGAGAAGACAGATCAACAAATCTGCTGCATGCAGATAATGCAGATTCTGAACAAGAAATTCAGTACATGATAGGGGTGTGGAATGCAACACTGAAAACACTTGGGATAAAACTGAATACAGACAGTACAGTTGTCATGGCAGCAAATATGGGAAATAAAAGAGAAAATAGTGGAATAGGTTACCAGCTTCATGTATTTGGGAAGGATGGTTGGGGATAAGGGGAGACTAAATGAGGAGGTCAAAGCTAGAATCAGAGGTGCTGCAGCCAATTGGCTTAGAGTGTCAAGGGTAGTGTGTGACAGAAAAATTCCAAAAAAGTTGAAAACTAAGGTGTACAAAGCAGTCATGCAACTACTGTATGGTAAAGAAACTTGGACAGTCACGGGGGAACAGTTGTAGTGACTACAAGTAATGGAGATGAAGTGCATAAGATGGGTGGTAGGATGCACAATGTAGAGTACATAAAGAAATGAAAATATCAGAGCAGACACCAAAGTAGATCCAATTACAGAGAGACAGGAAGAAAGTATGTCCAGCAAAGAGATGGATGAACTGTTTGAGAGAAGAACTGTGATAGGCATGACTTTTGAAGAGTGACATTGAATTGAGAAATATGGTGATGTTTAAGTCAACACCCCGACCCCATGTAGAAATGGGAAAGGGGGTTAATCATGGTGATGATGATGATGCATATATACATATTAATATACACACGGGCAGAGGAGGAGAAGGCAGTCAGAGAGACTAAGAGATTTATTAACAGAAGAGCGGTCTGTAAATAAAGATAGATATACAAGATCAAAATTACTAAATTGTGTTTACTGTTTTGCCTTTGATCATCAAGGTTAAGTTGTATCCCTCTAAATTTCGTTATAATTCCCTGACTATGGAGCCCAATAGGCCAGTTTTCTTCAGGTGGTCTAAGAGGTATTTTTGAAAAATTCTGCTGTCTGTAAAAGAAGTATTTCCTTGACTAGAGATACATTTAACACTTTCAGTGTTGAAGATATAACACCTTTGAGCAGTTGTCTAATAAAGACACAAAGTAGCTTTCCGATAGAAAGTTGTGGACTGCGTTTAAATATGAAATCTGCTGGTAGAATAGGTGGCTACCATACAGCTATCTAACCAGAGACTATTTCTCAGTATGTGCCAAGGACTGCAACTGTTTACTTTCCATTATTGAACAATAGCTTATTTTTTGCTTAGTTTAATTATGGGCATTAAGGCAATGCTTTTTTGGGCTTCTAACATGAAGTGCATTGTATTTTGTGACCATGATACAGCAGTGTATGTATGCATGTACGTCTAACCTGAAATCCCAGACAGGGTACTTTGTCATGGATAGTGAAGGATGTGGGCAGTCACGCATTTAAGTTTTGTGTGGGAAGAACACTGTTAATAGATGATGTACTTAAGGCCTTGTTACATCTGCATTACAGCAGTAGTACCTGGCAGCCACTCAGCAAGAGAACCTTTTACATGTACAGCAGCTTCACATGTCTTATGGGAAGTATTTCACTGCTGTTGCTGGAGCATAGCAGTTGTGGGCTAAGGAAGAGGAAGAAGTACTGTTTAAAAGGCTGGGTAATAATAATGACAAAGGCAGCTATTCTTGTCATAAGTTGATGTGGACTGACTACAAACGACAGAAAATGTGTGTGCTAGTTCCTACTGAGGCATACTTTGCTTTCCTGGAAGGGACTGGAGAGAAGAAATGATGGTCAAAAGCAAGTGGACCAAACTATTAATAGCTTTCCTAAGAGAAGAATTGTAGTAGGCACAATTTCATCTGGAGCTTTTCACTTCAGTGACCAACAAAATCTGGATATGGTGAGCCTTGCATGCTTGGCTGTTCCTGTTGCAGGCCTAGCCCAGTGGTTCCATGATTGCGCCTGTGTACTTAAGAAGTTTAATCTGTGACAGATATTTGCTTTGAGCTGAAGACCAAGGAGAATGTAGCTGTGCTTTTTTATAGAACTTGTCACTCTTCATTAGTCAGTGGATAAACCAGAGAAACCAAGAATAGTGTCAGCCTAGTAGATATGGTGATCAAGCATATTGTCATAATTAACTAGCACAAGCTGCAGTAAAACAACCGGCCTTTGCATTAATTAATATTAGTTCCAAAACAGGCAAGACTGGAATTTAAAGGAGAAACAAAGAGACATTTACTTATACAAGACAACAGAAATATTTTCCAGAAAGATACAACTGTAAATGGAGCTAAGGAAAAGGTTGACAGTGTTGTATGTTTAAGGTCTGTGCACATTGTCAGGATGCTTTTAAAAAAAAAAACAAGAGATGTGATGCAACCTGCATGAAGTATATATTCCAACTGATTTCTCTTGAAGCAAGTGTCTACCACATCACATGCTAATCTGTAGCTCTCTCACTGTTCTTAATGCTATGTACTCACATGTAACATAACTTTTTAAAACCTTATATGTACAGATATATGTAAGCATCACAGGTGGTCGAATGTCATTCTTGCTTTCTGTTATGAATAAATTCATCAAACAGAATGCATTTTGAACATAAGTAAGTGAGGGATCAGTATTTTTGCAAGATCGCTGAATGCCAGATATAGGAAAAATTCCCCTTTTCTCTCCAGTATTGTACAATTGTGGAGCTGGTATTTTTAAATTAGTGGGGGTGTGCAGGATGCAGGATGGATTTGCCATCCTGCAAAAACATTTTTGTAAATTTGTTTTGGTTCTGTTTGATTTGTTGGTTACTGTTTTGGTAAAATGAGCTTTGATCAGAATGCTGTTTGTGACCAGACTGTTAATATTTATTATTACTAAGGTGTCACTGTGCAAGTGTTTCCAGTGTCTGATTTAGTGTTTTCCTCTTCCTTTCCTAAATTCTACTGCTGTGGCATATATTTCCAGCTAATTTTTGGTCAAGTGTTAGCTTCTAAGAATCAGTGGTGGTGGCTCTTTAGCAGATAATTAAATTGCTTAACTATATTCTAGAAGTAGGCATTTTTGACTGAATTTCTAGGTAATTTTCTGGTGGTGTTTATTGTTTTCCCTGCTAGGATACTATGCACAGCTTTGCTCAACTCTGTACTAGGTAGATTCCAGTGTTAAATTATCTGCAGACAAGCCTAGTCATTCTCACACCCATTAAAACACTGTAGTTGTGTTCCCACACTGTCTGCTAATTAGACTCTCGCCCTGTGCTGTCATTGGTAACAGGGAATGTTAAGTTGTCAATCTCGCCTTCATTCTTGCTGGATGGGTTCGGAGCCGATCCTCGGCTCCGACTCGGCACTTGCTTCACTTGAGAACTCCTTTTACCAGCTCGAGGCAACCCTATATCCCATGATGCAAGGCGGGACTACCTCAGATCTCGTTTGCCGCTTTGCGAAGAGGTCTCCTTTTTTGCCAGCTGAGGTAAGTTTGAGTTTTTCACACAGCTTAAGTCAGGGTTTATCTTCCCCTTTTCCTATTTTTTAGTGTGTAGTGTCCATACAATCACCCTATTCCCCTTATAGTAAAAAATTTTTACTTTATAAAAAGTTTTAAAAATTTCAGTTAGGCCTAGGCCTTCCTTATTAATCCCTACCTGTGTGTCTGTGTTTGTGGGATTAATTTGTGTGACTGTTTTGGTGTGTGTGTGTGTGAGTATTTTATTACTTTTTTTCCTTAGACTATGTCTAAAGAGGTAAAGGTCTCGGGCTTCAAGAAGTGTGACTCGTGCTGTCAGAAAATGTCTCTGACAGACGGTCACACTTCTTGTGTTTACTGCCTGGGGCCTTTACACCTGCAGGACTCCTATGCTTTGTGTCACTCTTTTAGCCAGCGAGTCCTGCAGGAAAGGAGGAATAAGTTAATCCTCCGTGGCTTGCTAAAGCCGGAAGGTTCACCCACTAAACCTGGGTCCAGTAAGCCTTCCAAGCCATCCAAGGGTCAGGCTACAGCTTCCAAGCCTTCCCCAGTGGCTCCGACTCCTTCGGAGTCGAGATCGGCTCCGGCCGGAGCCGATCTTTCTCCTTCTCAGCTAGGGTCGGTTCCGATCGGTTCCAACACCCAATCTGCTGTTGCCTTGTTGGCTCCGGCTGGAGCCGACACAGTATCCAGTATCGGAGCTGAGAAGCCTTCGGCTCCATCTGGAACCCATAGGACGTCGGCTCCGATGACTTCCTCCAAGAAGAGATCTCGGTCCCCGTCTTTGGAATCTATCCACTGCCCGGGTCTCCTCTTTTGTCGGAGCGGAGTCATCGGAGCCGATCTTCGAGATCTTCCAGGCTGTCTGACCACAATTTAGAGAGGGTGGTAAGCAGGCTGTTAAAGTCGCAGGCACTGGCCCAAATGCTCCATAGCCCGCCCCAGCAGACTTCGCTATTGCTTCACCCTTGAACTTCCTCCTCCGACTCCCCACCAGAGTTCGGAGCCGGAGCTCGGGACAGTGACTGTGTCGGCGCTGAACCGATACATCCTTTTCGGCTCCGCTGCCTCGGCCCGATCTCCTCCTTGAGACCTTCCTTGAGGGATCCGTCGCCGAAGTTTCCTTGTCGGCTCCGAGGGGCTAGTGGCATCGGACCCTTGTCCGACCCCGCCTCCTCTCGGGCTTCGCTTTGGTAAGCTCGGCACCGACATCGGCCTCGGAGCCTTCCTCTCAGTGGAGCCGGAATTCCTATTTCCTTCGAACGGGAATATTCCGGTCTCCGGGAGGGAGCCTTTGAGGTGATGAGGAGTGTCCTGGCACCTGAGCCAGGTCAACGGTCCATCCTCTAGCTCCTCCCTCTTCGGTGCCTGTAGACGCCTCTTGCCAGCCTCTTGCTCTCAGGCCCAGGGATCCATCGCCCAGGTTTCCCATTGGGAATATCTTCCTCTTCCGAGGTTTCTCCTGATCCTGCAGGGGAACCCCTCGAAGAGGACGTAAGAGGAAACACACAGACTCCCTGAGTCTACTACATCTGATAACGACTTAGATGAGTCGGAGGGTTCCCCACGATCCCCTCTGAGGATGTCTCCTTTCAGACATCCTTGAGCTCCTCAGAGGGGGGATTGGCCCTCCATTGACCCCTCCGAGGATGAGTCGGTATACCTGGAGGCTTTTGGATCCCGACCCTCCACCTCCTGGGTGTCTCCGCCTTTCGACCCACTTATGCAGGTAGTGGCTCGGAAGGTGTGGGCAGCTCCAGATTCTGTGGAACCTGTCCCCAGGAGACCATCCAAGTTTATTACGGCCCCTACGGACAAACAGTTTCTTTCCAAGGGCGTCTCTGTGGATGCTATGGTGGTGGCGGCGGCCACTAAGAAGGAACTGGTGGATCCTTCAGTACCTGTCCATCCTCCTAACAAGGATTCTAGGACCATGGACAGGTATGGAAAGCAGATGTTTTCTTCAGCGACCTTTGCTATGCGTTCGCTGAACTACCTTTGTCACTTCACCAGCCTTCAAAGAGATATTCTCAAGGAACTAGGTGAAGTGGTCCAGGATCCTTCTGCTGCTGGGGCTCAAGAAAAGATTGCCTCACAGCTAGCAATCCTGAATTCCTTATCCAACTCCTCCATGCGGCTCATATCCTATGCGGCCGATGGAGCGAGCAGGGCCGCAGGCACAGGAGTGGCTCTTAGACGCCAAGCCTGGATGCGGCTTTGTAATTTTTGCGGACCCCTTTAAGGCGTCCTTCACCAATACCCCCTTTGACGGTTCGGCTTTGTTCGGACCTCAGGTGAAGGATACCTTGACCAGGTGTGAGCAGGACGGTAAAACTCTTTCTGCCGTTGGAGTCCATTTTTCCACCCCTTCTAGACCATATCCCAAGGGTCAGAAGGGAGGGAAGATGTGGTTCCGCAAAGCCCAAGGAGCTACACCGGACACACGTGGTCAGTTTACCCCCAGAGGCAGAGGGGGTAACAATAATAGACGCCGCCCTAGAGGCAGGGGGGGTCCTCAGAACCAGGGCAACAGGGAGTCTCTTCCTGAGAAGCCCTTTCAGCACCCCTGAGGTGTTGCCCGACTGTCCACCCTTGGAGGCAGTCGGGGGAAGGATTTCGCTGTACCCAGTAGCCTGGCATTTCCTTTCACAAGATATATGGGTACAGTCGATCATATCCGAGGGTTACAAAATCCCCTTCGAAAGGTATCCCGTACCTCAACAATCCCTTCCAGACATCTCACCCGGTCAAAGGGATTTGGCAGAACAGGAGGTTTCAAAGCTCCTAGAAACAAGAGCCGTCCAGACTGTTCCGGCAGACCAAGTGGGATCCAGCGTCTACTCGAGATTCTTTTTGGTCCCCAAAAGGACGGGAGATTGGAGACCAATATTAGACCTGAGCAGTCTAAACAGATTTGTCAAGAAGGCAAGATTCCGGATGGTCACGCTTCAGTCCATTCTGCCCTTTCTGGGCAAGGACAACTGGATGTGCTCTATAGACCTTCAGGATGCGTACTATCACATAAAGATTCACAGGCGCTCCCGAAGGTTTCTCCGCTTTCGGCTAGGGACCAGTCATTACCAATTCAGAGCCCTGCCCTTTGGCCTCACTTCAGCCCCCAGAGTGTTTACCAAATGCATGGCAGTGGTCACAGCTCATCTGAGACGTCAAGGATTCCAAGTGTTTCCTTATTTAGACGACTGGCTCCTCTCCGCCACCACCAGGTGTCAGCTTCTTCAGACCAGAGACTACACTCTGCAGCTTTGCAGGAGTTTGGGAATTTCAGTGAATTTCGAAAAATCTTCTCTGCGGCCATGCCAATCTATCACCTTTATAGGCGCAGAATTAAACACCGTCAAAATGTTAGCCAGACTAACAGATCAAAGAATTCTGGACATCCAAAAATACGTTCGGATTTTATTGCAGAGCAGCAAAGTCAAAGCCAGACTGATACTAAAGGTTCTAGGTCTTATGGCCGCAGCCATTGTTCTTCTACCACTGTCTCGCTTCCACATGCGTCTTCTGCAGTGGATGTTATTCACTCAGTGGTCGTTCCACAGTCTTCCGATGAGGCACGAAATTTTAGTCACACAATCGTGCAGGACTCATCTGAACTGGTGGATATCTTCCCCTCTTCTTCATCAGGGCCGACCTTTTGTTCCCCCTCCTCCGGTTGCCACAGTTACTACGGATGCCTCTCTGATCGGGTGGGGGGGGCATTATCAGGGCAGGATGGTCCACGGGACGTGGCAACACATAGAATACCATCTGCACATAAATGTCCTGGAGATGAGAGTGGTGCTTTTAACGTTGCAAGCCCTCAACGACTTTCTTCCCGCGGGGACTATTGCAGTACAAACGGACAACATGTCCGTGGTCTGGTACATCAACAAGCAGGGCGGGACCAGGTCCTATCTGTTGTGTCGGGAAGCTCTCAGACTTTGGCAATGGGCAATCTCCTCTCATCGGTTTCTGATAGCAACGCACATCCCCGGCAGGTCCAACCTCTTGGCGGACAGGCTGAGCAGATCCATTCTCATGCCTCACGAGTGGTGTCTCAATCAATCTGTAGTGGACCAGATTTTTCTGAAGTGGGGCACACCTTGTTGCGATCTTTTTGCTACACCCCAAAACAGCAAGTGCCCCGATTTTTTCACCCTCTTTCCCCTACCAGGCCAACCCCAGAGAGACTCTCTAACCCAGGATTGGCCCCGGGGACTTCTGTACGCCTTTCCTCCTTTTCCCTTGATTCCACAAGTCATTCAGAAAGCCACCGTTTTGAGGGCCAAGTTGATTCTCATTGCCCCTTACTGGCCTCGACAAATTTGGTTTCCGTCTCTGCATCGTCACCTCCTGGTGCAGCCCTGGCATCTGGACCCAGTTCCGGATCTCTTGATCCACCAGTCGGGTCAACAGCACCGGGCCATTCATTCTCTCAACCTCACTGCTTGGTTGCTCCACTTCCTTCCCTAGCCAGGCTTCATATGATCTCTGGTCCGGTCAGAGATATCTTAGTGGCTTCTTTAAAGTCGTCCACCAGAACCGTTTATGTTAGCAAGTGGCGACGTTTTTCCATTTGGGCAAATTCCAGAAATATTGATCCCTTTACTGCTCCTGTGCATTCTGTTTTAGATTTCCTGGCTGAAGTTTTTCAGTCAGGATCTTCTTCATCTACAGTAAAAGTTCAACTGGCTGCTATTTCCAAGTATCATGTTGGTTTGCAAGATCATAACATTATGTCTCATAGACTATGCAAGGCCTTTCTGAGAGGAGTGTTTCTCCTAAAGCCGCCAATAAAACATCCTCCTCCACAATGGGATCTAAATTTAATGTTGGCATCCTTAATGTTACCACCCTTCGAACCGTCTGCTTCATGTTCATTGAAATTATTGACCTGGAAAACTATATTTTTACTGGCTGTCACTTCAGCAAGAAGGGTCTCCGAGATTCAAGCTCTCTGCATCCGTTCCTTACTTGGTTTTCACAAGGACAGGGTATCCTTAAGAACGAACCCGTCCTTTCTCCCCAAAGTTGTTTCTCAAACCAATATTAATCAATCCATCGATCTACCAGTTTTTTTCCCAAACTATTCTGACAGAGCTGAACAAAAGCTTCATTTTTTGGATGTCCATCGTCAGCTCAGGTACTATTTGCATAGAACGAAACAATTCAGGAAATCGGACCAACTATTTGTCTCCTATGCAGAAAACAGGAAAGGTCTCCCAGTGTCTAAAGTGACCTTATCTAGATGGTTGTCTTCCTCCATTTCTTATGTGTACTCACTCAGAGGCAAGCAACTACCTTCTAAACCGAAAGCACACTCAACCAGGAGTCTATCCACTTCTGCAGCCTTTCAGGATAGACTACCCATTGATACCATTTGTGCAGCAGCTACTTGGGCCACTCCTCATACCTTTGTCTCTCATTACAAGTTAGATTTGGCCTCCAGAGACAGGGCCAGTTTTGGTTCCACAGTTCTCAAGAGTCTGTTCCATTGAGCCACCCGGGATACAGGTGCTAGGGACGTGGTCCCATCCAGCAAGAATGAAGGCGAGATTGACAACTTAACATTTAGAAGTTATGTACCTACCATAACGTTCCATGTTAGTTATCTTCTCTCGCCTTCTTTCTTGCGTCCCTCCCTCCTTCCCCCTGGCCTGGACAGATCTTGGAGAGTTCCTATCAGGTTGTTTCCTCCTGAGCCTTCATTAGAGGACTCCTTTATTATGAACTTGGGTTTCCTAAAATATATTAGGTTAGTCCTTAGCAGGGTAGGTTAGCTACCAAACGAGATCTGAGGTAGTCCCGCCTTGCATCATGGGATATAGGGTTGCCTCGAGCTGGTAAAAGGAGTTCTCAAGCGAAGCAAGTGCCGAGTCGGAGCCGAGGATCGGCTCCGAACCCATCCAGCAAGAAAGAAGGCGAGAGAAGACAACTAACATGGAACGTTATGGTAGGTACATAACTTCTAAATTGTTCTTATTCAGCTTATCTTTATTATTTTTTCCCTTTTGCACTACAAATATGAGCCATTTTTAAATAAAATTTTAAGTCGCATTCTCCTAACATTAGTTAACCCTTTTCACACTGCTGTATTCTTGTATTAAAATGGTATGTCTGTCAACTTGTTCAGCCTTAATTGTCAACCTGATAGCACTTTATTTGCTCAGGCGGTGTAGTAGTTGCCTGATGTTCACAGACATTGAATTATTGGTTAGCTCATCACTATCTAAATGTGAGAGATGCAAGTACTTAGCCAGATTGGAGATCTTCCTTTCACAAACGAACATGACCTGTGAATAACTTACACCGCCACTGCATTCTGACAAAATCAACATATGATTGTTTATTGACAGTCCATGCCTAAGCCTTCAAAGTTAGGGCTCATCATACATCAAACAGTAAGATCCATTAGCACTAGCACAATAAAGGGTTGACAGATAGTTAACCACTCAAAAACTAATCCACTTAGACACCCTTCAAACAAAAGTGTATTACTGATTTGTGGTTAAGATGCACAGACTCATCTCTCAGGATGATAGATGTCCAGGAGGCTGGACAAAGAGAAGGTGACAGTGAGTTTCCTTTTAGGAGCCATAATCACTGACATCTCTAGGGTCCTATAGACCATTAATCCAAACAAATGCAGTTATGACATGGTAGTGATCCATGTGGGTGTGAACAATTTGGCACATAGATCCCTGAGGGTTATGCAGAGAGACATGACAGACTTCTCCTCCATGCACATCATCCATCCAGGTACGACCCTGGCTTTGGGTAGAATCTTTCCTTTCTCTTGAATGATTCCAAAGTACAGAGAAAAGGTGATTAGTTTCAACAATTGGCTGCATAGTTTGTATCATTCCAAGGGAATCCAGTGTATGTTGTCATGGGAAGAGATGTTAGACAGTACCCCTTGCTTTCCCGTGGATTGCGTACACATCACGTTCCAAGGTCTTCTGCATACTGACTAAAGCATTTGCTGTCTCCATTGTGCTTTTTTTTAGTCCAGCTAATGGATCTCCCATCGTAACAAAAATAAATCAAGCACCTAGCATACCACATCAGGGTGGCTCTTCTCAGAGTCAGGAGTCTAAGCAATAAATTGCCTGATCCTGAGGCCTTGTGTGCATACATGTGTGTGTGTGTGTGTGTGTGTGTGTGTGTGTGTGTGTGTGTGTGTGTGTGATTACAGAAACTACAGAAACTTGGTTTAAAAATACAGAAAGCACTGCCTTCATTCCAGGGTTTTGCACCTATCACATCTTTCGGCCTGATGGTAACTGTGGGGAAATATCCGTATTTCTTATGGTTCACTTCACTTGACAGATCCTTGAAGACCCAGAAAATGAACTGATCAAGATCCAAATCACACTACACAAGACCAACTGTCAGATTATAGCATATTACAAGACCCCCACTGTGTTCTCAGAAAATCATGTTAGGTCCCTAAATATACTGGATAAACTCCAAATCAACAGAAATTCATTCAAAATATAATGTAACATTTCAGTCCTTAAATAATTTTTAACTCGGAACCGTCCAAATGTCTGTTTTGTTTCTTCAGTGAGTTACCATATATGGATAATTTTTAGGAACTGTTTAAATTGCATATTTGGTCTTCATTTTGATGCAGTTCTTGCTGCACACCAGCTTGATTTGGATCTGTAACTTTGGGGAATTCTTTCTTCAACTCTTGGCCATTGCAATTTTCGTTTTTTTTGTTCCCCTACAGTAGGAGTGGTTGTGAGATTGTTAGTTATTATATTCCTGGACCATTTCATTGTGATACATCTGTCTTGTACAGTTTCCTCTTTATAGCTTTACATCTCCTGCAAGAACTATGCAGGATCTTGGTCCATCTGTTTTATTGAGAACTTCAGATGTGATAGTGTTCAATCTCGCCGTTTGTTCTTACACATGGGTTCGGAGCCGATCCTCGGCTCCGTGCCGGCCTCTTGCAAGCTCTGCATCGAGAAGAAGCTCGAGACAATCTAATACCCACAATCCCCCTCTGCCTTTACCTCAGATCTAGTTTGCCACTGCTGCATACGCATCGTTGGGAGCTAGCTCGAGAGTCTAAGCTAAGATATAACTTTATTTTGTTATATTTTATTAGGATTCTTTTCTATTTGATGTTTTTCAGTGTTAACTGTATGATTGTGTAGTGATCTCGTTAAGTTATTGGTACCGTTAACTAAAATTATCGGTTAAATATTTGTCGGGGCCTACACCCTTCATAAATTTACCTAGTTAAGGAAACTTTTACCGGATTTGACAATTTTCATCGGATTTGACTAACTTTATCGGATTTGACTGTTTTACTGGATTTGTCTTTATTCCCTATAATGTCTGAGAAGGTGAAGTCTGGTTTCAAGCGTTGTCAGTGTGGCCAGAAAATGTCAGTCACTGACAACCATAGTTCCTCGCTCTACTGCCTTGGCCCTCTCCACTTACAAGAGGATTGCTCCATCTGTCACTCTTTTAGTGGGAGGGTCATGACAGATAGGCGCAGGAAACCAATGGACAGAGGTCTATTGAAACCTTCTTTCCAAGAGGCTCTGGATGCTTCTGACCAGGCATCAAGTCCTCTAAGGAGTCGAAGACGCCGGAGCCTAAGTCATCGGCTCCGGGCTCTTCCTCAAAGGTTAGATCACCGGTCCCACCGACTTCGGGCTCGAGTGTTCAACGGGTATCCATTCCTGAGCCTCGAGTCTTGGAACCGTGATGGAGCTCCCTCCTTCGACCTTATTGAGGTCGGCTCCGTCTTCGGTTCCTTCGACCCGCTCTTCCTCCAAACTTTCGGATGTCGATGTGGATCGTGGTGCAGAAGTTATTGGAGCATTCGCCCTCTCTAAACTTATTTCGTTTCCACCCAGTTGGTGTCGAAACTTGAAGGCCTCCCTGTATCTCCATCCATTCCTCCTCCGAGACCGATTCAGTCTTTGGAGCCGGAAGAGGCTGATCTACTGATTGTGGAGCCCTCGGGTCCAGAACCGACCTTTCTCGGTCTGTTCCTCACCCCGACTCCGCCGGACCCGATACCGGAGTCTCGGAGCCGACGGTCTGTCCTTGGTTCCGGGGCCGAGAGTCGAACCGACGTGTCGGTTCCGACTCTCCCCCTCGGGGCCTCGGCGCGGATCGATTCGGCTCCATCCTCGGGTCGATGCCTTCGTGCCCGTGTCGGGATTCTTCCCATTTCTTCGGAACCGGGGGACTCTTCGATGCGGGACCCGGGAGCGTTCGACCTGATGAGGAAGGTGTTGTCTACCCAGACAACCACATCAGTGGAAGCAGCCTCTCCTCCCCATAAAGGGCCTTTGTCTTCATCTGCACCCACGGCCACATCCAAGCATCGGGCACCAGTGTCTCAGCCACCCCTGGAGGGTGCCCCCTCTTCCTCCGAGGCTTCTTCGGATGCTCCCCACGAGGAAGTCCCTAGGAAGAGATTGTGTAAGAGGAGACACTTGGATTCTCCACAGGAATCCTTGACATCTGATACTGACTTAGATGAGTCAGAGGGGTCCCCTAAGTCACCTTCAGAAGATGTCTCTTTTTCGGACATATTGGAGATCCTGAAGCAGAGAGGTGACTGGCAGTCCCTTCCCCCTTCTGAGGATGAGTCAGTTCTGCTGAAGGCATTTGGTGCTCGCCCTTCCTCCTCCTGGGTCACTCCGCCCTTCGACGAACTCATGGAACTAATTGCTCGAAGGGCGTGGGAGGCTCCTGACACAGTGGAACCTGTTCCAAGGAAACCTAACAAATACATCACAGCACCTCAAGATAAGTCCTACCTTACAAAAGGAGTTCCAGTTGACGCTATGGTGGTGGCAGCAGCCACGAAAAAGGAGATGTCGGAGTCTTCGCCTGTCCATCCTCCTAATAAAGACTCTAGGACGATGGATAGATACGGAAGCGCATTTTTAGTTCAGCGGCTTTTTCCATGTGGTCCCTGAACTATTTGACCCATTTTACACGTCTACAGAGGGATCTAGTCAAAGAGTTGGGAGATACCCTCCAGGGTGCTACAGATGCAGCTGTCTCAGAGAAAGTGACAGCGCAACTTAATACCCTAACATCAATTGTTAACTCGTCCATGAGGCTGATTTCACGCAGCGAAGGTTCGAGTAGGGCAGCAGCTTCAGCGATTGCTCTTCAGACAATCCTGGCTGCGCCTATGCTCCTTTGGAAGCCTTCAAGTCTTCCTTTACAAACGCCCCATTTGACGGTGCCACTCTCTTTGGCCCCAAAGTAAAGGAGACCCTTACCCGGTGTGAACAAGAGGGAAAGACTCTGTCTGCTGTCGGAGTCCGTTTTCCACTCCAACCAGACCGTACCCCAAAGGGCAACGCGGTGGAAAATGTGGTTTCAAAACCCCAAGGATCTTTCTCAGGCACACAGGGTGATGCCCCTCTAGAGGCAGAGGAGGGGCAGAGGTGGAAGACGCCGCCTGGCGGCAGAGGGGTCCGCAACATCAAGGTGACAGGGAAACACTCCTGGTAAACCTTTCCAGCACTCCTGAGAGGAGGCCCGACTGTCCTGCTCTGGAGGCAGTCGGGGGTCGCTTAGCTTTATACCCTCAGGCCTGGCAAAATATAACTACAGACAAGTGGGTAAAAAGCGTGGTTACCAGAGGTTACAACATACCCTTTTTATCTCATCCCATCCCAAAGATAAGACTCCCAGATGTACCGCCCCATCTGCGAGAGCCAGCAGCTATAGAAATTTCAAAGCTGCTAGAAAAAAGAGTCATCCAACCAGTCCCAATGGACGAGCAAGGATTCGGGACTTACTCAAGGTTCTTTTTAGTTCCAAAGAAAACAGGGGACTGGAGGCCCATTCTAGACCTAAGCTACCTCAATACTTTCGTCAGGAAAGAAAAGTTCCGAATGGTCACGCTTCAATCGATCCTTCCATTCTTACAGAAGGACGAGTGGATGTGCTCAATAGATCTAGAGGATGCATACTACCACATCAAAATGGCCAGGGCATCCATAGATCATTTGCGCTTCCGGCTAGGAGCCAGTCACTTTCAATTTCGAGCCCTGCCCTTTGGTCTGACCTCAGCCCCCAGGGTCTTCACCAAATGCATGGCAGTGGTAGCGCCTCACTTGAGACGCCAGGGATTCCAGGTGTTTCCGTATCTGGACGACTGGCTCCTTTCTGCCACCACCCGGCGTCAACTACTGCAGGCCAGAGACTTTGTTCTTCAACTGTGTGTTCACCTAGGGATTTCCGTAAACTTCGGAAAATCCTTACTTCAGCCATCACAAAATATCTTGTTCATAGGAGCAGAATTAAACACACGTCAGTTGATTCTGAGGCTTCCCCCAGAAAGGATATTATCACTTCAGACTCATATACGTCTTCTACTCTTGTCAAGGAAATCTCCTGCAAAACTAGTACTGAAGGTGTTGGGCCTCATGTCAGCCTCCTTATTGCAATTCCTTGGGAAGGCTGCACATGAGAGTCCTACAATGGCTACTGTTTGCACAATGGTCGCTTCAACAACTACCTCTAACACACGAGATTCTTATAACAAAGACATGCAAAACAGATCTAAACTGGTGGCTTCAAACGTGCAACCTTTCCAAGGGGAGGCCGTTTGTGCTACCCACGCCCACAGTTACGGTGACCACGGACGCTTCCCTGATAGGGTGGGGGGGCATCTTTCAGGGACAGACAGTCCAAGGCGAATGGACCAATTTGGAGTACAATCTGCACATCAATGTTCTAGAGTTGAGGGCAGTGTTTCTAGCGTTGCAACACTTTGCTCCCCTTCTACCTCTAGGGACTATTGCAGTTCAGACGGACAACATGTCTGTAGTCTGGTACATAAACAAGCAAGGGGAACCAAGTCCTATCAACTATGCAGAGAGGCCATGAGAATTTGGCGGTGGGCGGAGTCCACGGGTTGCTGTCTAATAGCAACGCACATCCCGGGTCATCCAACGCCATAGCCGACAGGCTGAGCAGAGCAATTCTGTTACCGCACGAGTGGTCCCTAAAACAATCAGTGGCGAAAAGGATTTTTCGACGTGGGCCAGCCTTCCTGCGATCTGTTTGCGTCTCCAATGAATGCCAAATGCAGGAGCTACTTTGCCCTATTACCCCCTCCAGGGGAAGTCCCCAGGGACGCACTGGTTTACGATTGGCCCCCGGGACTCCTGTACGCATTTCCTCCATTTCCTCTGATATCAAAGTTTCTCCAGAAAGCCAGGAACCTACACAGGACGATAATCCTCATTGCTCCATTCTGGCCTCGTCAAATTTGGTTTCCCTTCCTGAAGATACACTGCATTCGGGGACCCTGGATTCTGGACCCAGAGCCAGACCTATTGACTCACTCGTCAGGGGTTCCCCATCCCGCGCTCCGGTCACTCCATCTAGCAGCTTGGCTGCTCCAATTCCCAACTTAGCCAGGTCTGATCTTTTGTCACCGGCAGTCCAGGATATATTGGTGGCTTCACATAAAGCTTCCACTACTAAAACATATGCTAGCAAATGGAAGCGATTTGTATTCTGGGCGAATACACACCATGTGGATCCTTTTATAGCTCCTTTGAATAAGATATTAGAGTTCTTAACGGACTTATTTCATCAGGGTGCTTCTCCTGCTACACTAAGAGTTCAATTGGCTGCCATTTCGAATTTCCATGTGGAAGAATGTGGAGCTCCTGTTATGGCTCACAGACTTTGTAAAGCCTTTTTAAAAGGAGTTTTTCATATTAGACCACCGGTCAGATCTCCTACGTCACCTTGGAGTCTAAATTTATTGTTATCTAAATTAATGTTGCCCCCTTTTGAACCTGCCTCTTCTTGCCCATTAAAATTTTTATCCTGGAAAACTCTCTTTCTGGTAGCCATTACTTCCGCTAGGCGAGTATCTGAACTTCAGGCTCTCTCCATCAAGCACCCTTATTTGATCTTTCACTCTGACAGAGTTTCTCTTCGAACCAATTCATCCTTCCTCCCTAAAGTGTGTTCTATTAACAATATTAATCAGTCCATTGAATTACCCACTTTCTTCAAAAACCACTCCAACAAAATGGAGTATATGTTACACAAACTGGATGTTCACAGACAGCTAAGATTTTATTTGGATAGAACAAAAGATCACAGAAAACAGATCAACTCTTTGTGGCTTTTGCTGATAGCAGGAAAGGACTTGCAGTTACCAAAAGAACTCTTTCTAAATGGTTAACGGATTGTATAATCTATGTCTACGATTCTTCAAATCAACCCCTTTTACACAAACCTAAAGGACATTCCACAAGGTCAGTGTCTACATCTTTGGCTCATGCAGCTCGCCTACCACTGGACGCTATTTGTGCGGCTGCTACTTGGTCTAAGCCACATACATTCATTTCTCATTATAAGGTAGACAAGGTTTCTAGGGACAGGGCAACCTTTGGTTCCACTGTGCTCAAGAACGTCCTCCCGTGAGTTCCTCAGGATCAAGGAGCTAGGGACGCTACCCATGTGTAAGAACAAATGGCGAGATTGAACACTATCACATATAGAAGTTATGTCCTTACCATAACGTTCCATGTGGAGTGTTCATCTCGCCTTTGTTCTTACAGTCCCACCCTCCCACCCTTAGGAAGAACATTCTTTGATGCCTGGCCAGGAGCATTCTGCTACTGTTACAATATTGTGTACATAGTTTGCATATATATATATTTATATATGTGTCTGTTTAGATATATATATAATTATCTGTAGATTCTTTCTTTACATATGTGTATAAGCATGAATGTGCTATTCTGTAGATTGGTTTGCTTGCAAACTAGATCTGAGGTAAAGGCAGAGGGGGATTGTGGGTATTAGATTGTCTCGAGCTTCTTCTCGATGCAGAGCTTGCAAGAGGCCGGCACGGAGCCGAGGATCGGCTCCGAACCCATGTGTAAGAACAAAGGCGAGATGAACACTCCACATGGAACGTTATGGTAAGGACATAACTTCTATTTTTTCAGGCTGCAGACATTCTCATGGCTTTTAGATTCTTTCTTTATTGACAAACTGTAAATCTGGTATACTTCTGCAGTTCCTGTCATAGTAATATTTCTATATCTGCTGAATTTTTGTCCAGTGTTTACTTTGTTTATTTTCAGACATGTGTAGTGCAGTTGAAGTATTCTGATTTTCAACATCAACAGTTGAGCTGGTGAGAGAATGGGTACCTGCAGTGGAGTGTACCTTTATTCCAGAATTTTAAAATGACACTCAATTTTGCTATAGATTGTTCTTGTTAGATTCTTCACTGTCCATTGGATTGAGGTTGTTGTGGACTGAATATAATCTTTCCGAATTCTCACTCATATGTATCTTGAATTCCTGCCATGTGTAGTGTGGACCTTTCTTAAACTGGAACAATGGGCACTCTCTGTCTCAAGAATGCAGACTTTAATGGTCTAATCAGACATGCAAGTAACATGTTATTTCAGAGAACTTGAAGTAATAATCCAGATGTATTAAGACACATGGATTCTCTGAATTCAAGCAAGACTGTAAAACATGCATGTAAAGCCAGCAGTTGTGCATGGTAGCAGGTCTTCTCTTAATATGATTGTTGTGCTTTGCACTATAGCTGGCACAGTTCTATACCAGGCACATAATGTTATATGTATTGCCTTTTTTTTTTTGCAATTTATTGCTTGCATATCCTCTCAGTTGTTTATGTTCTTATTTGATTGGGAAGTAATACTTTGTCAGTTTAGAGCATTATCCTTAAAAGGCAATTATGGTTGAATTTCTTTATTTCTAGTTAATTTTGTTCATGCCAGCATTTCATTGTATCTTCTTCCAGTGGTTGCATTTCTAAGTCAGCATCAGTACATCTTTGAACTTATTTTGCTTTGTCATCTGTCAGCAACTGTAGTAGTACCAAAAGAATCCTCAGTTCCTCCTCTAACAACTTTATTGCCTCTCTGGTAAATATGCTGTACTCATTATAACTGCCATATGTACTCTTGCCTGTCCTGTATAACACTTTTAGGTTGTTCTGCATTTTCTATGGTACCTTGTTCAAAGATTTCCTGATTAATTTTTGCATGGCTGTGGTCCATTTTCACCTGATGTTCTTGTGTGTGTGTGTGTGTGTGTGTGTGTGTGTGTGTGTATTTTTTTTTAATGTTTGACATCCTTACACTGTTGCACTAGCATATTCTTTTCCACAGAACTTATCTATTTTGCACATGTGTATATCTATATTTGATCCACAGGCAACTTAACTGTTCCCTTGTCAAATCACAATTGCTGTACATTCTAATTGTCACCCAGTTGCAACAGAACTGGCTTATTAACATTGTAATATTTTGGTGCGGGAGTGACATTAATTTGTATTTTGAGCATCTCAAAACAATTCCTATTATAGCTCCATTCCCTGGATACACTTTTTCTAATGCTTTTCGTAGAGATATAGTTCTGTCTCGTATATTGGCTTCAGACTTTGCTAAATAATGCAGCCTACCTAAAAACCTTTGTAATATCTGTATGTCTCTTCGTATTCTGGCCTTGGCATTGGCACAGTAGCTTTTTTTTTATGGATCAATTTTTAGACCCACTGATATTAAAGCATAACCCTTGTATTTCATACTTATCACTTTGAGTTTAGATTTGTTCATATTTAGATTGAAATTTTGCTGTCTTGTTCTATTCATCAGCCCTATCAGTCTGTTGTCATACTGTTTTTCTTGATCCAAGTCACTGTGATGCCATATAAATGCAGAACTCTCCTACAAAAAGGTCAGTCATCTCAATCAAAAGCCTTTGTTGCATCTAAGTTTACTAACAGTACCTCCCACCTAAAATCATTTGTGTCCTGCTTTGCTGCAGTAGTTTTTATAGTATTATGAAGAGTCTCCCAGCTCCTCAAATATCAATACTGCTCCCAAAGCCACCAAAGATGGAACAATTGTTGTTAGGTTCTCAGGAGATAAAGCCATAAAAAACTTAGTCAAGATTTAGTGTACGAACGGGGTGTCGAAGATCAGATGCTGTGGATTTATATCCTCCTTTGAAATGAATGCTATGACTCCCTATTTTCAAGAATACAACACCTTCTCTGCAGACAAACATTCATTGCACAGGTTCTGCAGCCAAGGAACTAAAACCTGTTTGTTTTCCACTCAGAATTCCATAGGGAGGATCCAGGAGTCTTACCTAAGACCTGATGGTTGATCTCACTTGCCTATGTACTCCTCCTACTCCAGCATTAAACTCATCTTTTTCTTCTTTTTTTTAAATGTTTTAAATTTTTATTTGATTTTACATATTCCAACAATAATTCAACAATTTGAAACAAAATAAAACAAAACTGCATACAAAAGTCCATAACAAGATTTATATACACAAAACCATTAGTACTTTGCTTTTCTAATAGATCATTTAATTTCTGCCAGGCTTTGTATTGATGAGTTACATTTCTCATTCTCATTTTTATGGTTGATTATTCATTTTTACTAACAAATTTAGCTAGACAGATACATTCACTAGTAAAAGAGAGTAGTTTTTACTTTCCTAGCAGTAGCTAGGACAGACCAAAGAAAAGGTATTTGCGATACTGGAGTAACATCTGGGATTGGGACACTGAGCAAAATCAAAGAATCTGTAATAGTACAATTATCTGACCACAATGCTTGGAATAAGCTTGTAAAATCAGTCCAGAAAGATGATACTATGTTGCATTCTATGATCATATGAACCTAGTCTGCAGCAAGAGCTTCATTGCATCTCCAGCATTTTATTTATTCTGGTTTATATACAATTTTATAGGGTGTTAGAAAAACTCTGTATAAAATTTCCATGTATAATCTTCCAGTGTACAGAGGGCATTGATTTTCCTGTAGATTTTAGGTATGGTTTCTTACTTTTCTCAGAAAATTCTCCTTTATTTTTGTCCAGTAATTCTAGTATGACAATTTAGGGGGAACAAATTCAAATCTAATAAACTTGTATATAATTGACAAGTATGACTTGCTTTTAGATGGATTATTATTTATATTAGAAAAGTAGTGTAGGATTTTTGGAATAGTTTTAGTTTGTATGTCTAATGCTATTTTAATTTTGTTTTGAATGTATTTGTTGCGTGTTTGTATAGTTAACCAACTACTATTTTCTAGACTGTATCTAGCAATCAGATTATCAGCTGAGTGTATTTTATTCCCATTCAAAAACTGATGCCAGTAAATTAAATTGCTATTCTTTAAGTCAACATTTTCCTTGTATTAAAAGATAGTAAGCATCCATTTCAGAAAGCTTTAGGAAATAATATTATTCGTAGATCTTTGATTAGATAATTCAAATTCACGAATCTCTTGCATATTAATCGAACTTTATTTATGAAAGGATAGGGAGTAAACCTATGTTTTTCATTTAATATATAGCCTTTTAAAATCCAAAAAAGGTACTGATGTCCAAATTTGTATAAGTTTCTATTATAGATTTATTATCTGTTAGTATATTTTCATGTATTAATTTCCAACATGAAGCATAAGAATAGGCAAGCTAGTGGAGTTTTACTTTAATAATTACAGATTTAGAATACAAGTCAATATTGGGAAACCAATGCCTCCCTCCTCCCAAATTTTGATGTGTCAGTCTAAGGAGATTCTTGCTTTTTGGGATACCATAAGAACTGTAGTAAAGATTTACTTCTAAAGAATACGATTTTTGGTAAGATTATCATTTTGATCAATGCAAGTCTATCTTCAAATGTGAAAAATAATTTATTCCATTTGTAAGTTAATTTGGATATTGTATCAGTTAGGGTTTGGTAGTTAACTAAAATTTATTTTTTTATTATTAGTCTCAATAGTAAGTCCTAAGTATTTTAACTGTAAATTGTTCCAGCCAAATTTTTGTAAGAGTTTAACTTATTGGTTATCCATTTGTTTGTAAGTAAGGTGTTTGTTGTATTATGATTAAATTTCAGACCAGAAATCTTTTTTACAGTAGTCCATAGAGCTAATTATATGATCCAATGAGAGTTCACTATTTCACTAGTGAGCAGAATATCAGCAAAAAGTTCAATTTTAGAAGAAATTTTTTAATTTTTATTAAAACTGTTAGATGTAATGGGATCCTATCTCGCCTACATTCATGACAGATGGGTTCGGAGCCGATCCATCGGCTCCGACTCGGCAACTTATACACTAGCACGAAGTCTCTCATTGGCTGGGCTACTCCCTATCCCAGGATGCACAACACCTGCTTCCCCAGATCTCGTTTGCCGCTTTACAAGCTGGACGTGGTCTCAACTTGGCTGGAGCTAAGTGTTTACTTTTACCTTTATTGGTCCTTGACCTTGGGGTTTTTGTCATTTATTAAACAAACAGCTGTTTTAACAGCTTCTTCTATACTATTTGTGAAGTTTGAGTGCTTGAGTGTTGTCTGGTACTTGTTCCTTTTTGTCTGTTGGGCAAGGCCCGTTTGAGTTAGAGGGCCTTTGCCCTATCCTTGTGTTCTATTTAGTTAAAAGGCCTATTATTTTTAATTCCTTTGTGGTTATTTGTCTTTCGGGCCAAGCCCGTTTAAATTAGAGGGCTTTGGGCCGTTGTTCTGTTTGTCAGTTACTTGTGAGGTAAATTTCTTCTGAGTGCTTGCGCCAGTGAGTCTCGCGCTTTCAGTTGGCGCTGTTTTTTCTTTATAGTGCTATTTTTTGTGGTGAACTCTATTTGTTCTTGAACCTGTACTATGTCTAAAGAACAAAAGTCAGGGTTTAAAAATGCACTGGGTGCAGTTATAAAATGTCCATAACAGACAGCCATTCTATTTATGCTTATTGTTTGGGGTCAAACATCTACAAGAGACTTGTAGCGTATGTCATTCTTTTTCTGCTAGGGTTCTTCAAGAACGTAAGAACAAGCTTATTTTGAAAGGGCTTATTAAACCCTCCTTTGAGGAAGCTTTGAATCCTCCTGTTGCTTCCAAAAAGAAAAGATCGTTGGCTCCGACAAGTCCGTCGGAGCCGACTTCTAAAAAGAAAAAGTTGACCTCTTCTTCCTCGGCTCCACTGACTTCGGGGCCGAGTGTCGAAGAGTCTGCCTCGATACCTCCTACTTCGGCTCCATTGTCTTTGGAGCCGCAAGTTGGAGTATCGAGAGGTGAATCACCTCCATCGGCTCCAATGGCTTCGGAGCCGGTGGAAGTGTGCAGCTCAGACTCTTCCCCCTCGGCTCAAGAAAAGGCTTCTTCGGCGCCGATAGTGATCCATGAGTTGGTGGAGTCGGCGCCGACAGTATTGGAGCCGTTCCGGAGCCGGTCCCCTTCTCCCTCGGAGCCGAGAGGAAAGTCTTCTCGAGTGTCTACCTCCTCTAAATCCTCCAGACTATCGGATTCGGACCTGGATAGGGTTTTACAGAGGCTCTTCCAGTCTCCAGTATTTGCTAAAATGGTCTCGGCTCCAGCACAGTTTGCTTCGGAGCCGATCCCCCCCCTACACTCTTGATTCCTCCTCCAACCTCTTCTGAGTTGTTGGAGCCAGTGGTGGTGGAGCAATGTGGAACCATACGGTCGGAGCAGAGACCCCTATCAGGCCTTTCGGCTCCGACCATGCTTCCTACCCTGTCCTCCGGTTCAGGGTTTGGTACTGCGACCTCTACAGCCGGGCCCGAGGGGAATACCTTGGGATTAGGTGCTTCGGTACCTAGTCTTCCTCTCGGAGCATCGGCTGCTGGAATTCCCAGTGCCATCGTGGCCTCTAGACCAGTGACTTCCTTGGATTCTGGAGGTCCGGCCTTTGAGGCCATGAGGAGCGCGCTGGCCATGCCCTTGCCGGTTCAACTAGACTCTACCTCACCGTCCCTAGATTTGGAGACTGGTGCCTCTGTTGCTTTGCAGCCCCCCGGCAGCGGGGCCCCAGGGCCTGAGGATACCCCAATCGGGGGTTCCCTTCTTCCGGGTGGTCCGTCCGAAACTGCTTCGGACGAACCCCCACGGAAGAAATTGTGTAAGAGGAAGCACGTAGACTCCCAAGATGAGTCTATTACATCAGATACTGACCTCGATGACGCTGAGGGGTCCCCCAAATCATCTTCGGATGATATCTCCTTCTCAGATATCTTGGAGATTCTGAGACAGAGAGGTGACTGGCAAGCCAAAACCCCTTCAACTGAGGAGTCAGTCTTCCTCAAGGCCTTTGGGGCCCAGCCCTCCGCCTCCTGGGTGAACTCCTTGATTTGATTTCTCGAAGGGTGTGGGAACACCCTGATTCTGTGGAACCGGTGCCTGCGAGGCCCAATAAATTCTTGTCAGCTCCCCCACAAAAAGAATTTCTCACAAAGGGTGTACCGGTAGATGCTTTGGTGGTGGCTTCTGCCACACAGCAGGACGTGGCAGAGGCTTCGACGTCTATTCATCCTCCTAATAAGGACTCTAGGAGTATGGATAGGTACGGGAAGCGTACCCTGTCCTCAGCGGCCTTCTCCTTACGGTCGCTGAATTATTTATGTCATTTTACAAGGCTCCAAAGGGATCTTCTCAAAGAGCTAAATGACTCCCTTGTTGGTAATCTACCTGAAGCGCTGGCCTCGACTGTTGGCGCACAGATGACTACTCTTTGTTCTATTGTTAACTCGTCCATGAGGCTCATCTCGTATGCGGCCGAGGGGGCGAGTAGAGCAGCGGGAACAGGCGTTGCCCTTAGGAGACAAGCCTGGTTACGCTTGTGTTCGTTTACGGAGGCCTTCAAGTCTTCCTTCGCCGACGCCCCCTTTGATGGGTCATCTTTGTTTGGACCCAAGGTGAAGGACACACTAACTCGGTGCGAGCAGGAGGGCAAGACTTTGACTGCCGTTGGGGCCCGTTATTCCGCTCCTTCCAGGCCTTATCCCAAGGCTGGGAGAGGAGGGAAAATGTGGTTTAAAAAATCCCAAAAGTCTTTCTCTACTCCACCCAGTGATTCCCCCTCCAGAGGCAGGGGGGGGGGATTTTGGAAGACGCCGCCCAGAGGTGGCAGAGGCCCCCGTAACTCTGGAGACCGCGATTCCTTTCGTGGTTCTTCATACAACCAGTGTTCCTGAGTGGTTGCCCGACTGTGCAACTCCGGAGCCAGTCGGGGGTCGCTTTGGGCGCATCCACAAGCTTGGGAATCCATAACAAGCGATCAGTGGGTGCTTCGCATTATTACCGGAGGATATATCATCCCTTTCAACAAACCCCCCCTTTCTTTAAGGGAAATCCCGGACGTGCCACCCAGTCAGCGGGATCAGGCAGCATTAGAAATTTCAAAGCTGCTAGAAAAAAGAGCCATCCAGCCTGTCCCCACCGACCAGATTGGATCAGGAACTTACTCAAAATTATTTTTGGTACCAAAAAAGACAGGGGACTTCAGGCCCATATTGGACCTCAGTTCATTGAATCGTTTCGTTAAGAAGTCCAGATTCCGAATGGTCACTCTTCAATCTATTCTTCCTTTACTGGGAAAAGATGCATGGATGTGCTCAATAGATCTCCAGGACGCTTACTATCATATTCCCATAGCTCAAGAGTCCAGGAGACATTTACGCTTCCGCCTCGGAGCCAGTCATTTCCAATTCTGAGCACTGCCCTTTGGTCTCACCACAGCCCCCAGGGTGTTCACCAAGTGTCTGGCAGTGGTAACTGCTCACCTGAGAAGTCTGGGATTCCAGGTGTTTCCTTATCTAGACGACTGGCTCCTTACAGCCACCTCCGAGCATCTACTTCTCCAAGCGCTCAGAGCCACATTCAACTTGGGCCGTTTCTTGGGGATCACATTCAATTTGCAAAAATCTGTACTACAGCCTTCTCAGCGTATTACTTTCATAGGCGCAGACTTAGACACAAAAAGAATGCGCGCCTTCTTACCGGCAGCAAGAATTCAGATCTTACAAGATCAAGTCAAATCCTGCCTTCACTTACAAAGAGCCCCGGCCCATCGGATCCTACAACTGTTGGGCTCGATGGCGTTGACTATACTCCTAGTTCCCTTGGCCAGACTTCACATGCGAATTCTACAATGGCTACTGTCGGTTCAATGGTCTTATCAGGAACTGCCCTTGAACCACTTAATCATAATCACGGAGAGTTGCCGTCGAGATCTGCGTTGGTGGCTTCTACAGTCAAATCTCGACCAAGGGCGATCCTTTATTCCTCAACGTCCCGTTGCCACTGTGACCACGGATGCCTCCCAGGTAGGGTGGGGGGGTCATTACCTGGACAGGTCGGTCCAAGGCACATGGCAGATCCAGGAAACACATTTGCATATCAATGTCCTGGAGATGAGAGCGGTACTTTTGGTACTCCAAGCTCTCCATCACGCTCTCCCACAGGGCATAATTGCGATCCTATCCGACAACATGTCGGTAGTATGGTATATAAACAAGCAAGGGGGTACCAGGTCTTACCCACTATGCAGAGAAGCCATGAGACTTTGGCACTGGGCGGTAGCTACCAACCGCTTTCTAATGGCAACACACATACCGGGGAAGTCCAATGTGATTGCGGACAGATTAAGCAGGACCATTCTCTTGCCCCACGAGTGGTCCCTCAATCAGAGTATAGCTGCGAAAATCTTCGACAGATGGGGTCTCCCTTGCTGCGACCTGTTTGCCAGCCCCCACAATGCGAAATGCAGAGAGTTCTTCACACTGTTCCCATCCAAGGGACAGATTCCCAGGGACGCTCTGACTCACGTTTGGCCCCCCGGTCTTCTCTACGCCTTCCCTCCGTTCCCCCTCCTACTGAGGGTGATACAGAAGGCCATTTACATGGAGAGCGAGATGATTCTAATTGCCCCGCACTGGCCTCGTCAAGTTTGGTTTCCTTTCCTACAGAGGCATGCGATAGAAGGTCCATGGTTTCTGGATCCGGTGCCAGACCTGTTGACTCATCAGTCAGGACGGCTTCATCCGTCTCTCAGGTCCCTGAAGTTGGCAGCATGGTTACTCCACTTCCATCCTTAGTCCGAGATAATGCTCTCTCGCCGGATGTGGTCCACATTCTGTCTTCTTCCCATAAACCTTCCACCATCAAACTTTATTCCAGTAAATGGAAAAGGTTTGCCTTCTGGGCTCAAGAACGAGGTATAGATCCTCTCACTGCTCCAGTATCGGAGGTTCTGAATTTTCTGGCCTCCCTTTTCCAGTCGGGCTCTTCAGTTTCTACCATTAAGGTTCAATTAGCAGCGATCTCTAATTTTCATGCTTCTTTTGAACCTTCATTGATGTCTCACAAACTTTGTAAGGCTTTCCTTAAAGGGGCTTGGCTCCTTAGGCCTCCTTTATCTCAGCCTGTTCCCCCTTGGGATTTGAATATGGTTCTTGCTGCCCTAACTGCCCGTCCTTTGAACCAGCTGCTACTTGTGATTTAAAATTTCTGTCTTGGAAAACGGCCTTTTAGTAGCCATAACATCTGCTAGGCGAGTTTCAGAACTTCAAGCTCTTTGTTCTGATCCTCCCTATTTGATTTTTCACAAGCATAGAGTTTCATTGAAATTAAACCCCGCATTTATACCAAAGGTGGCCTCCTCTTTCTGTATGCAACAAACTATAGAACTCCCTGTCTTTTTCCCAGAATTCTCCAATAACGCAGAATATACTTTGCATCAATTGACGTACATAGACAACTACGTTTTTATTTGAATAGAACTGCTCAAACGCGGAAATCAAATCAGTTGTTTGTTTCTTTTGCAGCGAACAAATTGGGTCAACCGGTAACAAAAGCCTCCATATCTAAATGGATTAAAGATTGTATTATTTTTATTTATTCACAGGCTCATAAAGACCTTCCCTTTCCAGTCAAGGCTCATTCTACCAGGGCAATGGCTACTTCCGTAGCTTTTCACTCCAAGTTATCAATAGATGATATCTGTGCTGCGGCAACCTGGACTTCTCCGCACACTTTTATTTCTCATTACAAATTGGATGTGGTTTCTCGAGGCAGAGCTTCCTTTGGTTCCACAGTTCTCAGGAGTGTGTTCCAATGAGCCACCCGGGATGTAGGTGCTAGGACGCTGTCCCATCTGTCATGAATGTAGGCGAGATAGGATCCCATTACATCTTTTAGTTATGTACTTACCATAACTTCGGATGTATGGGATCCATCTCGCCTACATTCATAAGTACCCACCCTCCTTCCCCCTTCCATTTGGATTTAGAGGAGCTGTAGTCACTTTTTTCTTGGTGTTCTTTCTTGAAGAACTTTAGTTCGTTATAGTGACTAATAGTGTTTGCTGTATTTACATGGGTGTATGAAAGCGAACAAACAAGATCTGGGGAAGCAGGTGTAGTGCATCCTGGGATAGGGAGTAGCCCAGCCAATGAGAGACTTCGTGCTAGTGTATAAGTTGCCGAGTCGGAGCCGATGGATCGGCTCCGAACCCATCTGTCATGAATGTAGGCGAGATGGATCCCATACATCCGAAGTTATGGTAAGTACATAACTAAAAGTTTGTCAGATCTTATATAGTTAGCAAACAGCTGTATAATAAATGCAAATAGCAAGGAGATAAAGGGCATCCCTGTTTGTTACCCTTTTAAAATATTAAAGGAGCTAGATATAAAGGAGCCTGTTTGACAAAATAGATTGAGTTATCATAAAACTTTTTTTATTAACTTTATGAAATCAGTGGAAAAGTTATATTCATTTAGTACTCTGAACAAGTATGACCAATTCACAGAGTCAAAAGCTTTATCCATATCTAAGCTTATTATGGATAATGTTTTTTTTTTATTTTTGTTTGCCATATCAATCAAAGAAAATAGTCTTATTATATTATTTTGAATTTTCCTATTAACTATAAGCCCAGTCTGATCTTCATTTACTAAACCAATAAGCATTTAATTTAATCTTTTGCTAATAGAAACATAAAAATCTTGTAGTCTGCATTTAAAAGTGATATAGGTTGATAAGAACATAGAACAGGGTCCTTATCGGATTTTAAAATGGGAGTGATAAGAGAATATCTCCATGACAAGGGAATATTAACTGTACTCTTAACTTCTTCAAAAGCTTTAATAACATTTTTAAAATGCAATCAGTTAAAAGTTTATATAGCTCAGGAATTATCCCATCCATACCTGGTGCTTTATTAGTTTTAAGATTTTTAATTTGGTATTTAGTTCCTTAAAGGAAAATGACTTATCAGTCTTGTTTTTTTGTTCTTTTGATAGTTTATTATGTATGATTTCTTTTAAAAACTGTCCAGTAAGTTGCTGTTACTCTGGTTTGACTGTTTTATTAATTTCTTCATAATATTTGCTAAATCATTTTAGTATATCTTTCAGATCCGTAGCTTTAATAGTCTTTTTCCCTTCTTTATAAACAATCTCCTTGATATGGTTTATTTTATTCATGTTTTTCAATGTAATAGCTATTCTATGAAAGCTTTGGGGGTTTATTGAATATGACTGTAATTTTATTTTTTTTTTCTAGTTTAATGGACATCTTATAACATAAGATTCTGATTTAGATTTTTCAGCTGTGTGCTTGCAGCTTTGTCATTGGGTTTAAGGTTTAATTTTAATTTATCAGTTTCAGCTTGGAGAGAATTCAACTCTTTATCCCATTCCTTTCTTTTACAAATATACCAGTTCTTTACTTTATCATATCAGTAAGGTTGTCACGTCTCCCATAGTGTAACATCAGTGACCTCACCATTATTGTTAAATTCCATAAATTGATTTGTCTCTTATAATAACCATTCATTAAAGCCTTTTATTTTAGTTAAATATGCTGAGAGTCTTTGGCAAGAAATTAAATTGCTTGGATTTAATTTAAATGTGATAGCATTGTGGTCAGATAAGGAACATGAAACTATTAGCACCTCCTCTATTTTGGAGTATAATGCATTGGATACCAATACTTTATCAATTTTGGTTTGAGTGCCAAATCTACATGAATAGTGAGTATATTTTAAAGAACCATCTAGTTTTAAATCTGATATCTCTCTCATGTACATTGTATTAATATAATGATTTAAATGTTTTGCTACTGAAGATGGCCTTATTTGTGTAACATTTGTAGAGTCTTTGTCAGGACGCAATTAAAATCACCAGGCATCAATATTTCTCCTTGAGTATAGAGTTATAGTATCTAAGTATTTCTTAGCTGTTTTAGAACCAACCCCAGGGATCCAGTAGGTATTAATAAGGGTATATTATTTTTTTATCAATTTTCTATTACCACTATTCCCAACATAGCATTCTTGTCAGAATAGCAGTGCCTGTTTTATGTAGAGTTAAATACTTATTTACACTACCCCTCTTTAATTGGTTATTTAACAAATTTATATTTAATGAAAGGCATTAATATGCTGGCATCTATTGGAACAATAGGTATAGAAACTACTATGAAATGATTTAGTGCATTAAGCATTACACTAACAAAAGAACAACTTGTTATGGGCAAACACAATAAGGATGATGTGAAAAATTCAGAATTAAAAGCATTGTTAACATCCAACATGAAATTAAGTATTCCAGGCTTGATGAAAAGTTCATACAAGCCACTTGCTAATAACACCATAACACAACCAATCACATTGTTGCTACTACTTCCAAGTACATAAACTGAAATTTCTAAATAAATATTTTACACTTTTTAAGAAGATGTTAAATTACTAGAAAATAAACCAAAACAACTACACAACAAGGTTTATGTAATAAGACCTATCAAATAGAAGAACTTGAAATAACTATTAATTTATAATTAGCATTAATTATACATTTATTTATATATTAACTATCATATTGAAGATATGCTCAGACCATTCGTAATACCTGAAATATTTATATGTGCTAAAAAACACTGTGTTATGAGTAAATGAGTAAATAATGTCTTTTTAAGGCACATGCGCCTGTAATTTAACCAGAATAACACTCATATCCTATGTATACAACATTGTATAACTAAAAGATTATCTGTACTTATTATACTTTGTAAAAAGGTTATGAACTATTACCTATGTTAACGTTCTGCCTATTTAAAGTACCTAAATTTCCACCACATTCACTACAAAAAACCTCATAACAGATTACAGCCTCATCTAATATTTCACACAGATTAGATGCTAGTGAAAACAGCCTGGATAGATTTTTGCTATTGGCATTCATATTCATTATCTAACAAGTCTGAACTGTAAAGCAGACTGCTGATGTCTGTAGTTTATGTAGAACTATAAGTTATCTTAATGAAATTGTATGTGTTTTTCAGTTTGTTATTCCGCTATTCCCTATATAAAACACATATCTGAGCATTCTTACTAATAAAGTGGAGTCAGTCATAGCATTATCTAGTATGAACAATGCTTAAACTAGGAATAATACTCATTAAAAACTTCAGAATTACATTAAAAAAAATTGTACTGTTTCAGAGGAAATAAGGCACACTCAGTAGTTGAAAACATTTAACAGAAATTTCCACTCAACTATTAAGTGATTGTGTATTGTGTTTGAAGTTTAGTGAGAACACCTCTACATGTCCCACATCAAATGTGTACCCTTAGTGCATCATTTACTTGTTCCCCCTTTAATAATTAAACAGATGTTCCAGGTATATATAGCTAAACTAAGCCATACAGAAGTCAAATTAATTACTATTATATTAAATTGCACTACTAACGTACAGTTTGTCTTTAATACTGTGAAATACAGTTTTAAGAGCTAGAGCATTAAAAGACTGTTTTAGCAGTCCTTTTTTGTGTTCTGTGAGCTTCCTGCTTCTGAGGAGTTAAAGGTCATGTTGCTCTTCCTATCTGACTCAGGAACTGTTGAGGAAGGATTCAGAGTGAAGCAGAGATGGCACAGAAGCTCGAGGCAATCTGAAAACATTCTCTAAACTCTTCTGAAGTAATTTGGCTGGAAAATAGACTGAAAATAACGTTTTTAAACACAGAAGGCTCATGGACACATTCTGCAAGCCACATTTTAACTGAAAGATGTTATTTTTAACATCAAATAAGCAGGGAAAAGTTATACAACCTTAATAACATCAGAAGGAAGAAAAGGGGATTAAAAACACATCAGTGCACACATTTTAACTATATCCCCCACTGTCAGTAACACTGTATGTAAATACTGTATAAAATATTAAAAATTAAAATAAAATGTTTAACATTCCCTTCTATATGTCCCCCCAACACACACACACACACACACACACACACACACACACACACACACACACACACACACACATTTCCCAACAGTCAAACCAGCCCCCAAACCAGGCTCATCCTATTAAAGTTATTCAGTTACTTAATTATTGTTGAAAAGGAGAGGACAGAAAAGAAAGAAAAGAAATGAAAAATTAAAACTGTTTAAGTAGTTTAGTTAAAATAAGCTTATTACTATATACTTTACTCCCTCTGGTAGAAAAACAGCAATGTTACAGTAACAGGGAGACTAATACTTGTAAACTTTAATTAATGTAAGGAAAATAGAAAACTATTAACTTTAGCTGATTTCATTTAAAATATGTTTCAGAAACAGACTATTTTAAAACAAAATGTAAATAACTAACATTGTCTCTGAGCTTTGTTTTTTTTTTCTGGTCTCTTTAACTGCCCAATCATTTTTTGTAGCCTTTCTTTTTAAAGATACACTCAGGTCCATATCATCAGTACAGTAAAGTAAATAATTTTTCTGGATGAAGGAAATTGCATCTACTAAGGAATCAAATGTTTCTTTCCCCACTGGTAAGAATAATCTTAGTTTTGCAGGGTAGTTTAGGTGAGTTTTTATTCCAGCCTTTTTCAGTGATTTTAAGAGAGGAATACAATCTTTTCTTTTTGAAACCACCAGAGAGGAATAGTCATTGATGCAATTTCAATAAAGCATACGTGGTCATTTATTTTGTCTGTGTCCATGGTGCCATGCAAACACAGCCACAGTGAGTTTTAGATTTAGTAAACTCACTCAATCAGAATCACTTGCAATACTGGAAACTATCATGAAATGCAAATTTCAGCATAAGTAGCTGAAATTTTTGCTAATGAAGCAAAACAGCATGGTAGAGTGATTCATCAACCTTCAACACGACCATGTAGACTCCGTGTCAGTGATGGTAGTGTACACAGAATCTTTCCACATACAGGAGTCTACGTGGAAGTAAGGACATGTAAAAGTCTAGAAATATGAACAGAATGCCCATGAAAAGGCAACAGCACACTTATAATGGGCAATGTATACAGGGGGTGAGTCAGATTGGTATAACTTTAAATTATGTTTGCACAGTATGCCGCTTGCCGCAAAAGGATTTCTGTATGAATAACAGAAACATCATGTAAACGAGGAGTATAATGTAGTGTCACAATAGGTAAAGTAAGACCATGCCCTCTGTCTTTAAATTTGTGCTCCCATGCTGTTGCGTAGATTACATGGCTACTAACTGTGTAGAGTCCAGGCTGTCAGCATGGTTATTATGCAAATTAGGTAAAAAATCAGTGGATTTGTTGAATCACAAAATTCAGAAACCATGCAGGGATGTTCACTTCATGTTGGCTACTACACTGTGTTTATGTTTACAATGGATATCTATGACATCAGAGGGGTGTGTCAGGACAGTTTGTTAGGTCTTTTTTGTGTATTGCGTGTGTTTGCTCAGTGTGTCACTTGATGCAAACTGTTTTAGTGACTCATGCCTTGTTTGCACGACTAGACCACCCACGTATCAGATGAGCTAGACATCCAAAAATTGAAGTTAGGTACATTCAGTTAATATTGCTGAGCACTGCTGGCATTGCGCTAACTCGGTTAGTGGGGCTGTGCTCTGCTAATAGCCTTCAGTTATGGAACTTTGTTACTACTCCTGTGGTGACAGGTGTTAGGTATTGGACTGGGGGGCAGATGCTCCTGGGTTCAAGTACAGGGTATGGCAATTTTTCTCATATTGTTCTGATATTGCAGCTTATCCAGATGAAGTGCAACTTGCAGTAATTAACATTTTAGGTACATTTCATGGCAGGAGGGATGAAAGTATACAATTTTTACATGGTTTACTTTAATTATGCACAGCTGTGCTCCACTGCGAGCTGGTGCACACAACGCACCACTGCACACTGAACCAAGACCTTTAAATCGTGCTAATTATATCTTAAACAGGAGAATTCCCTTGTAATTAGCCAATTCCACATGGTGGACCTACTCAGGGAATGTATAAAGTATGTATATAGGCTACATTCTGATTTTCCCTCGATACTTCAAGACCATTGGAGTAGAGACATGGAAATTTTAACTGAGGTAATGCTAGCTGCTGCTGCAACTATTCTATATCTGCAGTAACTAGAGGCTGAAGTCAGTGCTGCTGGTGTTGCTGACAGTAAGCCTAGGATGAGAATGAGAAGAGTCTTCAGGCCCAGTGTAACTTTCCAGGTGCTACATGAGCTGGAGATTGTAGAGCGCTACAGGGTACACAGGGACATATTACAAAAACTCTGTGAGCTCTGCCCCCCCCCCCACTCAGAGCCAGAGTCAATCAAGGGGAACCCATTCCAGTAGAACTTAAGGTATGTGTAGCCCTTAGGATATTATCTACAGGTAAAGGCATCAGCATCCAGGATACTACAGTTCCTAGATACTTTGCTCATACATGCTAGTGAGCACATATCATCATTCCCTCCTTTTCCCTGAGGAGAGGGCAGCAATATGCAACGGTTCTACCATGTAGCACACTACCCTGAAGTACTGGGTGCCATACATTGCACTCACATACACATCAAGGCACAACCTGGTTAACAGGGTAGACTCTACATTAACCGTAAGGGATACCACTCCATCAACTGCCACGTCATGTGCAGCTCCCAGTGGATTATCATGAATGTGTGTGCTGGCAACTCTGGCACACATCACAGCTGTACCAGATGTTTGCTAGAGGGGACATCCCACAGGGCCATTTACTGGGGGATGCTGGCTGTGCTCTGGAACCATGGATGATGATATCCATCAGAAATTCACACACACCCATGGAAGAACACCATAATGAGGCACATGCACAAACTAGGAACATATATCTAGTGGAGCTATGCAGTATACTCCAAGCAAATGTACACAACGATTCACAATATGTGCTATGCTTCACAGTCTGATCTTGCAGAAACAGCTGTAGCAGGAGCAGCAAGTGGAAGGGACAGGTCACCACAGCCACAGTCAAAGGAGGAGTCAGAGGAGGACCCCCCCCCCAGCTGCTGTCCCTGTAGGCAGCTGTAGGAAGGCTCATTATGCCTTTGCTTTGGCTAAGAGACGACACATAGCACATTCACTGCCACTTACAGACATAGGGATTAATACCTTTCTCCTAGTCACATATGTACATTAAAAGAGATGCCAGGCAACTCACACAACCTGTACCTGTCCATGTATTGGCTGTTTACTGCTTGCATCAGACAGTGGCAGCCCTGCACCACAAGTTTGTCAACCACTGCATTTGCAAGGTAGGTCCTTAACCTGCACTGTAGTTTTATAGATTATGATATGTCATTTGTATCTATGAACTTGGTACAGTATGCAATAAACAGTGGTGTCTTTCTACATAAATTAAACTAACATTTGACTACTTACATTATTTTACTAGTATGTGTCCGTTTATAATTAGTAGGCCTCATGCATGAAACCTTCATACAGTATAACTGCAGCAGTTCACTGGTACATCATTCAAGACAGACGTTAGAAAGTGAGGCTACACATTGCAGTGTCTGATTTCACACATGTCTGTATCCTAACTGTAGATGTGATTTGTCCCCCCCCCCCCAAACAGGAGTCATCTGTGCTACCCCAAACCCACTGTATATAGGTGTTTGTCACAGTTATTAACCCCCACATTTTCAGGAGAATACTATAGATTTGTTCATACATTGTCTCTGTTAGGTAACTTATGTATAGTAGTGTACAATGCTATGCAGGTGGTTATGTGATGAATGACCCCTCTTCTTGCAAGTTGGTTCTGTGGCCAAAAGGACTAAGGCAGCCATCCTGTCTGATGAAGCTGTAATGGTGTTGAGGGTTCAAATCCTGATATAAGTAGAGAATTTGGATGTGTACTAGCAATAGGCTGTGTTTTACATACTGTGACTCTGTGTCCCATACTGTTATCAAATTTGTCTCATCTTAATTCCACATTTGCGTGATATGCTGCATGTTTAAAACATTTTTGATAAGTCATCAGAGTACTTAACACATGCACCACAGCTCAAGTCTGAATTATGCAGGACTGCAGGTCAACTTATACTAGATGACATAACCAAGCCATGTGTTTAACAGCAGCTTGGGAGGTCTGCGTAGTCACACTGCTTAATAGTGTCATCTGAGGCTAGTAGCCTAGCAGACAAATACTGTCTAGTAGCTTAGTTGTGTAAAAATACCCTTATTGACCCTATTTGTTTGTCAGCGTTTGGATGAACAATCCTGTGAGCACCATCGATTGCAAAGAGTACAGTTAGCAAAGGCATATGATGTGAAATGCTTTGGATCAACAGTTCAGAGTAATGGTGAGTGTGGAAGACAGGTGGAGAAGAGAGAGCATGCAGGGTGGAGTGGGTGGAGAATAGTGTCAGGAGTGAGGTGTGATAGACATGTACCAAATAAGACTGGAAGGGAAGGTCTGCATATGGGTTGCAGATGGTGCCACTTACAAAAAGACAGTAATCATAACAGGAGTTGTCAGAGCCCCAGATGTTACAATTTGCATTGTGTGTGCTGAAGATGGACAGGAGTATTAACCATATATTAGAGTGTTGGCTTATGTTGTATAGTTTGGAGGCAGAGTGATGGGATTGTGTTGGTTTGGACATGTGCTGAGGAGTGATGCTGGGTATATTGGGAGAGGGATGCAAAGGATGGAGGTGCCAGGGAAGAGGAAAATAAGAAGACCTACGATAAGTTTTATGGATGCAGTGTCAGAGGTTATGTAGGTCGTTGGTGTGACAGAGTAAGATGCAGAGGACAGGTAGAAATGGAAATAGATTATCTGCGGTGAGCCCTAATTGTACTATCCAAAACAATAGGAAGAAAAAGATGATATTTGTGTTTGGAGAAACTCCATCTGTACACTTGTAACAGGAGTGTACAGTAAGAGTATCTTTTTGAAGGTTAGTATGTATGGACTCAATTTGGGCTTTAACAGTGGGTCTTTCTATTGCCTGTTCTTGACTGTATGCAGAGGCTGTAACACTTTACCCTCATACATGCAGTACACTTGCTTTCAAGTAAAATTTGTTGATGCTATGAAGCAGAGCATATCTAGCTGGCAGAATGTGTGTTACATAACAAGCGACAGTTTACCCACTTACATATCAATAACAGAGGTATTGATCCACCGTATGCAGGACCTCGTAATGTACACCCCATAGATTAGTCACCTGTAAATAGCAGTCACATGACCTACACCCCTCCTTTTTGTATTCTCTATGCAGATACCAGGTTCAAACCTCCCATTGCCACCTATCATTTCCCCTCTGTTTCCCCTGCTAGCATAGTTGACATGGGTTATGGGACTCAGAACAGATAATGGATCATGTGTACTAAATAGCCTGTATCCCCTACATCACTGAAGTACAAATTTCAAGAGATCCAGCCATAGTAGGAATCTGGAATCCGTGCTCTCTTGCTTTCAGAAGGATAACACTAAACAGATTGCCCACTCACAAACCTTGACTCCTACTCATAATATGCACCCAACACAAACCATCATATGCAGAGGTACTCCCCACAAACCAACCTAAACAGCAGACACATCCTAAACACAATCAGGCTACAAACAGACAATCAATGCACATAAGAAATATCATCACCACTGTCTCACCATAGAAGTGCTTAAGGCAATGGGCATGTATCCCAAAGGTTTACATAATAGTAAACTGTATAGTGAGACGTGCAGATGCCCCACTCACCAGCTTAAACGAGGTTATGTTTAGTGGCAGCTGTGTGGCAGACATAGCCATCATCAGCACACATAGGTTCATAGGTTGGTGCTAGGCTATTGGCCCTAGGGCCTGTAAAAGCCTAGCCATCACAATTCCCTGGGTATTTCTTCCCACAATATTTACTTCCCTGGACCCCTGTCTAGCAGGGCGATTGACATGATCCTTGGGGTGAATTTCCTATCTCCCATCCAGTCATCAAGGTTCCTTTTGAAGAGGGCCAAGGAGGCGATCTGCTTGACAGGTATGGGCAGTCTATTCCAGAGTATGGGGAGTCTCTGGGTCAGGGACCTATCCATCCAGCATGTTTTGTTCATTGTGATGACAAGTGCCACTTTTACTCTAGCATACTTCATCTTGGTGTGCACAACTTAAGACATGACTATAGGAAATATTTGAACACACGCATGATTCAGCTATTTAAAACATGGGTCAAAGACAAGGTATGTCCCTGTTTTAGAACAGCATTATACCCTCACCTAGGATGATATCACTATAGAAAGAACAACAAATATTTTGTGTGTCACTCTTGCAGTCCTGACAGTTGGGATTTCCTGCTGTGAAAGCCCTCGACCGGTCCAACTACCAGAGAAACTTATTTCTCCTTCCAGGCTGACAGATGCCTCAACCAATGTCAGTACACTCAGGTATAAAGGGAGCCAGCCAACATCATCACTTAAGTCTTTTCTTGCCACCAGAGCCTGAAGCAGATTTCAAGTGCGTCGGCCAGTCTGCACCAGAGAGACATTGTCATCTGAAAGATAAGTACCCTCTTTCTTTCTTCTTTGACTTATGTCAGATAATGTTAATAACTGTCTCCGCTGTGGTAAACAAATTTCACACAGCAACTTCTGTACTCTTTGTATAACTTGCTTAGGCCCAGATCATGACGTTCCTAACTGTTGTTTCTGTGCTAGGTTTAAGACTAGAACTATTATGCATAGAGCAGGATTTTTAGGTTGCTTTCTGAGGCAGGAATCAGTGCAGTCATGTACTATGGTGTCCGCCGGTCATTCCAAGTTCAATGTAGCTAAGCACGAAAAGATAAGAAATTAAAGCCTAGGACCACAGATGACTCTCACTTGTCCCTTGACTCGCCTACTGGACTTGTGATTGTTGAGGAAGGTGTGGAGCTTTCGCAGTCCCCTTTGACCTTTAATCCGATTACCCAGGCCTCTGCCAACACTCATTTGGAGGCAGGGCGTGCCTTTGACTTCTGCAGCACATATCTTCAGCAGCACATATCTTCAGCTCCTCTGTTGGGTCCAGGATTGCTCAACAGACCACTGCTTCCAACGAGTGACTGCTAATTGGAGACTGTTCTTGTCTTAGGGCCATTCAGGTGCATCTACAAACTAAAGAGTCAGGCGCCAGGACATTGGACGCACCTAGGCAAAAGACCAAACCGACACCAAAGAAGGGCATTGTGGCAGGGTCTGTGCCTAGGCCTATGGGGCTCCCAGTTTCAGGGACACCAACAGAATTTGATTACATTAGCTGAAGACCTCATTAATATTGTAAGGTTCAGACAGACTTCAGGGGATACCACACCAGGGAAAAGGAAAAGAGACTCCTACCTGGAATTCCTCCTTGACCCACTGCATTCAGAAGAAGAGACTGATTTGGAGGGCTCTGCATCTGAAGAAGGCCCCTCTTTCACCTCTTATGAGGAATCTGATTCAGAGGAGATTCTACCCTCTGCCTCTCCACCTGAAGATCTCATCTTTGGGGAAACTCTTCAAGCATTGAGACATTTCCAGTGGGAAGGAGAAGAATACCCACAGGCCAAAAACAGAGTCAAGGACTTCTTAGACCTCCCTGAGCACAAACCTCTAGCAATCCCACCTATCCTGGAAGTAGTGGAAGATATATTCCAGGATGATTTCTTAAGTCCTGATTCACTCACTCCTGCACCCAGAAAGCCTGACTGGTTTTACAAGGTCCAGGAACTCAACTGCTGACACTGAAGTGGTCACACTTGGCCTTAAGGGGTCCAAGACCAGTACCACTAGGAACCCTTCGTCTGCTGACAAAAAAAGTAGGACTCTAGACAGATTTGTATAGAATGTATACACTTCGGCTACCCTCACCATAATGGCCCTCACTTGTCATTTTCATATGATCAAATACCAGCAAACCATTCTTGATCAACTAAAACTGGTTTAGTGGATAAAAACCTTTCTAAGGAACTTTTAGATCTGTGCCATTCCAGTTTTCAAGTAGCTAAACCCTCCTTTCACTGCGGATATAATGCCATGGAAGCATCCTGCAGGACAGCTGTCACTGGCACGTTGATCAGGAGACGCACTTGGTTTAGGGAGCAACACCTTCCTAACCAGGTTAAAGCTAATCTCCTAGATGCCCCCCTTGACAAAGAATGCCTTTTTGGGCCTAAAGCTGAAGAAGAACAAGGCAAAATGTATGCAAACAGTAAATGATTTTCTACAAGTGTAGCCCCCCCCCCCCTCAGGTTCAGCAGGAACTTTCCGGCCAAACATTGGTCCTTTCTCACCCAGTCTAGAAGTAAACAGCAAAAGCCTCTGTGGGGCCAAAACTCACAGGAAAAGACCACATCAACAAAGATCTAGGCAGTGGACCTCAGACTTGCACAGGCAAGGGCATTCAAGGACACCTGCCCCTGCCAGAGAGCAATTATAACTGTCTACTTCCAGCCCCCTCCCCAGCCCCACCCCAAAGCTAGGAGGAAGACTGTCCAGCTTCTTTCAAAACTGGACCCGTATTACCTCAGATCAGTGAGTTCTAAATATTATTTCCCATGGTTACAAACTCGCTTTTAAAGGCCCCTTAAAATTCTCAGTACACCTAGATATACCCCAGAATCAAAAAGCTCAGGCTCTAGAACAAATACAAACTCATTGTTCCCAGGAAACAGTTGCATCAGTTCCAGAAGATCAAAAATGGAAAGCATTCTACTCAAGGCTGTTCCTGGTACAAGAAAAGAAGGGTCTTGGCATCCCATTATGGACCTGTCCTCCCCAAGTCTTTTTCTCAAGGTTCCAAAATTCAAAATGTTGACTCTCCAGAAGTTAGTCCCCATGTTAGCCTCTCCGGCATTCAGAGGAAAAATTCTTTGGAGTCTATCACATTCTTGAGTAAAATACTTCCTTTAAGTGGGGACAAGGAAAAGCTTTTATTATCACTGAGATTGCATATGATATAAAACAGGAGGAAAGAGGAAAAGACTAACATGGGGACTAACTTCTGGAGGGTCAACTTTAGACTTAAGACGCCTACATTCACAAAGCCATCTCAAAGTCACACAGAAGCTTTCTTCACATCAGAGTAAGCTCGGGTCATTATCAGTTTTCAGCTCTGCCCCTTGGACTGTGTACTGCACCAAGGGTTTTCCCAAAGTGCCTAGCTCCTGCCATTGCTTACTGCAGGACCAAAGAGGCCCAGATTTACCCCTACATGGATGATTGCCTAATACATTCCTCAGACCAGTCACAGATTCTTAAAGACCTGAATTTTACAGAGAACCTTCTGACCTGCTTGGAGTTCACTCAATATCTAAAGAAGTCCATCACTGTGCCATCCAAACAGATGGTTTTCGTAGTGGCCCTCCTGCATTCGTCACTCCAAAAGGCCTTCTTCCCCCCTGGACAACGTCACCTTTTTGACAAGCTGCTTCCAGAACTTACAGCACAAACAGTGCATAACAGCCAGAGAATTCCTCAGAGCTTTGGGGTACTTGGTATCCTGTATCCTCATGGTACCACTAGCCAGGCTGCATAGGAGAAAACTTCAGTGATATCTAAAGAATGTGTAATCCCAGAGCACTCAGCCCCTGGACACCAGCATACGCTCATACCTTGCCTCGTACAGGAGCTCACATGATGGATACAGGCCTGCATCAAGATTTAGGGCTTGCCCTTCAAATTCAACCGTCAAGGCCAGACCCTCACCACAGATGCCTCAAACATCGTATGGGGTGCCTACACCCAGCATTTCCAGACCCATGGGTTGTGGGATTCCCAGACCAGGAAGAGACACATAAGTTGGAAACTGGCATTCAAAGAGAAATAGATACCAGGGGTGCTGGTAGTACAGGCAGACAACTGCCTTATCTACACGGACAACCTTCTACTACTACCACCTAGGAGCAAAATATGTGAGAGATGCAATTACATTAAGAACCTAGAATCCTTGCTGTCTTAGTCCCAAGCCAGTACATCTGGCACTGAGAGGGTTGTGTGCACAAACACTATGAACACCACACCATTAACACCACCCACACCTGTAGAACACACTCCTACATATACGGAGGTTCTCACCAAAAACATACCTAAAGAAATGAGAACTCTGAAGCAAACACACACACACACATCACAACCCACAGCACCAGGCATTACATACAGTACACACGTCTGTGTCTCACAGTCTCTAAGGTCGAGCTAGTCATAGGATACTCTATCATGAGAGGCACAGATGTGCCCCTCACCAGGTTAGACAAGGAGAAAGTTACGATAAGTTGCTTGTCAGGTGGTAGAATCCGCCATATTATGGACACTCAAGTCCCTTAACAGGTACTGTTATGACTCTGTCATAGTCCATGTTGGAGTGAATGACTTGAGACTTACCTCTCTGGACTATATGAAGAGAGACATTTTTGAGCTCACTGAATATGTGTCCCAGGCAGGTATGTTCCTTAGCCTTAAGCAGCATCCTACCATCACTCAGAATGATGCCTAAATACAAACAGAAAATGCTTGACCTTAACAACTGGCTCAATTTCTGGTGTCATTCCAAGGGGATACAGTACCTGACAGCCTGGGAGGACATGCTTGACAGACCATGATGCTTTGCCAGAGATGACCTTCATCTGTCTCCCCTGGGCTTCAGGCTTCTGGCAAATGCTCTTGCCTCCCCCATATTGCCTTTTTTAGGCAAAGTCATGAGCACAACATTACCAACATGAACAATTCTTCTAAACAAAATGTAAAAGTCATGCTGCTAAACAGTAGGAGTCTTAGCATGAAACTGCACTCGTTGCAAGCATTCCTTGCCCTGGAGGATGCTGACATTTGTGCAGACACTGAAACCTGGTTCAAAACTGTGGAGAGCATCCCAGCCTTACCAGGTTACTCATCCATACTTTCAGACCCCAAATGGAGGGCTTCAAAGCCAAAGGAGGTGGAGTTTCAATATTTATCAAAGACATACACACCTCCAGGTTGGTCAAACAGTATGACGCACAGGAGGCACTCCAGGTACAGTTAACTGTTGACAAAACACCTATTCAAATCATAGCTAGCTACAGACCCCCAACCATGACTCAGGATGCCCACTTCACCTGTCTGGGCTTACTTGAATCCATCAAGATTCAACCCTCTACCCTGCTTTAACTACGCAACCATAGAGTGGAAGACTTATTCTAGCCCAAACATGAACACCCCAGAGATTCCTTGACTTCATCAGTGCCAATGCATTGGTTCAGCTGATCGACACTCCTACGAGAGGTGAAAATGTACTGGACCTGGTCCTAAGCAACATGAGTAGCCACTGTAGCACCCCTACAGTCTCCTCCTCCTTGGAAAGATCCAACCATGAACCTGTTTACTGCATTTCCTGTGTTGCACTTAATTTAAAATCATTTTTTTTCTTAAAATTGCATTTTACCTGACTCTGGCTTAGCACTCAAGTGTGGGGTCATTTATTGCACTGTTTTGACTATTTTGCTACTTGTGTATCTCTGCTACCTTTGAACTAAAAAAAAAAAAAATCTTGCTTTTTTCCCACTTTCTGAAATTTAAGAAAGTTCAGTTACAGATTTGCTGTTCTGAACTGTTTGTAAGTTTCTTGGAGGCCAGTGCTTGCTTGGGCTAAAGGGAAGTCTCTGTGTTAACCAGTGGCAGTGGTTAACACTGAGCAGCCTGCCTGTCCCTGTAGGAGTGGTTACTGCCTAGAAGCTGTAGTTTTATTGTCATTTTGGGTCAATTCCAAACTCCTTGATCTCTCTCTCTTAAAACCTTGCAACTCTCTTTTTGCGCAGTCATGCGCACAGAGCAGCGTCGGGCAGCGCCGCTTAAACAGGTTTAAACTATTCCCGGCTCCACAAAGTCTGCTCTTCACTTTTTTTCCCTTAGAACTGCTCTAAATCTCAAAATAAGGACTTTATTTTCATTCTAAAGCCCTGCCCTTGCTCATATAAGTAATCTCATAGGTAAACACAAATAAACTTAAGCACTTCATCCTCTTATACTCCTTTTAAGCACTTGTTCCCTATTGGTTTTTTCTGATCAGTCAATAAGTAGTTCCCTATATTATTCAGGCATGTCCAAAGGTCAGTTTCGGGTTTACTCTCCAGTCCAGCTGGTGAATCTGGGAATCTTGAGGCAATGTTACAACTGCCTTATGTATACAGACCACCCTCTCCTCCTCCCAACAAGCTCAAATATATGTGAGAGATGCAACTGTATAGCCAAACTGGAGGCTAAGCTCTCTCAACCCAGTACTGGCATAGCCTGTCAGGAGGAGAAGGTAACCGCACACACCGCAAATCCAGTCTCACATAGTTCAGCAAACCAAACACAAAAAAACATACTCTGAGGCTCTAAATAAAACTCTGCCTAAGCAACAGAGACCTCCAAAGCAGACATCCAAGCAAACCCTACCGTGAAACAATACCCACGTAGCACATAGCTCACAAAGTCAGTGTGCCACACAGTCACAACCCTTAAGGCTAAACAACACACCTAATACACTTGCAATAAGTGACTCTATTGTCAGACACACTGACATCCCACTCACCAGGCTGAACAAGGAGAAGGTCACTGTAAGCTGCCTGTCGGGTGCCAGGATCCACCACATAATACAAGCACTCAGGTCACTCCAAAGCAAGTACAAATATGACTCCGTCATTGTCCATGCTGGTGTGAATGACCTGAGACGTACCTCCCTGAACTACATAAAAAAAGACGTAGAGGAGCTCTTTGATCATGTAGCCCAGGCCGGCATGACCCTGACCTTGAGTAGCCTCTTACCCTCACCAAGAATGATGCCACAGTATAAAGACAAAATGATCAATTCTATCAATTGGCTAAAGTATTGGTGTCATTCAAAGGGGATCCAGTGACTGTCAGCCTGGGATGACATGCTCGACAAACCACGTTGCTTCGCTAGGGACGGCTTGCACCTGTCACCCCAGGTTTTCAAATACTGGCAAAGGCTCTTTCCTCCCCCATAGTGCCTTTTTTAGGCAAGGCTCAAAAGACAAACCCACCTCCATAGACAACACAAAGAAAAAAAAATAAGGGTAATTTTGCTCAACGCCAGAAGTCTAAACCTCAAGATGCACGCACTCGAGACTCTCCTCAGTATGGAGAATATTGATATCTGTGCAGTAGCAGAAACCTGGTTCAAGGCTCCTCTTGAACCTGGTCGACTTCTTTGAAACAATTACCAAAGTCATAGATGAAGGGAAGGTAGTCCACACAACCTACCTGGACCTCGCAAAAGCCTTCGACACAATACCCCACTCGGGCATCATAAATAAGCTCACCAGCTTAAATATCAACCCCTGTTTCACAAGATGGGTTGCAAACTGGCTCAGGGATAGAACCCACATGGTCAGAATAGCAGGTGCCATGTCAGACTCTAAACCAGTTACAAGTGGCGTCCCACTAGCCTCAGTCCTGGGACCTCTCTTGTTCGGTATATATTTCTCCGAGGTACAGGCTAACACGGGTGGACTATGGCTGACCAAGTTCGCAGATGACTGCAAACTGGGTGCCATAATCGACTCTCTGGCTGACACAAGCATCCTCCAAAAGGGTCTCGCAAAGATGGATAACTGGTGCCAGAGCCATGGCCTAAAGCTAAATGCCAAAAAGTGCATAGTCATCCCCTTTGGGAAAAACAAAGTGCCCACAAATTACCACATAGGTGGTAATCCATTAAGTATGGAAGAAGTAATTAGGGACTTGGGGACGCAAGTAGATAGCAATCTCTCCTTTGACAATCACGTTGCCAAAATGATTAGCAAGACCTTCTATATAGCCCACCTTATCACAAAAGGGTTCACATCTAGATCAAGAGAGGTTATTGTGCCCCTCTATTCATCACTTACCAGGCCCATAATTGAATACAATGCCCCATTTGGGATGTACCTTACCCAACACCTGCAGCAACTGGAAAGACCCCAAATGTATCTCACCAAGAGGATCAAGGGGCTCAAACAGATGCCCTATGCAGTTCGGCTAAAGAAACTCCAGCTCTACTCAGTTGCGTACCGCTTACTCAGAGGCGATCTGTGTATGACGTATAAGGCCATGTGCAACCCAGAATTAATGGACATGCTTCACCTCAGGAAATCCAAATCCCTTAGAGCTACATGCTCCAGGGACTTGAACCTCAGCACAGAAGTAAATAGGACATGCTGGAGGGACAGATTCATATCCCAGAGGCTCCCCTCACTCTGGAATAAAATCCCAATCCATGTTAGGCAGAGCCCCTCACCGACCCTCTTCAAGAGAAATCTTGACGAGTGGATGGGAGATCGTAAGTTTACCCCTGGAATCTCTTCTGTGTCCCTGCTTGACAGAGGTTCAGTAAACTAACCTTAAAGGGGCTACCTCCTGTGACCTACTATACAGAGGCACAGTCAACTAATCTAAAAGGGTGGTGAAAGCCAAACACACTCTGGCTAGGCATATAAATGCCCTAGGGCAGATAGCCTAGTATCAACCTATGAACCTATAATCACTTTTGGAGTCACCATCTCCCCTGACCCCCACCCCTCCTTGTCAGGGTCAAACAAAAAAACTTTTCCAAAGCTGAGTATAATCTCCTTGGAGCAGGTCTAAGCAGCTTCACAGCCACTGTCCCTTCAGCTGGAACTAGCACTAATCCAAGCCTGCACCAAAAAACTATATGAGCAATATCTGACAGAGCCAATCATCTTCCTCAAGGAAGAGTAAACCTGTCTGGTGAACAGCAGCAATAAACAAAGTCTGTAATAAAAGGAAAAGAATTGCTGTCCAAGACCAAGAAGGAGCAAGTGCCAAGTTGGAAACAATCTATCCTTTGTCTGAACAAAGCAAATGAGGTCACTGGTGAAATCCTCTAAGGCTAACTTTGAGTCCAAATTGGCCACATCCACTAAGGACAATCAGAAGGCCTTCTTCACATACGTCAGTAATCTCAAAGGTAACACCCAGATCTGCTCGGAACTGGTGGTCAATAACACCACATACACAAATGCCATAGATATAGCCAACCTGCTGGCAGACTGGTTCAGTGCTAACTTTACCCGCCTGTCCTCCATCAGTAAACCAGGACATCCCCAGCACCTGCCCCACCTCATCACCAAGGAGCAGGTCTTCAATGCATTCTCAAAGGCAAAAAAAAACACAGTCTCCATGGGACCTGATGACATCCCTGGCTGTATCCTACATGAACTCAGGCATGAGCTCTCAGCTTCATCAGGCACCCTATTCAACCAAAGCCTGAGCACTTGGCTTCGACTAAGCTGAATGGAGGAGAACCACTGTCATCCCTCTACACAAAGGAAGATCATTCACTGACCCAAGCAATTATAGGCCTATTGGCCTAACTAGCCTGATTTGCAAGGCCAATGGAATGCATTATAATTGACCTTATAAACAAGGACATTGGCAGCCTCCAAATGCTTGACTCCACACAGTTAAGTTTTGTCAAAGGGAGACCATACCTGTTAAACTTGGTTGACTTATTCGAAACAGTCACCAAAGCCATGGACGATTGAAAGACTGTGCACACCTCCTACCTTGACCTAGCCAGATCCTTTGACACTGTTCCCCACTTGGGCATAATACATAAACTCTCCCAGCTAGGCATCAACCTGTATGTTAACAGATGGGTAGCTAACTGGCTCACTGATAGAACCCACTCAGTCAGAATAGGGGAAGCCACCTCTAGTAGTAGACACGTAACGAGCAGTGCACTCTAAGGATCTGTCTTGAGGCCTCTACTGTTTGGGATATACTTTTCTGAGGTGCAAGCCAAAACTAGTGTTCTGTGGCTGGCCAGGTTTGCAGATGCCTGCAAGCTGGGCACTGTCTTAAATTCCCCTAGTGATGTGAACATCTTCCAAGAGGGTCTTACCCAAACTAATGACTGGTGCCAGAGTGGCCTCAAACTGAATGCCAAGAAATGCATAATTATCTTTTTTGGGAAGTATGGCATCCCCACTAATTATCACATTAATAACAACATACTAAGCATGCCCTTTTGAGGGACTTGGGCACCCAGGTTGATAGCAGCCTGACTTTTGACCACCACATTGCCTCCGTTGTATGGAAGACTTTCAACATAGCCCACTTCATAAATAAAGCGATTTCATCCAGGAACAAGGAGGTCATAACATCCCTGTACTCCTCCCTTATCAGACCCATTATTGAGTACAATGCCCACTTTGCCATGTACCTTGTTAAGCACATACAGCAGCTGGAGAGACCACAGAGATTCCTGACTAGGAAAATCCAGGGTCTGAAACAGCTGTCCTATACAGGTAGGCTAAAAGCCCTGGCCCTCTACTCAGTCTCTTACAGATAGCATAGAGGTGACCTGTGTCTGGCATACAAGGTAATCTCAGACCTAGCCTTGATGGAGTTGCTACATATCCGTAAGTCAAATTCCACTTGTGCAACTTGCATGCAAGGCCTTAACCTGGTCTTTGACATTAATAGAACATGTTGGTGGGATAGATTTGTGCCCCAAAGACGACTCTGTCTATGGAATAGGCTCCATCTCCATGTCAAGCAGAGTACCTCTGTAGCCCTGTTTGAGGAACCTGGACGACTGGATGGGAAAAGGAAAATACACCCCTGGGATCCCACCTGTGTCCCTGCTGGACAGGGGAGACGGCTGCTGATTTTGTGGGAACATGGGCAAAATTCTTGGCTAGGCTTATAAGGGCCTCTGGGCCAATAGCCTTGTATCATCCTACGAACCTGTGAACACCACAGTCATGTGGTATATAGACAAGGAAACACACACTCCTACGCCTTGTGCTGTCTAGCTATGCAAATCTGGGAGACAACACACTCCATGGGACTTCACCTCCTATCACAATATCTGCCAGAGGTACAAAACACCCTTGCAGATCACCTTAGCAGGAACTTGACAGACCCCCACAAGTGGTGGCTTCACTGGGATATTTTCCTCGGCATAACTCAGAAATGGAGTACCCCACAGGTTGACCTGTTTGCCAGCAAGGACATTGCTCAGCTGGAGAAATTCTGTACCAGGACAAGAAAGGTAACAGCATGGAGAATGGATGCCTTTTCCTTCCCATGGGCTCACATCTTCATTTATGCTTACTCACCCTTACTCTTCTGCCTCAACTCCTTCTAAAAATCAGAGAAGAGGGACCAATGACCATTCTGATAGCTCCAAACTGGCCCATATAACACTGGTTTCCTCTCCTCCTCCAGCTCAACAAGCAGAAACTGTGGCAGTTACCGCAGAGGATAGACCTCCTCACCCAAGACAAAGGGAGGATAGTGCATCGCAATCTGCAGACCCTAAATCTCTTAGCCGGGATTATCCCACAACACCTACAGTGGATATAAAAAGTGTGCACACCCCTGTTATAATGCCAGGTTTTTGTGATATAAAAAATTAGACCACAATAAATCATTTCAAAACTTTTCCCATCTTTAATGTGACCTATAACCTGTACAATTCAATTGAAAAAAACACAAATCTATTAGGGGAAAAATGTAAAAAATAAAAAACGTACAATAAGCTGGTTGCATAAGTGTGCAAACCCTTAAACTAATACTTTGTTGAAGTACCTTTTGATTAAGTTACAGACTGCAATGCCTTCCAACCAAGACAGCAAATGAAAGTTGTGTGAACAACAGGAGGTGTCATATCTATTTACATTGAAGATTATTATGCCTCAAGACTTTTTAGAGAAGGTAACTATATGGAGTCATTCTATGTCCAACATATTGTGGATAGGAAACCCTTTCATGTTATCGCCATTAATAGGTCACCATCCATAAACACGAAAGAACCCAAAGCCTATATATTACTACATGGAACAATTTAAAGTAGAAGAAATAACCCAGGCAGGGGTGAGCGAAAGTATTCATCCATTGATCTGGCTAATTATAAAACAACAAACACACTTGCACAATATTTCCTGGAGTTTGTGAACTGGAATGCCATGGAAGAATAGTCCACCACACCACAAGGTTATCTCATATTCCAGACTTGTACCTCAACAATATGAGTGAACAGTGTAATGGCACATGTGTAGGGCCTGCACTGTTAATCTAACCCTAAGGAGGTATGTTTCGAAGTAGATATAGCTACTGACCTCATCAAAGGGGGAGTAAGGTTCACAAACATCATCCAAGGTAAATCCGCCCTCCTAAGGGATGGTCTAAACTACTTCCAAGACACAGTTTCCACAAAGGACATTGACAGATGCAGTAACTTACTCCTTGATGGCCTGTCTATACATCTACACACGTGTATACACACAGCCATGCCTGATGGGCTCAAACAAAGATCCACTGGAAAATAGAAAACCATACTGGTGGATGTCTATCATTACTACATTGTACAGTAACTGAAAGAAGCTGCTGTTTAAAAGGGCAACACTGAGAATCCAGGACTGCCTAAACATGCAAATAAGACACCTTGAAAAACCCTTGCAGAACATCTATGGTAGTAATTTACACAACAACATATCCAGGGATAACCATAAGGCTTTCTTCATGTACATCTGCAAACTGCTGTATGTAACTCAGATGTATTTTGACCCAATTGTGTGTGGTAGCGCACACACTGACCCAGTGCAACAATGTTTGGCTGAAAAGTGTCCCCCCTGCCACCACCAGACCTATTAGAAACCATATGTGCAACATTACCTCCAAGCTGTTGTATCTACAATGAGAAAGTTATCACTGCCTTCTCCAAGACTAGGAGCACAGTCTCCATGGAGCCAGATGGCATTCCAGCCTGTATTCATGTGTTTCTACAGTGAGCTACTCCCCTTGGCACTGTATGCAGCCACAGTCTAAATACTGCTATTGTCCACATTAAATGGAATACAGTCATCATATTCCAAGCACACAAGAGATTTTTGGGAAAATACAAGAGTAATTATAGAACCATAACTTTATGCAACCTCTGCCGTAAGGCAATAGTTACAGTTTGCATGTATCTCAGACACAAGGAAATAGGTGACCTCCAAACACTAGATGTGCTCCAGTTAGGTGTTCTCAAGGGTATATTGTGGCTGCAAAACCTGGTGGGATTGAAGACTGTGACCAGAGACATACACAGAGTCAAAGATGTGCACATATCCTGTTGTAACTTGGCCAAGGCCTTCAACACAATCCAACATTTGTTTTCAGTGGGGAAACTTACCAAGTTGAATATTAAGTCCTGTGTTATCAGTTGGTTTGTAAATGGGATCACAGACCAACAACATTCAATCACAGTGCAAGACTTCACCTCAAGCAGCAGACATGTCACCTGTGTGTTAACAAAAGTGTCAGTGCTGTGGCCCGTCATGTTTGACATATCTGTCTCAGAAGTCCTGAACAAAACAGAGAGTCTGTGGCACTAATGACTGCTGACAAAGCCATGATGGGTGTTACATAAACTTCACAGAAATGCATCAGCATACCCTGTGGTAATAACAAAAGTTCCTCCTTCTTATAAAATAACCATGAGTACACAATTCCCCATGTCTGTATTGATAGATCTTAGAACAAATGTCAACTGCAGCCTGGGTGTACTGTGGGGAGGTACAGATTCTATATCTTACATCCGATTAGCAATGGCATTACATCAGTAGCAGCATATGTTAGCTGTCCCCTATACTCATCCCTAATCAGCTGTATTAATTAATATAATCTACTCTTTGAAATGTATGTTATCAGACACCTGCACCAACTTGATAGACCTCAGACATGTCTGAGTAATAATACATTGGAGGGTCTCCAACATTCATCTTCTGTGGGCAGATTGACTTGCGTGTTACTGTGTGCAGTATCATATAGATAGCTTTGAGGCAGATTATGTATGCCTTACAGGGCTATCTGTGGCCAAAATGGGATGAAAATGCTACACATGCGTAAGTAATGTGGGATTCAAGTTACCTGTTCCAGGGATCTGAGTGTACACTATGACATGCGGAGGACATGCTGGAGAGACAGATACATCTCTCAAATGTCATCACTCCTCTGGTAGTCGGCTTCAAATCCTTGTCAAGCAAAGCACCTCCATTACCATGTTGAAGGACAGGCTAGATGACTTGCTGTGAAAAAGTTATTTGCCATGGATCACTGCTGCTACACTCCTGGACAAGGATGGTCCTTGCTAGACAAAACTTGGTCATGCATTATGTCTGACTTTTAACATTATATTGTGATGTATTGTGATGTAATGGCTATGCTTCTAAGCACCATCAGGTCAATACCCTAGTCATATCCTATGAATCTCAGAACATATGGCGATGTAGATGCAAAAAAGAACATTATACTATATTACCATTCTAAAGAGATATGTCTTCAGTACTGAAATACAATCCGGAGCTCTGAATCTGATGGGTTGACTTTGGATGTGCACCCAAATATTTTTTACTAAACAATCCTTAAAGAGAAAGTTAGATGTTTTAATGAGATGCATTTAATTGTCTGAATTCACAGCCCTTACAAAAGCTTCCACTGTAAAGCAGATAAATTATTATGCTATCAACGGTTTAAATGGCTACATACAATCTAAATGTAAAGGTACAGTTATCAGTTCAACAGTACAAATGGAGGTAATAATGTCATATTAATATAGATAGTCTCTCCGTACATCAGACATAAGTTTAGTATCCCTGAATCCAAAAGATAGATGACAGAGATGTGACACAGTTATCATCACTTGCACATGGTGTTATGTGGAAGTGCAGAATGTGTAGGCTGACATAAAAGGCTGGAGAATGTGTGTGTGAGTAAGTAAGGGAAGCAAGCAAGATGGGCCATGTAAATGTTGTGTTTGTGTCTGTATATCCCCTCAATGTGTCATTGGTGTGTGACTGTCTGCATGAACACAGTCAAGCTCAGTGCTAGCCCTAAGTGTCTGTATGTCAGACAGCTGTGAGCCATGCATGGCAGAGCTTGACAGTGCATCATCTCCTCCCCTGAACATGAGGATTTGCTCTGCCAAGAGTTGCATTGGCACCTCCATGCCCAAGGTCAGATGTTGAGCTACTACCGGAAGGTGACCGATGTCTGCTTGACATGCTCCCTTCATGGGAGCACCCAGGACCACAACCCCATGGCCTGCTACATCTGAGTGTGGACAGCACACTCCCTCTTGCAGCAGTGGATGTACTGCCACTCTGGGAGCATGATTGGGCATGGCTTTGTTGTTTCTCAGCAGATGTAGTTGCTCACCTATGCCCATGAGGCAGACACTCTCCTCTCAGCAGACATTCTATCACAGACTATGTGCTTTCCATGACAGATGCACTGCACTTCCTCACAGACACATACCGTTCCATTGTGTCGTTCAACCAGTACAGAGAATCAACAACACGGTGGAGGCAGTCACCGATGTCAGTCTGTGCTGCATCTATAACCCTGAGCATTCTCATGGAGTTCTTTTCTGAATGTGCCTGTGCCTCCATGATGGCCCTAAACATACATCGAGCGACACGTAGTGAGATACCTGCAACAGGTTGGGGAGGTACAGCAGGCCTCCTCCAAGCACCCGTATCAGTCTGTCTGTGTGGCACCTCACCAACAGTTTGGCTATGGCCAGTGTCGAGTCACTGAAGCCGCAGTAGTAGCTACATTTCTTGGTCAATGCCTTCGCCCTCCAGCTGTCCAGTATCTATGACCTCAGTGGACAGGGTATGCGTAGACATACTGGCTGTGTCTCGTGATAATGATGGGGGATTGCTGGATGTCAGTGTATGTGTCAGAATCAGCCTTTGCAAACCCCGGCTGTGCCTCAGTATGGATACCACCATCATCAGAGTCTGATGAGACACTGACATCATGTGGTGTAGGGGACACAGAACCACTTCCATGTTCACCTGTGATAAAAGGAAGGCAAAGAGGAATACATTAATACCTGCACTACTATGCTGCAATGTATGTTAAGCAATTTAGACTGCTGTCACTATTACAGACATTCATATCTCTCAACCTCTTAAGGAAAGGAATGTGGACAAAGGCCCAAATATAGATATTGTGACAAATTGCCCTTACAAACCTAGAAAGGTGATAGAATAGCAGGTATTACTTCACCATGACATTTATGAGTGGTATGCATTTTTAATGTGAGATCTGTCATTATTTTATGTCTGCCATCTTTAATGAACTGTCAATAATTTGCAATTCAATCACTATGATCTTAAATATAGGACAGAGGTATGAGACATCTGGACATTCTGCAAATATCTGTAGAGTTGAGAAGTATGCAGACAGTACATCAGTCCATACAGCAGGCCTCAGATGACAGTGCAGCAGATATTGGATGGTGCAGTGGTGCAGCGGTTGCCTCACAGCAAGAGGTTCTCTGGTTCGATTCTCTGCTGGGGTGCCTTCTGTGTGGAGTCTGCATGTCCTCCCTGCGTTTGTGTGGGTTTCCACCGGGTGCTCTGGTTTCCTCCCATGTTACAAAGACATGCATCTGGAGTGTTTCCCCCCAGGCCTCCGCTGTAAATTGGCTTCGTTCCAAGTCAGACTTTCCCAGTTAACAAATGTTAAATAAATAAATAAATATTTTGGAATATTTCTACGTTACTGATATAAATGTATTCTGCTGACTAATTGCAGGCGCCGTAGATCTATGCATTCCTGACTGACCTGGAAAAAGTAAAGGGGAGAGGTAATGGCAACAGCATCACATTTAACAGTATAACGGGAGGGAATACTTTTATTAAGCTATGTCTGCAGTAACTACAGTGGTAACAAGAATGTGTCTGACAACCTCTAAATGACCTGAAAACTGCAGTTATCTTAAATACCCCCACCAAAAATGCACCCTGCCTCACATTAAAACTATGTACGCTATTATGAGTGCTACAGTATTCTTTCTACTGATGATCTAACAAAGCCTACCTGGAAGCTCCCCCTGAGATGCAGGAGTGCCACCCACATCCATAACATACTGGCTGATGGATTTCTGGGAGCTTTCCTGAGTGGCAATATTTGCCAGGAATTCTTCTGTGATGGTGAGGGATTTTTCTGCAGCAGGCCCACCACTGGTGACCAGACGTTCATGTGCCACTTTAGCAGTGCTTCCTTGCAACATAAATCATGTCCATAGCTCTGTGTTGCGTCTGCTCATAGCTGTGATTTTGTTCCCCAGTTGCACTGACATTTTGTTGCAATTTTGTCCCACAGGGCTACACGTTGCGACATATTGGCCTGCCCCCTGGGCATCAGGACCACATGATGTCTTAATGCTTCAGTGATGAGGTTGTTCTCTACCTCAGAAAATGGGGGCCTACTCCAAGCAGGCATATTGTTTACTGAAAGACAAAACCACCCGGTTACTGTTGTGTTCTTAAACACCACTGTCTTTCTATTTGCCTGCCTCTTATGTTAATTTGACCATATATCTCATTTCTTCTCTGCTTTTACTGGATGGTGTGAGTAAGCACAAAATTATCTTTGTGTGAACTCAGTCCTTTTCAACTATTTAAATTTATTGGCCATCCTACTGTATTCCATAGTACCAGAATACTAAAGTGACCACCCCCTTTCAGTCTGTCTTGCTGTTTTAAAAATAGTGACTCTCCACTAAAACTTAACTTTTTAGACAGTTAAAACTTAAGTTGCCTACTTTTCAAATCTAACTCCTCTAGTGCATACTGCACTGTTTAGGATAAAACATTTTTTTTCATCGTACCTTTAAGCATCTATTGCAAGACCACCAGTTATTGGAGAGTCCAAATTCTGCCTCTCCGTAGTTATCTTGGGATTAGTGATTCTGTTTTCTCCTGGTGAGAGAATGCGTGCAGTTACATTATTCCCTGGAGACTGCTGATCACCAGAAAGCTTAATTACTGCTTTATAGGTGGCAGCTTAAAATTGGTGCTTATATTCTGATCCTGGTGAGAGTAGGAGCGGAGTGCATTGATTCCTGAGTCTTTCTGGTTGCAGAGTGAGTGTCTGTGCTTACTGTACCTGATTGGTCTGGTTGCTATTCGAGGCATCTACCAGAAAAAGGCTACAAGCCTGCATCATCTGGGACAAGACTGTGGATCACCAAACAGGCCATAGTCTGCTTATCTTCTTGGGATTGGTGCTAACAGTTTGCTTCTGGTGAGAGAAGAAGCAAAGGAGTATTGTATCCATACAGATTGAAGCTGTGGTGAGACCAGCATTAGTAGTAGCCATTCATGTGACTCCCCTCTTTTCATCATTCTTGATAAGCTAATTCTTTATTTTTCAGTAAGTACTGCTTGATTTCTTATTAAATTCAGAATATCTGCCTAAGGACTTCATCCTTAACTTTTCAGGGTGTACGTATTAGTTTCCCCTCAAGTGCTTGGTAGTGCTCTGTACAGACTCAGACACCTTGATTGATATTTTTCCTGTAAAAGAACAAAATAAGGACTAAATAAGGAAACCGCTCCAGTACTTGGTAATAATGACTATCCCTCCTGGCATGTCTAAAAGGTCAATTCCCTGTGCTTGCTCCCAAGAACTTGGGCATTCTGAGGCAGTGTAGTAACTGCCTCATGTACACAGACAACCCTCTCCTCCCAACACTCAGATTTGTGTGAGCCACACTTATATATCCAAACTGGAAGCCATCCACTCTCAAGCGAAGCCATCCACTCTCAAGCCAAGACCGGAATAGCTGGTCAGGAGGAGAAGGTCAACACCTGCACCACACCACATGCAACACGTAGCCCTCCAGAACACCCACCATCACAGCTCTCACATAAAAACACAAACCCCACACCCACCTTCGTGGAGCCTCTCAATAGAAATCTACCCTAACAGCAGAGACCTCCAAGGCAGAAATGCACTCAACCACCACAACACAGCACAAACCACAAGACACATAGCTCACCTACACAGTGTGCCCCTCAACCTAAGCCCTTAAGGCAAAACAGCTTTCCCAATACACTAATCATAGGTGACTCGATAGTGAGGCACACTGATGTCCCACTCACTAAGTTGAATAAGGAAAAGGTAACAGTCATTTGTTTATCAGGTGCCAGAATCCGACACATAACACATGCACTCAAGTCACTCCACAACAAGTACAAATATGACTCTCACTGTCCATGTGGGTGTGAATGACCTGAGACGCACCTCCCTGGACTACATGAAAAGAGATGAGGAGGAGCTCTCTGATTATGTGGCCTAGGCAGGTATGTGCCTAGCCCTGAGCAGCATCCTACCATCACCCAGAATGATACCGCAGTACAAGCAGAAAATGATTGACTTCAACAATTGACTAAGTTTCTGGTGCCATTCTAAGGGGATCCAGTATCTGTCTGCTTGGGATGACATGATTGACAAACCATGATGCTTTGCCAGAGATGGCCTGAATCTGTTACCCCTCGGTTTCCAGATACTGGCTAAGGCTCTTGCCACCCCTGTAGTGCCTTTTTTAGGCGATGGTCCAAAGACAAAATTACCACAGTAACTGCTATAAATTAATGCAATCTGAAGGTCATGCTGCTCATTGCTAGAAGTCTAAATCTCATGATGCACTTGCTCGAAGCACTCCTCAAAATGGAGAGCATCAACATTTGTGCTGTAACAGAGACCTGGTTTAAAGCAGCAGAAAGCACCCCTACACTACCAGGCTATAACTCATTCCACACCTTTCAGCCCCAGAACATGGACCGAAGCTCCAAAGGCAGTAGTGTCTACATATTCATAAAGTATATGCACACCTCCAGACTAGTAGCCCAGCATAATGCATCTGACATACTTCAGGTACAACTAACATTGGGTAAGATGACGATTCAGGTCGTAGCCTGCTATAGGTCCCAACCAAGACTTTCACTCCATGTTCCTAAGCACCCCTGAAACTGTTAGGGTCCAACCCAACACTCTCGTATTAGGTGACTTTAACTACCCCTCCATCAACTTGGAAAACTACTCATGCACCAATACAGTGGCCCAACGCTACCTGGAATTCATCAATTCCAATGCCTTGGACCAGCTCATTCTTACCCCCACTAGAGGAAGCAATATCCTTGACCTGGTTTTTACTAACATGGGCAACCATTGCTCTACACCAATAGTCAATTCCTCCCTAGTTAAATCCTGCCACAAACTATTCACCATAGAAATCCACATCTCACCCACACTCCCCGCAAAGGTAACCACTATGAAAAACTTCTCCAAAGCTGACTTTGAGCTCCTAAAAACAGAGGTGGCTAACTTCACGGCACCCATGTCAATGTAAAATAGATGCATGACTGCCGAATCGTACACCAATGCACTGTACGTACACTTACATAAATGTATGGAACTAGCCATACCCAACAGAACCAAGACGCTCTCCTCCAAAAAAAGGAAGCCAGTCTGGTGATCCCCTGCCTTTAACAAACTCTATAACAGAAGGAAGAAACTGTTGCAGAAAAAGGTGAAAGTCCCAAGACTAGAAGACCTCCCTTATTAGCCTCAACAAAAAGTTGAGATCACTCATCAAAGCCTCTAAAGCCAGCTATGAAGGCAGAATTGTGACAAACACTAAAAACAACCACAAAGCCTTTTATAGTTATATCAAGAATCTCTATGGCAATACCCACGTTTGCTCTTAGTTACTGCACAATGGTCCCTCCTGCACTGAACCAACAGATATTACCAACATACTGGCCGACAGATTCAGTGGCAGCTTTAACCCCCCCCCCCCACCAAAGGACCAATCAGAATACTGGAGGAATGCCAGGCACCCAGCATTACTGCAGCATAGGTTAAAGCTGCATTGTCCAAGGCCAAGAATACAGCTTCCGTGGGACCCAACAGTATCTCTGGATGTGATCTACATGAGCTACAAAGTGAACTGGCACCACATCTGTGTGCCCAGTTCAATCACAGCCTCACCTCAGGCTTTGTCCCTACTGAAAGGTGCACTGCTACAGTCTTCCCTCTCCATAAAAGGGGAGCAACTACAGACCCTGGGAATTATTGCCCCATTAGCTCGATGAGTCTGATATGTAAGGCTATGGAGCGCATCATCATGGACCTAATTAACAAGGATAAAGGGAATCTCCAAACTCTAGATCCCACTCAATTTGGTTTTGTGAAAGGTAGATCATGCCTGCTCAACCTGGTTGACTTCGAGTCAGTCACCAGAGCTGTGGATGTGGGCAAGGCAGTTCATACAGCCTACCTCAATCTGGCCAAGACCTTTGATACCATTCCCCACTCAGGAATTATAGATAAACTCACCAAACTAGGCATCAACACCTATATCACTAGGTGGGTTGCAAATTGGCCCACAGATAAACCTACAGTGTGAAAGTAGCGGACTCCAAGTTAGACTGCCGACCAGTCACAAGTGGAGTCCCACATGGATTGGTCCTGGGTCCTCTCCAGTTTAGCATCTACTTCTTAGAAGTCCAGGCCAACACAGAGGGATTCTGGCTGACCCAGTTCATAGATGACTGCAAGCTGGGAGCCATTATTAACTCCCCAAATGATGTAGACATCCTACAGAAGGGCCCCACCAAGACCATTGACTGGTGTCGAAACCACAGCCTTAAGCTTAATGCCAAAAATTGTGTTGTCATCCCCTTTGGGAAAAACTCAGTTTCCACTAATTACCACATCGGTGGGAGCCCACTGAACACTGAAGGCGTTTTAAAAGATCCAGGGACACAGGTTGACAGAAACTTCTCCTTAGACCACCACATTGCCACTGTGGTTAGAAAGTCCTATGTGGCACATTTCATTACCAAGGGTTTTGCATCCAGGAAGAAAGAGGGCATCATCTCTCTCTACTCTTCCCTCATCATCATCGAGTATAGTGCCCCATTTGGCATGTACCTCACTAGACACATGCAACAGGTGGAAAAGGCCACAAAAGTACCTCACGAAGAGGATCCTAGGCCTTAAACACATGTCCTACACGGACAGACTCAAAAAACTCCAGCTATTCTTTGTCTCTTATCGTCTATTAAGAGGCAACCTCTGCTTGACTTATAAAGCCATGTCTGACCCAGCTCTGTTAAAAATGCTACACCTAAAGAAATCCCAATTCCTCTGCACCACACGCTGCAGAGACCTCAACCTCATTACCACAATCAACAGAAGATGCTGGAGGGACAGGTTCATAACCCAGAGACTGCCCATGCTCTGGAATAGACTTTTCCCGTACATGTCCAGCAGAGCACCTCACTGACCCTTTTCAATAGAAATCTTGATGAGTGGATGGGAAATAGAAAGCTCACCCCAAGGATCACTCCAGTGGCTCTTCTTGATAGAGGCACTGGGAACTAAAGTTGGGTGGCATGATGCCAGGGCACTTCTTTGGGCAAGGATTGTAAAGACTCCAGGGCCATTAGCCTGGTACACATCTATGAACCTATGATAACACGTATAAGGCTCGCATAAGTAGAAATAAACTGTGTACAGATAAGGCAGTACAGGAAGGCTGTCAGTATTCACCACTTGATTACAATTTAAAGATTCAACAGTGGTCAACAAATAATGTGGGGGCTACAACACAAGGAGAGTAGCATGACGAACATATCCTTGTTTGTGTCATAGCAGATACTCAGTTATGCTGACACATCCAATACAGCAGTCCATTCTAGTTTGTGCCATAGGAGGGGCTCACCCCCTGCCTCCGAAAATAGAACAATATAACAAGCTAAGGGGCAAATTTGCTAACCAAACAACAGTGTAAATTCAAAAGTGCTCTCAAAGGATCTATCCATGAAGTATCTGTGCATAGTTATCACACAGCATTAGACCTTTGGCCTACTCTACATCCTCTGTATCTCTCAAATGGCTGGTAAACAAGGCCATGTCATGAGTACAGTTCTAACAAATGCTTACTGATTTATTTCACATCATTTCTAAATACATTCCAACATATGCATTATGTAGGTAACAAACTCTAGTCATACCTGAAGAAGTACAATATTCCTCTGTTGAAATATACTGTTGCAAATTAGGTGTGTAACTGAGTTTGAATTCTGATACAACTCTCAACCACACTGGTCTGCCTAGTTACACACTTGCAGTTTTGTAATGGTGTACATTACTAATTGATTAGATCTGACCTAGTCTGTGCAACAGAGATGCTAAATGCAGCATGCACTGCTGCATTGCATGCTAATCAACCAGTCCTGTGGAACTACTCAGCAAGATATAAGGCATCAATGTAGACACCATGCCCTTTTTTACATGTGCAGTGATGAAGTAGTGAAGTACAGATACAACATAAGCAGTGACAGATTGTTAGTAGCAACTACAATTTAGTTAGTGTGCCACAGACTGAAGGTGATGCTGTTGCTGCCATTAGTCATAGACAGAGAGGGTGAAGACTTTGCAGGTCAACAGCACAGTAGAGGAACTGTGTGACTTCTGGCGGCCTTGAGTCACATACAGAGTCAAATGCGGGGAACCCATCCCATTGGAATGTAAGGTATGTGTTGAAGTTAGTATTTTAGCCACAGGTACCGTTTACAGACTACCAGGGGACATGCTTGGTGTTTCATAAGCATCAGCCTCCAGCATCTTCCAAGGAGATGATCACAAGTCCTGCTACAGTTGTCACATATATCACACTACTCTCCAGTAATGTGTGCCATACATCTCAGTCATGTACACAAGAGAGCAACACCTGGGGAAGAGGGTGGGATCTATATTAATCATAAGATCTACTATTCGATCAGCTGTCAAGTCATGTGTAATGTAATGGGAATCATGTGGAACGTGTGTGGTGGCAACCCTATTTGCATATGTGCCACACTCCCCAACTGCACCAGATGTTTTTCATGTTTCACTGTTGCAGTCATCACATTTGGGTTATCCCTGCCAGGGTAGCCCTTGGCTGGCCCGAATACCAGAGGCTTAGTATTTCTGCATCAGTTGCTGTCACTTCCGGACTGACAGGTCGTCAGTAGTATAAAGTAAGGCAGCCGACACCATTACATCAGTCTTTCTTGCCGTTGAGCCCGAAGCAGAAACAGGTCGCACGAGTGCCGGTCGGCCGCTACCTGAGTTTCATCTACCGAATTGAAGTTGAAGTCGTCTAAAGCTAAGTACCCCGTTGGGGATCCTTTTTTCTTGCACTAATCGATGTCAGAAAAAGTTAACTGTCTCGCCTGTGGAACACAAATACCACACCAAGACTTCCATTCTTACTGAGTCACTTGTTTAGTCCCAGACCATGACATCCCCTGTTGTCATGTTCAATGCCCGAACTAGCTGTCGTTGGGCCCTTATTGTAGCCAGATATTTTCACTTACAGTCCTTGAATTCCGATATGGCTTCGGTAAGTCATCCAACGGCAAATCTTCCGAAGAAATGTAAAGATAAAGACAGAGGCAGACCGCACAGATCCAAACCTACCGACGATGCTTCCGTTAAGCTAGTTGTTAGTTCTCTGGTCCTCAGTGAGGTGCTTTCGCAGCCCCTGATGCTCGCTTCTGTGGATTCGCAGGCCTCTACCAAGACCCTTTTGGAGTCCGGTATGCTGCAAAACTCTTCTTCGACTAAGAATCCTGCTGTCATCTCTACATTGGATGGGTCTGGAGCCGCTGAGTAGGTACCGGCTTCTGAGGAAGTCCTTCGCACTACTGATTCTCGACTCAAACTGACATCATCTTTCGCGACTACCATTCTTTCAAAAATGACAGAGTTTCTTAGGCCCAGGGTACAAACCACACCCAAAAAACTGACTACCCACTCTCAGGCACTGCTTCCTTGCCTCAAATTCCTGGTGATAAGGATGCTTGGCTATCCACCCTAGATCTAAAAGAGGCCTACCTCCAAATTCCTTTTAGGAAATCATGCAGGAAATATCTGTTTCGGGGCAGGATCTCAACATTTTCAGTTCTCTGCGCTTCCCTTTGGCTTATCTACTGCTCCCAGAGTTTTCACAAAATGTCTGGCTCCGGCCATTGGCTTTTGCAGACAAAGAAATATCCAGATTTACCCATACTTAGATGACTGCCTTATTCAGGCAGACAGCCAGGAAAAGCTGCTCAAGCACCTGGCCTTTGTAAAGACCCTACTAACCTCCCTAGGGTATACAATCAACGAAAATAAATACAAACAGGTACCCACCCAAAAGAATATCTTCCTGGGAGCAAACCTGGACACAGCATCCCAGATGGCATTCCTTACACCAGAAAAACAAATTTTCCTGACAGCCTAATTCTCACAACTAGCCACCAGGCCTCAGTTATCTGCAAGGAAGATCCTGCAAGCTCTTGGGTTCATGGCATCGTGCATATCACTCATTCCATATGTCAGCCTGCATATGAGGAAACTTCAGTGGTACCTAAAAAGCCTTTGGTGTCAACACTTTCAAGACCTGGAAACTCTTATACCTATAATTCCTTGCCTCAGAAAATATTTTCTTTGGTGGGCAGCATGCTCCCACAACAAGGGACTGCCTTTCTCACCACCCCCCGCCGCCCACACCCTCACCACGGATGCATCAGACTGTGCTTGGGGTGCACACTTGGATGGCAGGTGCATACAGGGCCAATGGAGCCCACAGCAAATCCCTCTGCACATCAACCAAAAGGAGATATTGGCTGTCCAGCACGCCTTGATAACTTTCAAACCCCTTCTCTCCTCAGGGGCTCTCCTGATCAAAACAGACAACACCACTGTGATGTGGTATATCATCAAGCAGGGAGGGACTCACTCCTACCCTCTATGCAGGCTGGGCATGACCCTTTGGCACACAGCCTTTGCCATGCAACTGCACCTGTTAGCACAATTCCTACCAGGCTCTCTCAACTCTGGCAGACCAATTAAGAACAAATCTCCTGGACCCACATGAGTGGCAGCTCAACAGAAGAACCTTCACCCTAATAACCCAGAAATGGGGCACCCCGAAGGTTGACCTCTTTGCATCCCACACCAACCATCAGCTCAGCAAATTCTGCATCAGGGAGCATCACTGCATGGCTTGGAAAGTGGATGCCCTGTCCTTTCCCTGGCCAATCTATTGGTCTATGCCTTTCCTCCACTACCTCTCACCCCCAGGGTACTGCTCAAAATAAAGGAGGAAAAAACAAGGACAATCCTTACAGCTCCAGACTGGCCTCACCAGTACTAGTACCCCTTGCTGTGCAGCCTGTCCCCACTGCCCCAATGGCATTTTCCTGAGATTCCAAACCTCCTGACTTAGAGGGAAGGGGAATTCATGCATCCCCAATTGCAGACACTCAATTTGGCAGCTTGGTTTATTCCCTAACCCCAGATCAATCTGCCAAACTCAGTAAACAGGTTTAGATGTTATCCATGAGGCCAGATGCCCTAGCACTAGAAAGTCTTATGCTGACAAATGGAAAAGGTTCTGCACCTGGATCCAGGCTAAGGGAGCCAATATGGCACAGCCCTCCCTCCCTCTCATCCTGGATTACTTAGCTGACCTACTACACAATGACCTCTCTTTCTCCTCTATAAATTCATGCCTCTGCTATTTCTGTTCATTTTCCCACTGAGCAGCCCCTTTTCTCCCACTCTTTGATCAAACAGTTCCTAAGAGGGGCTAGCAACTTGTGGCCACTCAGAAGGGCACCAACCCCAGCTTGGGACCTTAACTATGCATTGGAAAAGCTCACCCTTCCCCCTTTCAAACCAGCTTCTTCTGCAGAGCTAAAATTTCTGTGCTGGAAGACAGCATTCCTTCTGGCCATCACTTCAGCCAGAAGAGTCTCTGAGCTGCAAGTGCTCATGGCTATGGAACCCTTCATCATCTTCCATGCTGACAGGGTATCCCTCAGAACTAACCCATCCTTCATGCCCAAGGTGGTGTCCAGTGTGGCTCTCAACCAATCCATTCACTTGCCCACCTTTTTTTCCTCATCCCCAGAACAAAGGGAAAGGAATCTGCACTCTGTAGATGTGCACAGACAGCTCAGATTCTATCTAGACAGGACTAAATCCTTCAGAAAGTCTGATGAATTACTGGTTAGCTTTGCTACAGGGGCAGAAGGCAAAGCTATCTCCAAACAAACCATTTCCAAATTTCTGCTACAAACAACCTGGAAAGCCTCCCCCCAAGCGAGTCAGAACTCAATCCATCAGAGCAGCCTCCACCTCTGCAGCTTTCCTCAGAAGAGTCCCCACCAGGGACATCCTGGAGACTGCCACCTGGACATCTGTTCACACTTTTACTAGACATTATCACCTGTCTCTCATCTCCAAATCCAGGGCAGGGTTTGCCTCTGCAGTCTTGCAGGGCATCCTAGCCAGCCCCAAGTTTCTCTGACTGCTTCCACCCATTTCCTCAGCTTTGAGAATCAACCCAAATGTGATGACTGCAACAGTGAAACACGAAGAACATAGTACAGTTGTGTACACTACACTTACCATAAATGTAGATGTTCGAGTGTATTCACTTTTGCAGTCCTGGTTTACCTCCCTCCATCCCCCTTCTTTTCTTTCCTTACAAAGGGACATATTGGTATTTACTTTCTACTGGTAGGGTTCTTCCACCAGAACCTGCCTCTTACTTGGGGGCTCCTGACAGGTTAGGGCAAGAAAAACTGATGTAATGGGCATTGTCTGCCTTACTTTATAATACTGATGACCTGATGTCAGTCCTGAAGCGACAGCGACCGATGCAGAAATATTAAGCCTCTGGTATTCGGTCCGGTCGAGGGCTACCCTAGCAGGGATAATCCAAATGTGATGACATCTACATTTATGGTAAGTGTACACAACTGTACTGTGTGTGCTATGGGGGATATCTCCAAGGCTCATTTAGGTGTGGATGCCTGCTATGCATTGGAGTCATGGCTGAGGAAACCCATCAGACACACACACACACACACACACACACACACACACACACACACACACACACACACACACACACACACACACACACACACTGTAATGAGACACACAGTTCAATCAGTAATACCACAGAGCATGAGACACACAGTTTAAACAGTAATACCACAGAGCATGTTTTTAGCTACTGCACTCACTGTGCTGTAGTAATAACATAAATAAAATTCAAACCAAAAATTGAATAAAACATAAAACATATTAAATGAAAATTCTAAAATACAGCATAACATTAATAAAGCAGTATAAAAAATTCAAATAATATAATTACAAACAAAATGATAAATCATAAAAATGAAAAAGTATTTAACAACAAAGAAATATGAAACTCTGCATAATAAGAAAAACGTAAGACGTAATACCAAAATTAATACAGTAATTTGATTATATAAAATAATAATAGAAATAAGAAACCTGTTAATAAATAGAAGAGAAGGAGTGGGGTGAGAGTAAAATAGAGGAACGTTAATAACTTCACAGATAATATGCAAAGCTTTCTACAATTAATGGCATTCTGTTCTTTATATTCTACTGTTAATACCAACTGCTAAGAATTTTCTTTATTTATTGGAATACATGTACAGTGATTACACTTGACAGTAGGCCATTCAAGCCACAGGTCCAGAGATCTGCATTTATAATGCTACAATGATGATTACTTAACAGTACTGTATTTATATTGATGACAAGCTAAAACAGTATTGTAATCAGCTGAGCTTTACATTTGGGGAGTGTGGTATTAGAACTCACAAGCAGTGACTACTATAATACTGTACTTTTCCTTTGGAATACAACAAAATGCAAGCACTCTTTCATTTTGCACTTCATAGACTCATGTTCATTGTTATCTGAGAATGTGCAACTGTTGCTTTGTGTTACAGACCATACCTCTCCACCTTTTAGAGCAGGATATCTTAACATATAAATGAATGGGTGTGCAATGACCCATAACAAGGAACATATTTCAAATATTGCTGTTACACACAGATTCACCTTTAAATATCATGTTTTCCCAGCAATTATGCTTACTGAGACTGCACACTGTCTGCATTTTGATACATTCGAAAAAGGTGTGTGCAGCTTACCATCGCACAAACAAGGTAATACAAGAGCGTTGGTTTGCGTGAAACTAAGCGACCCGTACCTTTTTTAAATGTATCTGAAAATAACTTATAATCAATGCTATTCCACAGTTATTTTGTCACAGTACTACTTTATTTGTATAAGCTGCAGTGTCACAACAGTATAAATAAAGTTTGCTTAACTGGGACTAGAACCCAGGCCCATCTGCACATCAGTCCGACACTCTACACACATCTCCACATGATTTGTTACCTGTAGTCATATATTTTAGTATTCATTGTTAAATTGATGGTACTTGCTTAGTACACCCCCACTTACCGGGTTTGTGTGATGCCCAGCAGTGCTGAGTAATAGCAAGTGAAAGCATCCGGTTTTTATTTTTGGATGTCTGGGACATGTTTGATACATGGGTGGTCCCGTTGAGCAAATGAGGTAAGCGTAGCCAAAAGCAGTGGTGCATCTCACAAATATGGCATAAATAAAAAAATATTAGGAGAAGAGCCAAACTATATAGATATAACTAGTTCTGGCAGTTTTTCCAGGGTTTTGGCTGGTATTTTTGCAGTGTTCCTCATAAAATTTGTGGTTTTGTAATAATCATTTGGGATGGATGGCACTAAATAATGATAGATGCATTTGTTTAGGACTTCATAACTTTCAGAGGATGCATGCTTATGCATACCCATTTATTTTGTCAAGGTTCTTTGTTTATAAGGCAAGATGTCGTCATTTGCTGGCATTTGCCCCACTTTATTCTTTGGCTTTGTACAGATTTCTTTTTCTAAGAGGTTGGGAGGTATGGGGCAGACCGTTAGTGTTCTCCTGTATACGGATTGATTATCCGTATTGTTGTGCGAGGTTTTGTGGCCAACATTTCTGGGACATGCCACAAAACGTCACTTAGGCACACCACGCATCATTAATATGCATTGCGCTTTGCTAAGAGCACATTGTGGCTGTCTACACGGAGTTTATTGAATCCTGGAGATTGTCACATCTAATGAAAGAATCACAAAGTTTTATGGGTGAAGCAGCCAGGCTGTTTTCAAAACTAGATCCTCATCTTGACTAGAAATAAATTTGACTGTTATGGATCTTGGATTTGAAAGTTTTTTTTTTTGCTTGGTGTCACTACAGTCATAGATCTGTGAGCTGTCTCTAAGCCAAATGGCAGTTTTGTTGAAGAATAAAATCAATGTTATATGGTTCATCTTCTTTTGATGAATCTTAATCTTGAAGTTTTGACAAGAAACTATTTGAAATATAAATTATTTTTTCCACCAAAATGTCCCAAGAAGTTTCCAATGTGATATTCGAGCATAATTGAATGATTTTTGAAGAAAATAATTTAATCCTGTCAAAAATGTATAGGAGAAGCAGAGCAAAATTCCTGTCATGCCATCTGCTTGCCATCTTGACCATAACCCTCAACCTCATAATCTTTTTGATTTATACTCAGAAAAGCAGTCCCTCAGTAACTGCGGTATCCCCTCTGGATCACCTGACCTTACGCATCCAAAGAGCATAGGTCCCCAATGAATCTTTTCACATATTCCTGATGTAGCCACTTTGCTAAACTTGTCTGGACTTGTTGGTTCTCTTGAAAATGAAGGCCTTTTACTCCTCCTTACAAAAATTGAAATATCTTATCCATTAATTCTTCAGTTTCTTGCCTTAATACTTCAGTACTAATTATTGTACATGCTTCTATCCATCTATGTTTTGTGACATTCTCAATTCCTGTTTTTATTTCTGAGACTGTCCGTTCCTTACAGCTATGCAGCATCCATATATGTTAACATCCTAATTTTTAACAACTGTTTAAAAATATCCCATTCCCCTCACCAAATGATCCTTTGCTTTGATGCAAGACTAAATCAATGTCTTTTAAGCAGATCCCGCACCCAAAGATTTAATGGAGGAGTGCCATAAGTAATAGGCAGGAAATCTCCAGTGCTTCTTAAATACCCTGCCCTTATGGATTCTGACTTCTGTCTTCAAAGGCAGACTATTTGAAATAATTAAAGGGTGTGTGATCATGCAGTTTACTAAGCACAGATGTTCCTGAGAGATGTATATCTTATCCAGCCTGGAATAAGATCCAGATCTGCATGAGAAAAGTTATAACCCTACACCAGATTGATTTTAATGCCTACATGTACTAGCCCAATTTCTTCATACAGCTTACCACATATTAACCTAATACAGAGCCCCTAAACATTCTGGTCCCTCCTGAAGCATTCTAAGGCTTTGCTACCATGTTTCAGTCAACATGTAGCTTAGTTAGTGAAATCAGTTTGCACATAACTTCGTGAGAAGTAAAAAAATGTACATTTCACCCTACCTCAGGTACGTTTTAAGCCCAGCATAATGCGCTTGTGAATCAAGTATCATTTATGCTATAGACGGAACAAGCTTTAGCAAGCAAAATCAGATCTCCTTTCCTACTTGCAGTCAGTACCATCCCTCTACTCTACACTCAAGTAGTAACTTACTGTGATCTTTCACATTTTAAATGCCTTTCTTGGAGGGTTAACAAATAAGACTTCATGCTGATTTATATTGCAAAACACTCTGGACTGTTTTACAGAATGAGTGAAACCATTAGCATTCAATAACATAAGCCGAACAGACACTATAAAGACGTAAGTATTGATGTTCATCACAACATTGTTGCAGTAGCATAATCTGTATGGGATGTCTTGGTAAGGACTGCACCAGTTGACCAGCTTATCCAAAGCTTTAGGGCACCTTGAATGTGTCTTAGCCACTTCATAGCTTGGGGTAAACAAGATAAGTTAGTGGATAGAGCTTCAAATCATCAGCACTTTCTTGCCACTAAAGAGTGCATGGGCTTTGGATGATGAGCAGTCCATTAGCACCTCATGAAAGATAAGTTCCCTTTTGGAGAATTACCTTCCACTTCATTTATTTGAAGAGAAAAGTGTTTCGTTGTTATCAGAAGCCAAGAGTGCAAGCTTGAACTGATATTTTGTATGTGATTTTTACTAAATATGTTGGCTAAGAAGTGTTCCTTTTTGCTGAGTTTTCTAGGGAAAAAACATGCAAATAACTGTTTTTGTGAGAAAATGTTTCACTTTTCTGTCAAACATTAGGGCTAAGGGCAAAGACTAGTGTAGATGGTAATGAGAAGAGTCTCCTGGCTTGGGATTGTTACTGACATAGGGATGTGGTGGTATTTTTGTGCAACTGTCCATATTTGACCTGGATTTTGAGAGAATAACCAGGGATTAATGTATCCTTTGGTAAAATCTGCACAAATTCATCCTAATAACTTCAAACTACTTCAGTTATTTGCAAGCTGTTCCTTTGTATAAGGCTTTTGTGAAATCCCTAGCAAATAAGATAATTCTTATGCTCAGATAAGGTGGAAATAAAATAAATCCCATGTAACTTCATTTATATCTGGGGTCTTGAGAGAGTTGTTATATACTCCATATGAAACAGATTAGAGCTTCTGGTTTCATCGTGTTCTCGGGTTGTACAAATTGCAGAGTTTGCCTCACCTCCAGGCTATTTTAGCCCATTCATATTGTCCTAGGCTGCTGGCCTTACTGTCAATACATCTCCTGGCCCTCCATTTTGCGATGCCACTTGTGAAACTCTCCATTTATTTCACTTGTTGATGAGACCTCAGTTGTATGGAGAGACCCAGATTACTTATTTCACATCTTCTTGAATTATATTACATTTCTGAACAGTGTTTTGTGTTTAATTTTCATTATTTTATTCTGGAGGGCACTTCACAAAAAAGTGCCTCTACAGTGCATAGATTCCTCTAGTTAACTTATCCCTTGAGTATGTCATCTGTGATAGGCAGTGCCAAGACGGTAACAAATCGACCACAGAATGGAGCCATAAGACCTTAAAAAGCATATTAATGGCTGATCATTTTAAAAATCATATTAATGGCTGATCATTTTAAAAAAGTAGAGGCTGCCCCCTTCTTAATTTTTCATTTAATGTATCAGGAGAAAAGCAAAAGCAAATGAGAGAGAGTATTCTCATATATAGACAAAATAAAAATAAAGGTGATATTCATGACCATGGTCAGTTTCCCTTTAGTTCAAGTGGCTGCTGTCAAATACCCTTGTATTCTGTCAGCTGATACTGGAGCATATAGTAGTCTGTAAGGCATCAGATTTTTCTACATCTTATTCATTTTCCATGCTGCAAAGTCAAGTCCCAACTCAGTGAATTTCAGCTGTCAGGTCTGCCAGACTCTTAACTTGTTGAGGTGACCATCTCCTGAGCCTCTGAGCAGTCAAATCAAGGACTACAAAATCTCCATTTCCCTCCCGCCATGTGAGGAGCAACATCCATTATACATCCCGCTACTTAAGTGTACTAACACCAATAATGCGCCCTTGTGAGAAAAAAAAAGAGAGAGAGAAATGGTTCCATGTGGATGGTAGATGTTCATCATTCTTACTGCTGCAGTAGCCTTTGGCTATTAGAGCCGTTTCCTACACAGGGTACAAGCACTGAATAGCTCTGACTCCTTCCCTCACGTGCACTCTGACTGCTGATTGGCTAACGCCTTGAAGAGAAATCAGCAGTCAGAAACTAGACAATTTCAGTACTTTCTTGCTACTTTGCAAGGAAGCAGCAGTCAACTTTAAGATTCATTTCTGGCAGATAAATCCCTAAAGGGAAACCCTTCTACTCAGAAATGATTGCCCTTTTATGAAAATATGTATTTATTGTATTTGTTGACCAAAAGCAGTATTTCCACTTTAAGAAAACTGATATTTTTTTCAGTATCAGAAGTTTTCTGTCACCGGCTGCTATTTTTAGTTCAGGGCTTATTTTTAAGTATTGGGATAATTTGTTTAGTAGTGATGTATGACTTTTGTGAACTTTTATTTGTCGTGGGTAGGATTTAATGATCAAGAAGTATTTTTAGAGCGGGAAGCATATTTTAATTTGAATGTATATGTATAGTTTGTGACAACCTGCCTTCAAGTTCTTTCTGTCAGGGCACTTCAGCAAAGGGCTTTGAGCTCCTACAGGGTTCTTTATGTATTGCTTGTTCTTTACTTTTTAAATGGACTGTGTGAGGAAATGTTGGTGTGCTTGCTGCTTGTGAGCACTTGTCTGACAGCTTACCTTCTGACCAACTAATTTCAGTAACTCTTCCTGGCAATCCTGCTTCTTCTTCTGCTGCAGCATGGATATTTATTCAGTCCTGCTGGCTCTTCTCCCATCCTACCTAAAAAGTAAAAGCAACACATGAAGAAGCTTTTGTCACCCTGCTAAGACGATGCCTTAGCTGTTAGTGGATGGTTCTGTAGCAGCCAACCATTGCTCCTCAGACCACACACTTGTAACTCTGAGTTCCTCTGGTGTAGTCCCTTTAGCCAACATGGACCTAGGAGTCAGCCATATTCTCTGCAGCTATTCTGGTATCCTACCCGGGCATGGGAGAACCATCTTCTTTGGGCCTGGGAGATGCTTTGGGAGGATGTCCTTCAAGGATGCATCTGCAGTCATAACATATGGGTTGTCCTGCCTCAGGCAGCCCTTCGGTCGGCCAGATTCCAAAGTCTGGGTCCGGCGTCGGCTGATGTCGCCTCTTCCCCGACGTCAGAGCGGCTGGGGTATAAAAGCGTCAGCCGACGCCATTTTCCCCCAGTCTTTCTTGCCGCGCGGTGCCCGAAGCAGAAGCTGTTCGCAAGTGCCAGTCGGTCAGATCCAGAGATTTCAGCTACCGAAGACTTCAAAAAAAGCTAAGTACCCCGTTGGGGACTCTTTCTTGCCTCAGCCGATGTCAGACAAAGTAAATAATTGTTTAACTTGTGGGAAACAAATACCTCATAAGGATTTCCATTCTTACTGCCTTCCTTGCTTAGGCCCAGACCACGACGTATCAGCTTGTTTAGCCTGTGCCTCCTTCAACCGACGGACTCTTAGACGTCGATCGGAGTTTGCAGAGGAGTTTTTTGGAACCAATTTTGCTTACAAAATGCCGTCGGAGACTCAGACTACGCATATGGTCAAAAAACACAAGGAAAAGGACCGACACTCGCGGCCCACGGTTTCGGCTGAAACCACGGTTAGGCCTACCGCGAGTGTCTCGGTTTCGGCTGAAACCGAGTCCACAGCTATTCCTACTACCGAAACCATACCTCCGACCACCGAGGCCCCGGCCGAGTCAGCTTCAGAGCTCCCTACCGAAGCTAGTGCTCAAGAATTGTCAGACACCATACCTTTGGACATTTCTACTCTTGCACGTGGGGCAGCTAAGCCCCCAACTTCTATGTCTATTAAGGCCTTCTCCAGGGCAAAGGCTGCCAAACTTTCTAAAATTTTGCCTACCAAATCAACTTCACAGAGGCCTTCCTCCAGTTCTCAGATCCTCAGTCTTGCTGAGGACCTCATTTCCTTAATTAGGGGATCCCAACCTCACCCAGACAGGGCCTCCCAACCTCCTCCAGACAAAAGGCCCAGGACTGATCCCTCTGAACCTCTCTCCTCAGATTACTCCTCGGATGGATCTTATTTGTCAGACCATCAGGAAGGGGCCTACTCGCCTTATGAGGATTCAGATGCAGAAGATTCTATTCCTTCGGCCTCCCCACCAGAAGAATTTTCCTTTGGGGAGACTTTACACTCCATGAGGGAGCACTTTCAATGGCAGGGTCAGGATTTCTCTGATTCTAGAAAAAGATTAAGGACCTTTTTACATTCGCCCCAGCATGGGCCCTTAGCCATACCTCCTGTTCTGACTGTTATTGATGATGTGTACAATGATGTCAGTACTGCACCTGATTCTCTTCCCCCGGCCCCTGCCAAACCTGACAGATATTACAGGGTCCCGGATTCTCATTTCCACCTGTACAAAGCCCATGCTGCAGACCCAGAAACTATTTCTCAGGGCCCTAAAGGGGTTGCAGCTGCTACTGCTAAGAATCCCCTACCCTCTGAAAGAGAGTCTAGAGCATTAGAGAGATGGGGAAAAAATGTATATACATCTTCTACTCTTTCTGCCAGGGCATTAAACTGTCAATTCCATATGATCCAGTACCAAGAATTTTTGTTAGATCAGCTCAATAAAAAGCTTTCTGCTCCTGAACCTTTAGACCGTAAATCCCTTCAGGATTTGGTACACAACTCTCAGCAGGTCAGTAATCATTTCTTAAAATGTGGCTATGATGCACTGGAGGCTTCATTTAGATCAGCTATGACTGGGGCAGTAATTCGTAGGCATGCCTGGCTGAAGGAGCAATCTTTGTCAGACCATGTCAAGGCTAAACTACTCGATGCTCCAGTGGAGAAACAAAGTTTATTTGGCTCCCCTGGACAGGAGATTCTAAAAAAGGTGGAAGAAAAAGCAAAATCTGTGCAAACAGTAAAGGAATTCCTGCAGATCCAACCTCCGAGGTTCAGCAGAAACTGGCCTACAAAGAATTGGTCCTTTCCAGACACCTCCAGAGCACAGAGGGGCAGGAACAGACGTACTAGAGGCAGAGGTCAATCAAGAGGTGCCTACAGAGGCCGTCACTGGCAGCCTGCAAACCAGAGGAGTGGTGCAACAGCTACAACTACTACCACTACTACAGGACAGACCCAATGACTTGACTCTGATTCCGCCCACCAGGGATCAACTGGAAGCACCCTTGGGCGGAAAGTTGGCTTTATTCTCGAAAAACTGGCATTGCATTACAAAGGATACATGGACATTGCAAATAATAGACAAAGGATACAGGTTTCACTTCCATACCTTGCCAAAGAGAGGCGGAATGCCAAACCTTCCACCAAACCAGAAGGTAGAGGCTTTAAGACAAATCAGCAAGTTAATTCAGATGAAAGCTATAGAAGGGGTACCATCTACAGAACAAGGCCAAGGATTTTACTCCAGACTATTCCTTGTGCCAAGAAAAGAAAACAAATGGAGGCCTATACTCGACCTGTCCACACTGAATACTTATCTCATTGTGCCAAAATTCAAAATGCTGCCCCTACAGCAACTTCTTCCCATGTTGGGCAAGGAGTCTTGGCTGGTGACTCTAGATCTCAAGGAGGCATACCTGCACGTCCCTATTCGACCAGATTGCAGAAGACACCTCAGATTTCTTGCAGGATCAGAGCATTATCAATTCTCAGCATTGCCCTTTGGCTTATCTACTGCGCCCAGAGTATTCACGAAATGCCTGGCATCAGTAATTGCACACTGCAGACTTCAGGGAATTCAAATTTATCCATACCTGGACGACTGCCTAATACAAGCGGACAACAAGAAGAAGTTGTTAAAGGACTTGGCCTATGCCATACACCTGCTACAAGCCTTGGGATACACAGTCAACATCCAAAAGTCAAGACTAGTACCATCCCAAAGGATAACCTTTTTGGGTGCGGATCTGTACACAATCACTCAGATGTTTTTTCTCACAGAAGAAAAACAAAAACAACTTCCAGATTACTTCATGACTCTGACAAGACAAACTCAGCTTACTGCAAGGAAAGTCCTGCAGGCCCTGGGTTACATGGCATCCTGCATAATTTTAATTCCACATGCCAGGTTGCATATGAGGAAACTACAATGGTACCTAAGGAATGTATGGTCTCAACACAGTCACAGTCTAGAAACCATGATACAAATCATTCCATGCCTTCAAAAGGAATTCCTTTGGTGGGCCCAGGCCTGTCAGTCCAACAGAGGGTTGCCTTTCAACAAACCAAAAACAAGGCAGACCATCACCACGGACGCCTCAGACCGAGGATGGGGAGCACACATGGAGGACAAACGTACCCAAGGCCTATGGTCTCAAGGGCAGCTAGGCATGCACATAAACCAAAAGGAGATGCTGGCAGTAAGGCATGCAGTCGAGGCATTCAGACCCTTCCTCCAGCAAGGACACCTGTTAATACGGACAGACAACACCACGGTCATGTGGTACATAAACAAACAGGGAGGCACACATTCCTACCCTCTATGCCGGATGGCTATGGATCTGTGGAACCTATGCCTGAATCTCAACATCCAGCTGCAGGCCAAATTCGTACCAGGAAAAGAGAATACTCTAGCAGACAGCTTAAGCAGAACTACCATGGATGCACACGAATGGATGCTGCATCCAGACATCTTCAAACTCATAACAAAGAAATGGGGAATCCCAGAGATAGATCTGTTCGCCTCCCCAGTCAACCACCAACTGAAGAAATTCTGCTCAAGGACATACCACCCACAAGCCTGGAGGGTGGACTCTCTCTCTTTCAGCTGGAATACCCTAACAGTATATGCTTTTCCACCTCTCCCATTGATGTACAAGGTTCTGCTGAAGATCAGGGGGGAACAGCCAAAAGTCATACTAATAGCGCCGGACTGGCCAAGGCAGCATTGGTACCCGCTACTGAGAAGCATGTCTCAGGCACACTCATGGTCCCTTCCCCTATGGCCTCTTCTTCTAACGCAGAACAATTTCAGGACCCTACATCCCAACTTGAAAACACTGCAGCTAACTGCCTGGAAGATTCCTTAAAGCCCAACAACACCGTTTTATCTCAGAGGGTGAAGGACATTATCCTGGAGGCTCGCAGACCTTCCACAAGAAAGGCATACTCAGCTAAATGGAAGAGATTTCTCATTTGGAGCACATCAAAGGGCACAGATGTCACACTGGCAAACCTAGCACACATCCTAGAATAGTTAGCAGAATTGTTCCACAGTGGCCTGTCTTATTCATCCATTAAGATTTATGCTTCAGCAATTTCAGCAGAATACAATATGGATCCACCTATCTTCTCACACCCTCTTCTCAGGCAATTTTTGAGAGGGATCAAAAATGTTAAACCTCCAAGAAGACCCCCCCCCCCTACCTGCATGGGATCTCAGTTTTGTGCTGGAAAAACTAACACTACCTCCTTTTGAACCAGCAGCTTCAGCAGACCTCCAGTTTTTATCTTGGAAAACTGCATTCCTTCTGGCAATCACTTCAGCAAGAAGAGTATCTGAGTTACAGGCATTAATGGCAGTGCAGCCTTTTCTTATTTTTCACCAGGATAGAGTGTCACTGAGAACCAATCCTACTTTCATGCCAAAGGTGGTGTCTAGGGTATCCTTGAACCAAGCTATTCACTTGCCTACGTTCTTTCCTAACCCACAGAACAAAGGGGAAAAACTTTTGCACACCTTGGATATACACAGACAACTATGCTACTATTTGGATAGAACTAAGACTAACAGAAAAACTGACCAACTTTTTGTAGCATATGCAACTGGGGTACAAGGAAGAGCAATTTCCAAACAGACAATCTCAAAATGGATAGGAAATTGCATTTGTTTTTGCTACTCCTTTCATGGAAAGACAGTTCCTGAAAATATCAGGCCTCACTCTACAAGGGCCACAGCCACCACTACAGCTTTCCTACGAGGGGTGGCTACCAAGGACATTTTAGAAGCTGCTACTTGGAGTTCTGTACATACATTTGCCAAGCATTACAATCTACCCTTATACTCCAGATCCCGAGCAGGGTTTGCAACTGCAGTACTGCAGGGGATCATAACTACACCATAATTTTCTTACTACCTCCTCCCCCAGTTTGGCTATGGTATTCTACCCATATGTTATGACTGCAGATGCATCCTTGAAGGACATAGTACAGTTTTGTACCTACCATAAATGTAGATGTCCGATAGGTATGCATCTGCAGTCAGGATTACCCACCCTCCTTCCCCTCTGTGGTATTCCTAGGGTACTTACCCCTCTTTCAGCTAGCTGGGGGAATCTATTATGGTGTATTTGTTTGTTTGTTTATACATGTATATAATTTGCTAATGTTTAGAGCTTTTCAGCCTTTATCCAAATTTAGTCTTCCTAGAGGGCACCTGGCATCTGGGGCAAGAAACACTGAGGAAAATGGCGTCGGCTGACACTTTTATACCGCAGCCGCTCTGACGTCGGGGAAGAGGCGACATCAGCCGACGCCGGACCCAGACTTTGGAATCCGGCTGACCGAAGGGCTGCCTGAGGCAGGACAACCCATATGTTATGACTGCAGATGCATACCTATCGGACATCTACATTTATGGTAGGTACAAAACTGTACTTTCTTCTTAGGGTGGCTGGGGGAAGTGACCTTTAGCCAGGGGTGAAGTGTCATCCCGTAGTAGGTCTTCTTCCCAGGAAGTCCCTGCAAAGAAGAAACAAAAGGTTAGACATTGCTCATCTGTGAACATCGCATCTGTTCATAAAGATGATTTCCTTATCTTAGTCAGAAAGTTATTACAGGCTGTGAATCCTGGAACTCAGAAATCATTTTCAGAGTACAATCTCAGTAAAGAAGTTCCTGTGGAAAGCTCTTTAGAGTATTCTGACATTGACTGAGAGCAGGATTTTTCTCCTGGAGATTCTGAAGCCCAAAACTCAGATTCTGAGGAAAGTTGGTCCTGTACAGCTCCGTTGGAGGAGTTTTCCTTTTCAGAAACTATTTCCAGGATGATTTAAGTATTAGTGTGGGAACAGGTGGTTGTTTCCCCTGAATGTGTTGCAAGTGGATGTGCCACATACTACACCCTTCCCTCTTATTTTGCAAGCCTTGGAGGATGTGTTAAATACCACCTGTAAGACCCCTGACTCTGATCCTTTTGGCCCATAAAAACAGACAGACTTTGTAAAGTACCTCAGGCGCACAAATTCTTGTTTTCTCATTTTAGATGTGACCAAATTTCCATTTCAGCCTCTTCATCAGCTGCAAACTGACTGTTAGTCAACACTAATCAATGTCCTGTGGCTAAAGAAGTTGTTGGATGGATTTGCTAAGAAAGTTTTCTCTACTTCCACTTTAGTTTACAAAATTGCTATCTACCAAGCACATGTATGGATGATTATTCTTAGTTGTGTAGACTGTTTGAGGAAATGCTCTGCCACACTTTCTTCAGAAGTTATTTCTTATCTGAATCCTGTTGTTTCTAATCTGTTCCAAGTGTCCAAGCATGTTCTGAAGTGTGTATGTGATTTTGCATATGCTGTACATAAGGCCACTGCTACTGCCACAGTTTTGAGGAGGTATGCCTGGGTACATAAGAAGTAAAGTCTGAGGTTTTACATTTTACTTTTGATAAAGAGGTTTTGTTTGGCCCTTCTGCTGCTTGTATCCTTAAACAATTTGATGAAGAGGGAAATTGATTCATTGGGTTTCTAAGGTGTTTCAAGTCCCCTGTTACAAATCTCCGAAATGTTCTACTCCATTTAAATGCAAAAATAAGCAGTCCTTGCAAACATGAAACAGAAAACAGATGGCAGGAGAACAAAAAAAAACTGAGATCCCTTCAGAAAAAGAAGTCTAATCCTTCAGAATGATTATGCCAGCAATCCCTCCCCTCCTGCCCCAATATGTCTAAATCTGTCCTAGAAACTAACTCTCGTTATTCCTCTTTGCCAACAGAGTGCATCAGGCTCTTTGGGGGATAAAAGTGGCTTAGGAGTGGTCCCCCCTCAAACTATTCTTCTTTATTCAGTTTCTTCAACATTTGCTGACCCAAGGAGTTGTAGATCCAGTACATTTTAGATCAAAGGGTAAAAGGCTTCTACTCCATAATGTTTCTGGTTCCAAAGAATGATATTTCATGGAGACCAGTTCTAGATCTTTCCTTTCTTAGTAGATTTGTGAAAAGGCAGTGATAGCTTATTGCGGACTGCAAGGCATTCACATATTTCTTTGTTTAGCCAACTCATTTATCTTTGCAGCATCTTTTTCCAGATGTCAGGAATCCTTAACATGAGTCTCTGAGATCCTTACCCGTCTGGGGCTCCTGGTAAATGTTCAAATATCCTCCTTGACTCGGTCATAGGATTGCATTTCTGGGCTTTCTAGGCAGTTCTCATCAAAAGCCTTTTCTTTTTAAGGAAAATATGAATTTTTATTTGGAAACTTTCCTGGGATTCTCCAATCAGTCTCAGACTTCGGTAACAGAATATTTCAGATTCTTAGAGTTCATGGGTTTTATGATTTTCATGATTCCTCTTGCCAGGTTACACATGAGAAGAATTCAGTGGCTTTAAAAAAACATGAACCCAACATTCTCATCCTTTCATTCAGATTCAAATTCTGGGCTTTGTCAAAAAGGATTTGCTGTAGTGAAGATGGCAAATCACTCAAAAAATAGGTATATCCTTTTCTTTTCCTGTTCCTGGTCAGTCTATAACTAGAGCCACCTCAGATTTTGCTTGTGATGAGGCAGTTTCTGTAGCAGTAAAGGTGCAATACCTGTGGAACTCTACAGACAGACCAAAGGCAATAAATGCCAAAGAGATGTTAGCTGTGATCCATGCCATAAAGTCCATCTATCTTCTCTGGTCCCCAGAAACTCTACAGGTGATTGCAGACAGTGATATGGTACAGACAGTCATAATTACATAAATAGGAGGCATCAGGTCGGTCACTTTTGTTCAAGCTGACTGTGATGGCTTAGGGAGTAGCTCTTCTGCATGGTTTTAACCCTCCAAGCTTCTAATGTTCCATCTGAGCCAAATATAGCAGCAAACAGAACATGACCAGGACAGATCCTCGCAAAAGGAAATTGAATGGAAGAGTCTTCGGAAATTTATCCATTTGGGGGGGAACGCCTCAAATAGATCTGTTAGCCTCCTTCTAAAATAAACAAGTAAACAAATTCTGTACCTCGACTTCCGGAGTAATTCTGAAGATTCAAAAGGACTCTGCAAAAATCATTGTGGTGACTCCATTTTGGCCTGGGCAGAATTGTTTTTTCTTTCATGTGGAAATAGTCAAGGGCATTTATCATAAGGTTCTTCACAGACAGAACCTACTTACACAAAAGATGGGGAGTTTAGTTCACACCGATCTCAAACTTCAACTAATTTCTCAAATGATTTTGTTTTTGACACCTTTTAGGCACATCTTTCATGAGGGCATGCAGCAGCTGCTAATAGAGGTAAGAAAAGACTGCTACTAGGTAGTCTTGTATTGGCAAGTGGAAAAAAAATGTCCAGTTAGTGCCTAGCCAGTAACCATGGCCCTTTCAGGGATGATGTACTGCTGTTTCTTAAATATTTGTGCGAGTTACTTTTCTTTGGCCTTTCTTATTACCCTATAAAGGTTAATCTAGGGTCCATTTCAGCATGTCTGATCATAGATCCCCAACTAACTTCTCTTTTTTTTTTTTAGTAAAACAGTTTCTGAAGAGAGTTTTTTGCATCTTAGATCGCCTAGAAAATAGGTGGCTCCTTTTTGGGATCTTAACTTGTGCTGGAAAGTTAACTATGCCAATCTTTGAACCAGCTTATCAGGCAGATTTAAAGTTCATCATATGGAAGACCGTACTTCTTATTGCTCTGACATCTAAGAAAAGGGTGCAGCAAAATCTCCATTATCCGGGACTGAAGCAACAGGCATTTCAGTGGCTTGTATGCCAGTGTACAAGCCAACCAAAAATTTGCAAAGCAAAGCCACTTCTACTCAATGTGGAACACCCCACAGTTCCGCATTTAGTAGAAGTGGCTCTGCTTTGCGGTTTCTGATTGGCTCGTATGCCGGTATACGAGCCAATCAGAAATGGTAAAGCAGTCCCTCTTCTGTTCCACATTGAACAGAAAAGGCTGCCCTTTGGTATGTTAAAGAGAACAAAAATTCCCTAGAAATAAACATGAATGGTGACGTATCTGACATTGTCCCATGGGATTCCCTAAAGGCTTACTTAAATGGAATAGTTACAAGCTGGTATATTAGTAAAACAAGAGTATGGGACATAGACTTGAATACACAACAGGCCAAAATAGACACACTAAAGTTAAATCTAAAACAAAATGACAGCATCAGTCAGTCTGAACTTAAAAACTTAAATACAAAATATGTTGAAATTCTAAATCGTAAAGTTTCACTAAACCTAAAAAAAATTAAACTTCAGACATATTCAGTAAACCCTTTAAGCTTGCATAAACTTGCTGTTAGATCAAAGAAAATGAATAAACTTAATATCAAAAAAATTATAACACAAAAATTAAGAAAGAAGAACATGTATTAAATTTATTCTTGGGGGCTTTAAAATATTTTATGAAAATATAAATAGTAATACAAATAAACTAATTATGATATAGTTGAAACATTTCTAAGGGAAAATGTAAATAATAAAATAATTGAACAAATAAAAAAAAATAGCCATTCACATTAACAGAAATAAAAGATCAAATAAAAAGGTTAAAAAATAATAAGGTGCCAGGCTTAGATGGTCTTATATTAGAACTATATAAAATACTACCAGATGATGCAGTTAAATATTAGATAAGGTCTACAGAGAAATAAAAGCAACTGCTGAAGTGCCCCTGTCATGGAAATATTCCCTTATATCACCTATTTTAAAACAAGCTAAGGATCCTACAAAGTGCTCATCATACAGACCCATTTCACTTTTAAATGTGGAATTTAAGATGTTCACGTACATTTTAGCTAACAGAATTATACCTAAATTAATTAACAATGATCAAACTAGGTCTATTTTAAATAGACAGGTACATGATAGTATAAAAATACATAAATTAATATACTGTGCAAATAAAAATAAAAACAAACCTTCTATCATTAGTCTCAATTTAGATGAGGCCTTTGACACAGTTAATTGGTTGTACCTGCCTAAAACACTTGGTGTATAATTTCTCACCTGAGCTAATTACATTAATTTCTAAATTATACAGTAACTCTTGTGCTTATGTTAAAATGGGTTATTTCCTTTCTTATTCCTTTAAATTGCAAAAAGACACAAATTAAGGCTGTCCATTAAAACCTTTATTTGTTGTATTAGCTATAGAACCCTTTGCTAATAGTATTAGATCCAATAAGAACATTAATGGTATCAAAATCAAAGAAGGTTTTGAACTAAAGATTCAACTCTGCAGATATTTTACTAACAATGGGAAATACAGAAAATTCATTAGAACATATAATTAGTTCTGTGAGTCCGTTTGAAGAAATCTCTAACTTAAGATTTAATTATAATGAAACCAGTACATTAATTAATAAAAAAATTAAAAAATCATACCAAAAATATTGTAACTTCAATTGGAATAGGAATCAAATGAAATACCTTGATATAACCAGTATGTCCAATAGTAAAGAAATGATACAAACTTTCAACAGGTTGTTGATACAATTTTAAGTTTAGTCACAAATTGGAACAAATTATTCATTCCCGTGGAAGAACAATTAATGCTTATTAAGATGGCAGTTCTCCCTAAAATATTGCTTGTCTTACAATCTTTAGTACTGTCGCCACCAAACCAGTTAATAATATTCTACTTCATTTTTTTTGGTATCCTAATAAGCCAAGAGTTTCTGCTGAATGGCACAGAAAAGGTTGGGATAGTGGTGGAATAGAATTCCCTGTTATTCGATTGTATGCTACTTCAACAATTGCAAAGGTTATACTGTTGTGAGTAAATGTATCTAATGATTCAAAATGGAAATGAATGCATCAAGAAATATTTTTAGTAAATAATAAATATATCACAACCAGTCAAAAAGAAATAGTCCCTAATAGTTTTATGTGTTTTTAAAAGATTTTGCATAAATGGAATTGCACCCTATTCTTAAATTTCCTGTTTAAATAACATAATTTCCTTTTTCCAAAAAGTGCACATATTCTAACCATTATATTAAAGCCTTAATATTTTCTGTGTTTCCAGTTGCATATACAAATGACTGCTTAGAAACTCATAATTTTAACAAAATGTTAGTATTGAAACAACAAAGTAACTTAATTTATTGGCATCAGTTCTTAAATTGTACTGTATATACTGTTGAAAATTTAAGGTCCAAATACAATCAACATTCTAAGAATTGGTTAATTTTATAACTATTTAGAGCCTTTGTAAACACCAAGAGTAATAAGATATTTAACCCAGATAAGAAATCATTCCCCAAATTATTGGAATTCTTAATAAATAATAATGTAATGAAAAATATTTCATATTTCTCACACATTTATAAAATTCTTAAGTTAGACTTCACATATTTAGACAATTTCTATTGCAACTACTACTCAAAATTAATAACTAAGACTTCTTTGAATAGTACAAGAAAATAATATTAAACTCTACAGATAAAACTACATCTTCATTATATTGGAACATTTTCACTTGGAAATTCTAACACAGAGCTTTTGTCACTCATAACAAAATTACATTTACATAAATCAAATAGAATTAAATGCTGGTGATGTGATTCTGAAATAACTGGAAGCATATGGTATAGGAACGGGAAGTCATCCCCCCCTTTTGTAAAGAAATGAATAACTTCATTCAAGCTGTATGGTCAGATAGATATAACATTTCTAAATCTTTATTTTTATTTAATGCTCTGATTCCTGAGATAATTCCAAAAACCCAAGTGCCTCTTCTTTGGTGTATTCTTGCTATAGCCAGAAAAGTAATTACTAAAAATTTGAAAAGTAAAGTTACCCTCTCTAGTGTTGAATTTATTAGTATGGCAAAATTGTTTGCAGTAGGGAATTGCATACTGTAAAGATGAGAACTTCTAATATTACACATTCGTATCAATCTTGGCTTAAACTTAAAGACTTGCTTGAAAAATATTAATTGTTGTTGTGTATAACTTTGATTTATTAATCAGCTGTGGACTTATGTAAATAGCTATTTATTTGTTTTATAATTGATTTGTTTATTTATTTTTTAAAACCAAATAAAACATTTTTGAAAAAAGAATGTTTGCTTGGTTACATTCACAAAACGTGCCAGAAGATGTCAGAGAGGAGATTTTAAATTCTCCCCTTGATAGAGGTTGGTGTTTGGCTCTTGTGCTTCAGAGATCTTTAAAAGACTTGATGAAAGAGGAAAATAAAGTCAAAGTGGCCCAGATTCTTTAATCCCCTTTTCTAAGTTCAGTAAAAAGTTTCTTTCTAATTCCAGATCTGACGAGAAACTGTATCAACATGATTCTGTCATGCAGAACTTTAAAACAATGGCAAGGCGACTCAAAAAATAAATAAATAAATAAGAAGGGAAGGGAAGAGAGACTCTCAACCATGGATTGTCCCCAGAGTCAAAAGGACTACTTCCCTCTTTGGGAGTTCCCTCTTCCACTCTTGACAATTCCTTAAAGCTGTCCCAGGGTTAAGGATAACATTTTCCCCTGTGTAACTGGGAAAGGATACAGATGGCAGTGGGAGTTCCTTCCTCTTTTTCATGGGATTCCATCCCATCCTACAAATCAAACTTCTGCTTCTGGAACCACCATCCTCTGATTAGATAAGTAAAGGATTCTATTCAAGAATCTTTCTTGCACCAGAGAAAGAAGAAATTTTGAGATCAGTCCTACACCTCTCTTTTTTTTTCAATCTCTGTGGCAGGGTCAAACCCAGAATGGGGAGGGTTGGAATAATGGCCAAGATCTTAACCTCACATATAGGTTCATAGGTGTTTACTAGGCTAACAACCACAAGGGCCGTTTTAAGCCTAGCTATGCATCCAAAATCTCTGATAAGTTCTGGTACCCTTGATAAGTGTAAGGAGGGGCTTGGGTGATGAAATATTTACAAGCAGGGGCCTTGGCGATGAACCATTTACAGGTTGCCTATGTCCATTAGAGACATGGGTGCCAAACCGGGGATGAATTTCCTGTTCCCCATCCAGTTCAAGTTACACTTGAATTGGATTAGGGAAGAACTCTGCTTCACATGGATGGGGAGCTTGTTGCAGAGAAGGGGTAGTCTTTGGGATATATATATACCTGTCTCTTCAGCAGGTTCTGTTTATATCACAGCAAGGTTTAAGTCTTTAGAATAGGCAATTATGGTACTGCTTGTTTTGTGGATTTGCAGGCGATCCGTCAGAGTGGGGTTCTTTCAATGCCCTGTATGCCAGGCGTAGATTTTCCTTCAACAGCCTATAGGAGACAATACAGGGATAAGGCCTTGAGGCGGTTTGCCTAGGACATTTTAGTTATACCCTGTATTCTTTTAGTGAGGAACCTCTGTGGATGTACCAATTTGTGGATATGCCTGTTTAGGTGGATACCAAAGGGGCATTGTACTCAATGATAGGTCTGATGAATGCCGAATACAGTAGAACAATGACTTCCTTGGACCTAGATGTCATAACTTTGTTGATAAGTTGCGCAGCGTAGAATGATTTCCTCACTACATTAGACAAGGGATGGCCAAAGTCTAGATTGTTGTCTATGTGTGTCTCTATGTCCCTGACTACTCGGTCAACTCTAAGGGGTGTTTACTCAGTATGATAGTTACCAGGAATGGATGGCTTCCCAAAGGATGCTATTACACATTTCTTGGCATTTAATTTTAATCCATGGCTCTGATTCCAGTTGTTTGTCTGTGTAAGCCCTTCCTGGAGAACTGTTGTGTCAGTGTGGGATTCAGTGACAGCTCCTAATTTGCAAAGATCTGCAAATTTAGCCATTCAGAGATCGCTGACGTTGGCCTTTGACATCAGAGAAGTAAATGCCAAAAATGATTGGTCCAAGACTGCTCACTGAGGGATTTCACTTGTGACTGGCCTCTTTGTTGAGTTGGAATCTCCAGTTCTAACTTCTTGGGTCATGTCTGTGAGCCATTTGGCTATCCACCGGGTGTCATACGGGTCTGTACCTAACCTCTTTAGTTTGTCGACATTGCCCGAGTGGGGTATTGTCATATGCGTTGGCCAGGTCATGGTAGGCAATGTGAACCATTTTGCCCTTATCCATTGCTTTGGTGACCTTCTCAAAGAAGTCAACAAGATACAATGCTCTGTTTATTGGCTAGGCTTGTAATAGTCTGCAGACTAATAGTCTTGTACAGAGCTATGGACTGGTCCCAAAGTTCAAGATGGTGTACCTCCAGTCTCTGTTACAGCTCTTTATCAGTTCACCAAAATTCATTTTCAGTGAACTCCAATTCATTGACCCATATTCAGCGAAATTTACTTTTGTGATTCGGTGAATATTCCTAGAGCAAAGAATTAGTTGGCCAACTACACAACTTGTTTTGCCCTTTTCCTACTGTAGTGCTATATATAGTTGGGGAGGTGAAGCCCCTAGTTGGGTGGGTTCAATTTAGTTAGATGCCCGTTGTGCCAAGGGGCAAGTATTTCATTGCCCTTGGAATATTCAATGAATCCCAGAAGTGAATTTCACTGAATACGGGTCTATGAAGTGGAGTTCGCTGAAAATGAATTTCGGCAAACTAATATAGACTCTGTTACTCCTCATACCTCCACTCAGTTTTTTGTTAACTTTAGATTGAAAAGATGCCTGTCGCCACATACCACCAATTTGAAGTGAGTTCAGATTTTTTAAAAAATTTCTGTATCTGGCTTACTTTTTCATTTATGTTACCCTTTGGTAAATCTGTTGCACAACCAGACAAATGTACAAGGTGTCTATCTCCAGTAATTCCTCATTGTAGATTGCAAGGCATTTACATTTTTCCATGTTTAGGTGACTGTCTTATATTTGCAGACTCTTTTTTTCCAAATATCAGGATTCTCCAATATGGGTCATGCTGGGATTTCAGGTGAAGTTAAATAAATCATCTCTCATTCCTTCTCATGAGATACTTTTTTGTGATATCTTCTAGATACATCTATTGGAAAGACTTTTCTTCCCAAGGACAATGTAGTTCTTTACAAACAGCAGTTCCTGATCTTTTCCAGCCAGTCTGTGACATCAGCCAGGGAAAATCTCAAGATTCTTTTATTTTATTTTATTTTAAATTTGTTTACTGGGAAAGTCCGACTGGACACAGGTCCATTTTCAGCGGAGGCCCGGGGAGAAAAGCTCCACATTACAGTACATTACAGGAGAGTAAAAAGAAGTAGAACATACATACATGTGGCATATATACACATCAGGACAACATGCTGGTGATTAACAAACATACATATGGCATATATACACAAAACAGGGCATCATGCTAGTGATTAACGTTTCTTACAGTAGACAATCACAGGTACATTTTTTTTCTTTTGCAGTTATAAGTTTTGTAAGGTAAATGTATACAGGTTTGGAAGCTTTCAGGGGAGAAACTGTTTATACATAGCTGTACCCTGACAAATTCTGTTGGTATGGATTAGCATGGTGAGTGGCATGAGCATAGCCAGTTACTTAGTGGGTTTTCAGAGTTTTTTCAATTGATTAAAAGAGGTGGTAGAAGTTATTTGGCTTGGTAGTGTGTTCCAGGTTTTGGCAATGGTGTTGGCAAAGAGGGACTTAGCTTCATTTTTATGTTTGATGACAGTTATGAGGTTCTGGTTACTAGATCTTAAGGCTCTAGAGGGAATGTGGGGCTGAATTAGGTGCTGAAGTGCTGGAGTTATCTCAGGAAAGTAGTAGAGTTTGTGCGCTATCGAGAGTTGATTGAGTAGAAGTAATATGAGGCAACTGAAGCCAGTTGAGTTGCTTAAGGGATAGACAGTGGTGGGACCCATGAGGCTTCAGTAGCAAACTTGGCAATCTTGTTGTAGCAAGATTCCATTTTATTTAGATCAGTTTGGTGGAGATTGGTCAAGATGGGAGAGGCACATAGGAGGGTGGATAGAAGATGAGTCCTTGTGATGGTTACTTTGGTGCGTTTTGTCATAAACTGTTTGTTCCTGTAGAGGAGATCAAGTTTTTTATTAGCTTTCTTAATGGTTTGTGCTATGTGGATGTGGAACCTCAGATTATTGTCTATTTCTACACCTAGCAGTTTAGAGTGTGTGGTTGGACTGATTTGAATGATTTCATGACTTCTGTGATTATCATGATTCCCTTGGCTAGACTACACACGAGGAGATTTTGTGGTACCTCAAATCAGTCTCTTCCCAATGTAAAGACCCCCTATCTTTTCAGATTCCTGTAATAGGATATGTAAGAACTGAGTTCCTTTGGCAGGTGTGACAGTTGTCTCAATTCTGTGTTACCTCTGATCAGTCTGGGCTCAGCATCAGTGCCCCTTAACTCTAGTTTCCTTTGTTGGGATTTCAAAGAATGGAGTTACTTTAGTAGATGGAAACAGTTTATCTATTATTTGTCCGTCCTTTGCTGACTGGTTTAGTGTCACTAGGCTAGTAGCTTCTTTTCAGGGGAGACCTGAAGTAGTGTTTATGCTACTAGGGGAAAATGGCTAGGGCATCGGGGAACTTCCCCTACTCTTTTCAATGGGTGTTATGGGATGATTTACATCGACCTGAGCTACCACCAACTCATGGAGCCATGGGGCCTTGATTTAATGTCTCATCCAAAAGACTGGTTCTCTCTCAACTTCTCCATTCCTCTTCTGATTCAGTCTTTCCCAAGAGATGCCTCAGATTTTGCTTGGGGAGCTGTTTCCAAGGGAATGAAAGTTCAAGGTATGTGTGAAAAACACAAAAATCAAAAGCAAGTAAATGTCAGGAAGATAATGTCTGTAAGAAATACTGTAAAATCCTTAAAACATCCCTGGTTCCCAGGACTTGTGCAGGTGATCACAGACAACACCACAGTGATGTGCTACATAAACAAGCAGAGGGTTGCCAGATCTTACCCCCTTTGCAGACTTACCATGATAGCCTGGGATGTAGCAACTCACAACAGTTTAACCCTTCTAGCTTCTTACATTCTGTCAGAGCAAAGGATTATTACAGACAAGCTGAACAAGACTAGTACAGATCCTCACAAATGGAAACTGGGAGTGGGAGTCTTACAGGAACTGATCCACCTGGAGGGAACTCCTCAAGTAATGTGGCTGCCTACATTCACAACAGACAGTTAATGAAGTTCTGCTCCAGGATTCCTTGCAAACAAGTCAAGAAGATAGATGCTTTCTGATTCCCATAATATGGAATGTTCCTGTATGTCTTTCCACCCTTTTCCACTGATATCCAGGGTATCCACAAAGACTCCCCAGAGATTGTTGTGGTGACCATGGTCCAGGAAACAGTGGTGCTGTCTTCTCTTAAAAATAGCCAAGTGCAAAGGCAATTGCCACATTTTTCCCCACAAGGTAGACTTGCTCACACAAAATAGGGGTTGTTTGATACATTCCACTAGAAAATTCTTCAATTGACTGCTTGGATGATAAGTGTTTTTATACCTTTGAGGGACCATTTTTTCTGAGGACATGCAGCAGGTACTGAAGGAGGCTGAAAAAAACTATTACCAGCCAGTCATATCTAGGTAAGTGGGAAATATTTTCTAGTCAGTGTTAAATTAAGAACCAAGACCCTTGTAAGATCCAAATGCCTCTGTTTCTAGAATATACTTACAAGTTATCCTCCTCTTACCTTTCTTGCTCTTCTGTTAAGATTCATCTGTCAGCCATCTCTGCATGCCTGCCACTAGATTCCCCTCTTTCTGCTGTGCCACAAATCCAACAGTTTTTGAAAGGGAATTTGTGTATTCATCCAGTTAGGAACAGGTGGATCCTCCTTGAGATCTTTTCTTCTAGAAAAAAAACTGACATTTCTTCCATTTGAATCAGTAATTGGGCTGAGTTAAAGTTCTTGGCTTGGAAAATATCATTACTCATTGCCATGACCTCTTCTAAAAGAATATCTTAAGCTGCAAACTCTTACAGTAAATTAGTCTTACCTCATTTTTCATAAGGACAAATTCTTTGAGAATGAATCCTTCATTTATGCCTGAAGTGGTTACAGTTTGCTTTAAGTCAAGCTATTAATCTTCCTGTATTCTTTCCTGAACCTAAAAACAAAGGAGAGAGGATATCACATACTCTGGATGTCCTTGGGCAGCTCAGATACTGTTTGGGCAGAACAAAATCCTTCAGGAAAGATGATCAGCTATTTATTTCCTATGAAGACAAGAAAAATGGACAAACTGCCAAAGCAGGCTATTTCAGAATAGTTGTCTCATGCTATTTCTTTCTGTTTTTCACAACATAACAAGTCACTTCCAGGCAAGGTCAGGGTCCATTCTACCAGGGCTTTTGCTTCTTCTGTGGCTTTTTTGGAACAAGATGGACTTTAAAACTATCAAAGAGGCAGCAGCGTATTCCTTTGTACATACTTTACAAACCATTACAAGCTGGATTCCTTTTCCACGTCCAGAATAGCTAGAACCATTCTCCAGGGGCTCCTGGATTCTCATTTTTCTTCTGTCTCAGTGTCTTTCAAATCTCTAGTAATCTACCCATATGGGTTAGGCTATTGCAACAATGATCTAATGATGAACATGGTGTTGCTGTGGAAGTAAAGTTGCTATAAAAGTAGATGCTAGAATAGATCACTGTTGCAGTAGACTGTACATCCTTCATCCCCTTTTTATGTGGTGTTTTTGCCAAGTTGTGAACATTTTCATTTTTTTTTCTTTTTATCTGGCATATACTTGGCTCGCAGGGCTCTATCCTCCTTTTTTTTTTTTTCTGGGGAAGAAACACGGAAGAGTTTGGCTCCCAAAGCCAGTAACTTTATGCAGCTCTCCTTGAGCCCTTCATTAGTTAGTTATAGCACATGGAAGGTGCCCTGAAGCCTTAATGACTGGCTGTGGTCATATCCTTGGCAGGATATTACCCATACAACTTAGACTACTGCAGCAGTGAACTGTTTGGACATCTAAGATTATAAAAACTTTACTTGTACAACAGCACTTTAACCTTGTTTCACAGGCTTTTTAAGAAGTCAGATGATCCAAAGGCCTTTGCTTTGTAGAAGAACAGTTATTGCAAACCCACCTTTCTCTTCACTTCCCTACCAAGCTTATGAAAAATAAATTGGACTAACCTTCATTGCCAATTCTTTCTCTTCAAAGATGTCTTGCAGTGTATCTGGGGAAGAAGCCCAAAACTTTGGGTCATCCCCCAGTTTGAACCTCTCATTAAAATTGTTGTTCATGCAGTTCGCAGAAGCACTAACTGTGCTGCTTTTACCTATAAGAACTTGGATGCCCTCCACTAACTATTACTTGAGTCAGCAGAGCTCCTTACTAAGCATCCTTCTGGTAATTGCTGTGTGACCTTTTCCATGTGGTGTATATCCCAGAGACCACAGCATTCTGTAGCACTGCCACTTTACAAATAGTCTGGAGCTTTTTATAGCATGGTTAGAGAATATACTCCTATACCGCAGTGGGGCTGGGTGCCTCCAGGTATTCATCACTCCTATCTAGTCTTCTAGTCTTACCTGGTAAAACAGGCTCTAGAAGTCATGACTCAAGGAGGACTTCTTAGAGACCCTGTTAGCAATTTCTAGTGTTGGCTACTTTGTTGCCCTTTGTACCTTTAATTGAATAGAGACTTACCTAGAGCTGCAGGCTTAGGTGTGCACCTGTACATAATGAAGTGCCTGAGCTTATTCTGTTTTACTGAAGTTCAGGAACATGACTGTAGATGCCTACTTCTTTGGAAATGTGCTGTTCATGAAGACCATTTAGGACCTGGCCAGTACCTTCCTGAGGAGCAAACAGGCCCACGCTTTAATCAAGTCCTTTGTGAGATTTTCCTACTAGCGTGTTCTGTTCCCTTTTCAAGCCTACCCAACACCAGATGTCTGAGAAAGACAGTTATTTGCTATGTAGTCTTGTCCATCCTAGTTAACTCATCCAAGGAGGCAACTGTGCCTACAGTGACTGCCTTTGTGAGAGCATTTGTGTGAGATAACCCTCTGTTGGAGAATCACAAATAGCCAATGTGCTCTAGATATTGTTGTCTCTTTGCAAGTTCTGTGAACTCACCAATCTTCCCCAAGAAAGATTTCAAATAGCAGACCTATCCACTTGAATAGAATTCTTGGCACAGGCTTGGACTCGGTTGCTTACAGGAGTCATATAGGCTGTTCGGTTTTTGGACCAAAACTGGGAGTATCCCACCTCTTCCTGGTCCTGAAGAACGTGGATTTTTTTTTGTCATTCCTGACTTTAATGAGCTCATTCAATGCACCTAGTATATTTTACTCCATATTCTTTCCCTTTAATGTGCTTGCTTGGTGTCATGGGACATGGACACCTTCTGGCACATCAATATTTGGGAACCACACAGAAGATTCCTCTAGTCTGCTTCAGGTAGACTTAACCTACAGTACAGTCATGCCATCTGGGCTTTCTTCAGTACCAAGAGTTTTTACCAAAATTTTGAGCATGGAGGCCAGAGTTCTGCAGGAAAAGAATATCCCTGCTTTCCCTTCTCTGATGACTGACTACTGATATTTTCCTTCATGAACTTCTTAGAAATGTACCTGCAGTGAGAGTTTCTGTGACAGCAGCTCTGGGTCTCAATAGAAGCTGGAGAAATCCTCTCTGAATTCTTCTCAGAGACAAAGAGCTGTAGACTTTTCAGTGTTAGCTGTTCTTGCCCTTGGAGAGGGTAAAGGAGGTCTGTGTAGGATTCAGGAAGTATTTTGTTGCAAACACCTTTATTAAACATGACATTAAAAAGTGACATAGTTACCTATGCAACAGTAGAAAAAACAAACCATACTAACTTTTGTTGTATTATTTTCACAATATATGCATTTTAACAGTTTCATTCATTTCAGCATTACATAAATTGCTCAGTTCCTGCCTTCCTTTAAATTTCACTCCTCCTCATGGACACTACACTGCATACATTGCTTTCACTAATTCCATTTATTGCTATGTAACTTGCTCCTTCCCTTTTCTAAAAAATCCCACATCCAGTTATTTTATCTTCTTTACAGTGTTCAGTACTTCAGTTATAGTTTGTCTAGATTTAGATTTCCATTTTCTAATTATTGTTTTTTTTTTCTTTTTTGCAGCCAATGGCATTAAACTTAGTAAAGCCTTACTATGTCTCGGCAAATCTATTTCCTTTGTTTCAGCCATTTGCCGTGCAAGTCACAGGATCTTTGTTTTCGTTACTTTTGGATTTTGTTTACCTGCGACATCATCCGAAAGTGTATCTTTTACTTTTTTATCTCATTTGTTGTATACTTGTGTTCTGGGCTTGGGAGGAGGTTTTAGTACTGATTTTGGCTGTAACCTTAATAGAATGGACAGACTAAAATATATCTTGAAGGTAGACGATAATCCATTTCTAGGACACATTCCGGTTTTGTCCGAAGCCCTCACAGAGGTTGGACATGAGGTACAATTAAATTTTTCTACTTGGTTATGTGATCTAGAAGATAAACTGTACAGATACAAATGCATGCAGTGGCAACATATACACCTGGAACCTTGTCTTCACCATAGGATAGTCCCAAGGGGACTGTGAGTACTAAAAATGCCTACCTATGGTTCTACCTGCTCTGATTTGCTTAAGAGATGGCAGACGCTGAACATTCAATCAGGATTGGAGTATGTACGTCTGATAGACTTTTTTTTTTCCTTTAGAAACAGAATTGTTGAATGAGATTAATCACTTACAAGGTGAAATGTATCATAAATTTTCAGTGGATGTCATCACTATCAGTGTTGACTATCTGTTTGAGCAGATAAGTAACTATGATAAGAGGCTACAGGCAACTAAATTTAGGAAATTCCAGAGGGACATGACTGATGATTTTAAATTGGGTCAAGTTTTTTCTTTGCCTAGGATTGCTGTGAAGTCACAATCCAATGTGGAGACAGGCCCTTCTATACAGGGCTCTGTGAACCAACGAGGCAGTGATGTGAATTCAGTCCCTAGCTCCCTTGAGCAGCCGTCTATTGGCCATATTGACAATATTGTTGATATTTCTTCTGCGACTACCTCTACTAACACCGTGGAAACATATATGGATACAAATATAGGAAGTGTGTATCCAAGTCGACCCCCCCCCTTTTTTCTGTACCAGAACATGTCCCTATAACTACGGCACAAAGACAAGGGAGGTCATGGAGATGAACAAAGAAAGATCGTGTGCATCACAAGCAGCAATCTGTGGAGAGGTTCACTTGAATGGGCATATGGAGGAGGAATTGAATGATCTAGTAGTGAACATTTCTTAGGTTCACCTTACGCCTACACAACTTAAATTACTAAACAAAGGTTTGTCCTTTATTTCAGCGCAGAGCTCCAACTTATCACAAGTTCTAATAGATTTAAGATTATTTTCATGGAATTGGACTCTATCGGTAATGTTTCGAGGTGCAAATGCAGCCCCTATGATGTTTACGAGACCAAGTACATTTATTCCTGATAAGCACCCAGTGATTGAGACTTATGTTAATGTGTGTGATGAGCAGATTAGAATGGCTCTATCTGACAAACATGTTGGTTTTCATAATTTAAGTGCAGAAGAATATACAGCCCTACAAGATTTGAAACATCTTAGATCTATTGAAATTCGTCCAGTTGACAAGGGTGGGGCAGTAGTAGTCATGGACACTGATTTATATTTGGATTCCATGACCCAGCTTCTTAGTGGTAGTGACAATTATCAACCTGTATCCAAGTTGCAATTAACAGCTATTCTTGATAGGATTTCTGTTTTATTGTTTGATTTATTAATTACAGGTTTGATTAATGAAGATTTATTTAAATATTTTTCTGTCGAACAACCAATTGTTCCCATATTATATGGGCTTCCGAAGATGTATAAATGTTTATATCGTCCCCCTATGCGACCTTTACTATCAAGTAGAGAATAGGCCACAGAACCCTGGTCAATTTACTTGGAAAAGATGCTGAGGCCTATACTTGAGAATGTAAGTTCTGTTTTGAGGGATACTAAAGATTTCCTTATGGACTTGCATCGTAAAGTGAGTTGTTTAACTGAAACTGATGATCTTGTTTTGGTTGCCATGGATATAACTTCACTGTTTACTGTGATTCCTAACATTCTGTGTATGGAATTTGTCTGATCCTTTCTAATTGAACATGCAGTCATGTCTACTAGTAAAATTTAATTAATATGTGCACTTTTAGAACTGGTTCTGGAGAACAACGTGTTTGTTTTCAGAAAGGAATATTTCTTGCAGAAGGTTGGTGTGGCTATGGGTACAGCTTGTGCTAATAGCTACACCAGCCTTGTTCTGGCACATTGGGAATACACCAAGGTCCTTAGGGACAATAGGTTTATTCATCATATAGTTCATTACAAACGGTTTGTTGATATTTTTTTTTGTTGTGGAATGGCAGCATTCATTTACTTAATGAATTTATTGCTTATATGCAAGGGTCAACAGACTTCTTGAGGTTCAGTAGCAAGATCTCTTTGGAATCAGTTGATTTTTTTTTTTGGATGTTACTTTCCATAAGGATAGCTTAGGTAGATTCAAGACAAAACTGTACAAGAAGCCTTGTAAGAAGAACTCAGTGCTACATAAAAGTAGCCCCATGCACATCCCAAGGAATGTCCTTAGAGGGCAGTGCCTTAGGGTCATGCATTTACATATAGATGATACCTCACTGGAACAGGCTTTGATGGAATTAAAAAGGGATTTCTTACAACGAGGCTATACCAACAGAGATAGACTCTTGTATATCAAGAGTCAGGTTAGAAAGAGAGAACATATCCAGACCATACTTTTCAAATACAACTGTTTCAGAAGTGACACCTGTATCAGAACCTTGTGATAAGAGAACTGCTAGATGTGTTCTCACATACTCAAGTGACATTAATGTGGTTACAGACATTTTGAAAAAGAATTGGGGCATTCTTAGGAGTTGTCCTGATCTTACAGACACAGTGGACCATTCTACCTAAGTTTAGTTTTCATAATAGTCTATCCCTGAAAAGGCAACTTTGCTATAAAAGTGATGCAGTTTGTGCTGACATACCCAGTTCATCTCGTTTAGGCACTTTTCCATGCAGGGGCTGTAAAGCTTGCCAATATATATATTTTTGACACTTATATTTAAGAATCCAACTTTGCATTATACTGTAGATTGGTCATTCTATGCTGATTGTAGAACAGCAAATTTGATCTGTTATGGGTTCTGCCAAAAATGTCATGTGTTTTACATTGGTAGAACTAATCGCTGTCTAAAAGACAGGATTTTTTAACATCTAGGGGAGATCATGTATGGTGATGTGAATAATGCACTAGCTGTGCATGTTCAGAAGTCAGGACAACATCATGCATTTAGATTTTTCATCTTGGAGATTATTAAGTTAGGTGCTAGAGGTGGTAACATCAGAAGTATTACAGAAGCTAGGGAACAGAATTGGATTCTTGAATTGCAATCTTATAGAATTGCCTGGTTTGAATGATGCTGTTTTTTTTAAACCTGTTCTTAACATGCAACCCTTGTCACACTAATTTGTATTTAGAAATGCTGATTTTATTTTATTTTTGTGAACACGTGCATTCTTAGCACTGTTGTTTCTTTAAACTATTGATCAAAGCCATTTTTTGTGACTGTGACGCCATATGCTTGAGATGAGTTTTTACTGAGTCCTAGTTTACTGTGAGGAATGGAGTTAAGGTATCTTGCTCCTATTTTATGTTCTTGTTTTACTATTTGTTAGTTTAAACATGTTTAATTGAAAGTGGTGGTGCCTTCTGTATTTAGGTGATTTTTGTAGTGAGTTCTAGGTCTGATGAAGCATTGTTTTATTAAATGCAAAAACGCTTACCGGTTTTGTGAATAAATTCTGAGTTTTAACTTGTTTTTTTGCATTATTAGTTGTTTTTATCCTAAAGAGTGCCATACGAGTCGCAGAATCTTTGTTTTCATTACTTTTGGATTTTATTTACCTGCGACATCACCCAACAGTGTATCTTTGACTTTTTGAACTCCTTGAATTCCCAATTTTGAGTGAGTTCACGTGCATTTTTTGAGCTTGGTGGCAGCCATGAGCTTCATGATGGTATTTGCATACCTGAGAATGTGAATGTTAGAGTCTCCTCAGGCACACACATCTGCTTCTGGTGTTGGATTCTTGTTGATATGATTCAGAGTAGAGGACAGTTCCCAGCAACCCTTTAACAAGTCTCCTTTTATTTTGTATGGGAAGAAGGCAAATACAAGGTCATACCCCCAGTGAAGGCCACAGTGAGAGGCATCACTTTCTAACTAGTTCACATTCCTGAAGAAATGAACAAGCCGGTGGCATCTCTAAGTACAACCCTATGTGGAAATTTATAAACAAATGTTAATTTGTGCCTTCCAGAAGTAGAGCATTCTGGAGATTAATGTGTTTGCCACCTGGAGAAAATGTTCTTCCTCTATCATGCATGGTAGTACTGGTCAAGGGGGAGATAGTGATGAATGTGTTCTCTTTCACATTCCAGTATGCATAACTGGTGATCTACTGTTTCATCTCAAAAGTTCAGGTATAAAAATTGAAAACAAGTAGCAAATAAAGGCATTGTCCGAGGCAGTCAGATCTTCGTCCCCTACAGGAAACTGTTGAAGTCCAAGACATGGATGGTTCCCGTAACTGCTGAGATTGTCAGCTGATGTCTTAGACGTTACTGAACCTACTAGTGATCCTTCCAGTCAATAGATGTTTATCTACATATGAAAATGGTTCTTAAGTTTGGTTGATTGGTACCCATCATCGCTGAAGTAGATTAATTTGTAAGTGGTCTTGACCTATCTCAGATACTGTTATGTTTTGGCGTAAAGTATTCCATGGTGACGATGAATTTGTGAACTGTTTTTGTACATCATGACCTTGTGGAGGGCAAGGTTGTGACTCATCACTAACTGGTAAAGTAGTTCCTTAAAAGATGTGTAGGCATATGCTCTCCTTTGTAGAATCTTTGTCTTTCATAGGCTGTGAATATGACTCGTAGACATGCCCACCTGCATGTGAGCCTGCTCGCTCTGTGGCCTTGAATTTATTTTTTTTTAAAGTGGTACTTCTGGTGGATCTGTCATCCTTAAACAATTGCAGTTATACATCTTTTTTGTGGGGACAGAAACCAGGAGAAAGAATGTCCTTCATATCCCATTTGTGTACTGGTAGCTTATTTGCTATCTGGAATGGGTGGCTGAGTGTAGAAAGATAGATAAGTTGTTCACTTCCTTTACTTAGGAGAGGGAAGGGCTTGTAGATGCAAGGGATACACATTTTAATGTTATGTATGTATTTGTTTTGTTTGTTTGTGCTTATTAATCAGGGTAGAGAACTGACCTGCACAGATATTTTTCAGACTGAACCTGGGACCACTGTCTGGTTTTGACTTGCTCGTTGTCATACAGTAATGGTGGCTCTTGGAATCAAAGCTTGGACTGCAGGAAACCGCTTGATAGTTCATAGTTTTAATCCTGCGCATTTGCTGTCAGGCATTTTCCAAGCAGATTGCCAGTTGAATTATTTTCTGCCATCAGACAGATAAGTGCCTACTGGCTAATGTTCCCCATCAAGGGAGTGAATCCTTCCATTACTTGTTTCAAGAATGTGTCCATAACAAACAGCTTCCTGGTCTGTATACCCTGACTGAGAATTTTAGTCTTGACCAGGACTTCCAAGAGTCAGACCTTTTTTGCTAAGAGTTCTCCAGGACTCCGCTTTCTTCCTGAGCTGTTTTTTTCTGTTTCTGTGTCTGTGTGTGTGTGTGTGTGTGTGTGTGTGTGTGTGTGTGTGTGTGTGTGTGTGCACGCGCAAGTAGTGTTTGACTTCTTCCATCCTGATGATTTATTGTTTGGGCTCTGCTCTACTTGTTGAGCCAACATATTTCTTTGAGAGGTGCCTTCTTCATGCAGCGCATATAACCTCCCTCCATCTCCCTATGGGCTAGTGTCTTTTCCATCCAGCCTCAGATGCTGGAACTCCATGTAAGGCAAGCGAATATATGATTGTATATAGGTTCATAGGAGAATGCTAGGCTAGTGGCCCTAGAGCCTTTACAAACCTAACCGTGTTAATCCCAAGTATCCTCATTTGTTCTTTTTCAGTAGTTCACAGAGTGAATTTATGAACAGAGTAAGTCTGTGATCAATACTGGCTACCCTTGTCCATGCGGGACATGGGTGCCACCCCAGGGGTGAATTTGCAGTCTCCCATCCAATTATCTAGGTTGTGTTTAAATAGGGGCAGTGAGGAGTTCTGCTTTATGTGAATAGGAAGTCAGTTCCAGAGAAGCGGCAGTCTCTGGGAGACCTATATGTTTCTCCAGCATATTCTATTAATGTCATAAGCTAGGTTGAGATTCCTAGAGTGAGAGACTCTTGTGCCATTTGACTTGCAAATGTGCAGCATTTCCACTAGGGCAGGGTTGGAGATTGCCCTGTAGGCCAGTCACAAGTCTCTTCTCAGCAGCCTGTAAGATACAGAGTAAAGTGACAGGGCTCTCAGCCTGCCTAGGTAGGTCATGGTTTGGAGACCCTTTATTTTCTTAGTGAGAAACCTCTGAGGTCTCTCCAGCTGCTTCAGGTGTCTGGTGAGGTACAGGGTGCATTATACTCTATTGCTGGTCTGATGAGGGTCAAGTGCAGTGGACTTATAACATCCCCTGACCTGGATGCTATGCCTTTGCTTATGAGGTGTAGTACGCCAAAGGCTTTCTTTACTGCTGTTGAAACTTGGTGGGCAAAGTTCAGATTGCTATCAGGCTGTGTTCCCAAATCTCACACCACTGAGTTGGAACTCTGGTGTGCTGCCAATATTGTAATTTGTAGGGAATTCCATTTTCCCAAAGGGAATAAAAATGCATTTTTTTTGCATTTAGTTTTAGACCATGGCTTTGGCATCAATCATTTGTTCGTGTTAGCCCTTCTTGTAATATGTTGATATCACTGGGAAATTCAGTGATTGCTTACAGTTGCAATCATCAGTGAACTTGGTGAGCTAAAGGCTGTCTACTTTGGCCTGGACTTCTGAGAAATAGATACCAAACAGTAAGGGGCCAGGCACTGACTGCTGTGGCACTCCACTAGTGATGGGTCTACTGGTGTAGGTGGAGTCACCAATTTTGACAGAGTGTGTTCTCTCATTGAGACAATTGGCTACTCATCTAGTAACATAAGGGTCATTTCTTGATTTGCATTTGTCTGTCTGACTATTTGTGTATCTATCTACATTTATTTACTGGGGTAGTGCACTGATCAAAACATACCAGTTGCAGGCAGCCCAGGTGAAAAAAAAAATCATACTTTACAAAACAATAAAAGTAAAGTTGAGTGTTAGTCATTCAAACATTTTACCATGCATCAGAATCGGTGAGTGGTTGTCTCTAAATGTAGGCGCTTCAACGTGTTTTGTTTTTTGTTTTTTTTGATGAACACTTAGTGATGGAGAAGGTAGATCTTTCACAAATCAACTGACATTGTAAGAACATGTTCGTTTTCTTCTGTTTCATAAGATTTTTCTTGGCATTATTTAATTTCATTCCTTCAGTTTTTTCTTTCAGTTTGACTTACCAGATAAATTAACTGCTTTCACAGGTAGTTAAACTAGACCACAGGGATACATTTTAGTGTCATGTATTGCAAAGTGCAACAGAACAACACAGTTTAAAGTAAATTTTTATTTGAAAAAATAAGCACAGTCATGACAATAGTTAATGTAGGATCATTTTAATACCTCTGGCCAGTGAACAGTGTGGTATAAAAGATCAAATGCGTATAATATGCAATGAAAAAGTATGCAGGTAAGGACTCTGTTTTCTCCTGGAATGTCCTTTTCTTATCCATTGCTTCTTGTTCCTGTCTTGACCAGCATGTTGTTGTTTGTCTTTTCGGCTTTTCCCAGTTAGGGGTCGCCACAGCGGAACTCCGGTCCGCTAATGATTAGCAGTAGATTTTTATGGTGCCGAGTTGCCAGCCTGACGCCCAACCTTCAGCGAAGGCACGCCCATTCACGCATGTCTTTCGGAGGCCACTCAACTGCGGGCAGGACATACAGACTCCACACAGAAGGCACTCCAACCAAGAATCGAATATGAGAACCTCTTGCTGTGAGGCAACAACGCTACCGCTGTACCACCATGGCTTCTTCCTATCTTGACCAGCATAATCAACCTAAATATATTTTCTATCTCTCTTGGTTATCTGATCTTTACTCTTTCTCCTTTCCCTTTTATTGGTTAGATAAGCTTTAGTTGTCCAGCCTTTCCTCAGACTTTCTTATATATAGACACCAATGCTTGAATATGCAAATCCTAGCTGATCTTTTTAGCACCTGTGAATATGTAAATTTTTCCTTACAAGTGGTCTACATCAATGAAGATAGTACTTTAGGTGAAATCTAACTGTGCCACTTGAAAAGCCAGCAAAACACGTGATGTGAAGTTCTATCTCGACGTTTTGTTCTTACACGTGGGTTCGGAGCCGATCCCTCGGCTCCGAGTCGGCTGCTTTTCAAGCTCAAACTCTCAGAGAAGCTCGAGACACAGTATATATCCCATGAGGCTCTACTGTAAACCCCAGATCTAGTTTGCCGCTGCAACGGATCTACAGACTCGTCGGAGGAAGCTCGGGCCAGTGTTATTTTTCTATATTTAAAAAATATTTTAAAAGATATTTTTCTCTTGTAGTGTTAGCTAGTGTTGTTTTCTTTAAAAAAAAATAGAGTTTAGTTAGAGTTAGTTTGTAGACTGGTATGTTGTTGGAGTGTTTTTCTTAACGGACGTTTTTTTCTAGGCCTTTCTTCATTTTGTGGGCGTGACAGGGCTCTGTCAGCTCCTTTGTGTGTACTAATTTTATTAGTGGTAGTTTAAAATTAGTTAAAACATTTAGAGATTAGATAGTTCTGTAGAGAGTTAATATTAAAAAATATTTAAATAACATTTTTTGTGTTTAATATACTCATAGTTTTGAGTTCAGGGATCTGAATATATATATATATGTATTTAAAAAATACTAAAATGTCAGAGAAGCAAAAGTCTGGCTTCAAAAGGTGTGTGTGTGGCCAGAAAATGTCTGTGACGAACTGTGTGTACTGTTTAGGATCTGTTCATTTGCAGGAAGTTTGCTCTATCTGCCACTCCTTTAGCACCAGGGTTCTTCTGGAAAGGCGCAGGAAGCTGGTGGATAGAGGACTCCTGAAGCCTGATTTTCAGGCTGCGCTGGACAAGACCGACCTTTCTTCCAAGGCTTCGAAGGGGTCGAAGTCATCCAAGGGATCCTTGAGCCCAAGTCCTCGGCTCCGAGCTCCTCTAGTATGGTTCGATCATCGGCTCCACAGCCTTTGGAGCCATGTACCGAACCTTTATCTCAGAGTCCAGTTGTGGATCCAGTGTTGGAGACTCCTCAGTCTCCGATTCTTCAATCGGTGCCGTCTTCGGCCCCTTCGACCCATTCTTTGAGGTTATCTGATGTGGACCTGGACCGTGTGGTTAAGAGATTGCTAGAGAACCCGGCCTTGGCCAAAATGCTTTCCGCTTCTAGCCACTCTGCTTCGAAGCCTGAAATCCCAGTCCTACTCTCTACTCCTCCTCCTCCGAAGCCAATCGAACTCTCGGAGCCGGGGCAGAGAGGACCGATGTTGGTAGAGCCCTCGGAGCCGAGGTTTGATCCAGCTCCCTCAGCTCCATCGACCTTGATCTCCTCTGTTCCAACCGGGGAGTCTCGGAGCCGACACTCCCTCGCTGGCTCCGGAGTGGAGAGTCAAACCGAGACTTCGGTTCCGACCCTTCCACTTGGGGCTTCGGCACAGTTGAGTTTGGCTCCATCCTCTGGATTGGAGCACGGAGTCTCGGCTCAGGGAGAGCTGCCGGCCTCTTTGGAGCCGACAGACTTCTCGGACTGGGATTCTGGTGCCTTCGATGCCATGAGGAAGGTCATGTCCTCTACAACCACTACCTCTTCGGATCTTTATTCCCCTTCCCCTAAAGGGCAACGTTCTGTCTCTTCCCCACAGGTCCCTACCAAGCATCGAGACCCAGAGCCTCAGGTATCCCCATTGAGCGGCCGCTCCTCTACAGGGACTTCACCGGATGCTCCCGCTGATGAAGTACCTAGGAAGAGACTGTGCAAGAGGAGGCACTTGGATTCCCCACAGGAATCCCTGACATCGGACACTGACTTAGAGGAATCAGAAGGGTCCCTACAATCCCCCTCAGAGGATGTCTCATTTGCAGACATATTGGAGATCTTAAGGCAGAGGGGTGATTGTCAGTCCCTTGCCCCTACTGAGGATGAGTCGGTACTCCTGAAGGCCTTTCTGTCTCAGCCATCCACCTCCTGGGTTACTCCTCCCTTCGACGAACTAATGGATTTGGTTGCTCGAAGGGCGTAGGAGTCCCCTGATTCAGTGGAACCGCTCCCTCGGAGGCCCAACAAGTTCATTACTTCCCCTGCTGACAAGGCCTTTCTTACCAAGATAGTCCTGGTTGATGCCATGGTGGTGGCGGCAGCCACCAAGAAAGAGATGTTGGAAACCTCTTCTTCTGTCCATCCTCCTAATAGGGATTCTAGGACGATGGGCAGGTATGGGAAACGCATATTTAGTTCTGCAGCATTTTCCATGAGATCGCTCAACTACCTAGCCCACTTTACCCGCCTTCAAAGAGATCTCCTTAAAGAGCTGGGAGATACTCTACAGGGTAACACAGCTGATGCAGTTTCTGAGAAAGTGACTGCACAACTCAACACCCTCAATTCTATAGTCAAGTTATCCATGCGGCTCATTTCTTATGCCACCGATGGATCGAGTAGGGCGGCAGGTTCGGCGATAGCTCTTCGGAGACAGTCCTGGATGCGCCTTTGCGGAAGCTTTCAAGTCTTCCTTCGTCAATACCCCATTCGATGGTTCCACCTTGTTTGGGCCTAAAGTTAAGGAGACACTTACTAGGTGTGAACAAGAAGGAAAGACTCTGTCTGCTGTAGGAGTCCATTTTTCCACTCCAGCTAGACCATACCCCAAAGGGCAACGAAGTGGAAAAATGTGGTTTTGAAAGCCCCAAGGAGCTTTCCAGAACACACCTACTGATACCCCCTCTAGGGGCAGAGGAGGGGGTAAAAATGGAAGACGCCGCCCAAACGGCAGAGGGGGTCCGCAAAATCAAGGTGACAGGGAGCAGTTCTCTGGTAAGCCCTATCAGCGTCCCTGAAAGGAAGCCCAGCTGCTCTGGAGGCGGTCGGGGGTCGCTTGGCTTTATACCCAAATGCCTGGCTAAACATTACAACGGATTCTTGGGTAAAAAGCATCATTTCCAGAGGTTAATACATTCCCTTTACAAAATTTCCTCCCATGTGTACAAGTATTCCAGATGTTCCATCCAGTCTGCAAAAACTAGCAGCCATAGAGATTCAAAACCTACTAGACAAGAGTCATCCAGCCAGTCCCGGCGGACCAGATAGGATCTGGAACTTACTCAAGGTTCTTTTAGTTCCAAAGAAAACAGGGGACTGGAGGCCCATATTAGACCTCAGCAAACTCAACACCTTCATCAAGAAGGAAAAGTTCCGGATGGTCACGCTTCAATCGATACTTCCGTTTCTAGAAACGGGTGATTGGATGTGCTCTATAGATCTCTAGGATGCTTACTACCACATCAAAATGGCCAGATCATCCAGAGATCACTTGCGTTTCCGGCTGGGGGCCAGTCATTACCAATTCAGAGCCCTGCCCTTTGGTCTCACCACAGCCCCCAGAGTGTTCACCAAATGTATGGCAGTGGTCACGGCTCACCTGAGACACTTAGGATTCCGGGTGTTTTCATATGTGGACGACTGGCTCCTCACCACCACCTCCAGGCATCAACTAATTCAGGCAAAAGACTACACTATCAACCTGTGTTCCCAGCTGGGCATAACCTTAAACATCGAAAAATCTGTGTTATCGCCCTCGCAGCGTATTACCTTTATAGATGCAGAGCTAGACACTGTTGATTCAAGGATCAGGTTGCCTCAAATAAGAATCGTATCCCTAAGAAGTCAGTTGTGCAGTCTGTTGACCCAGAACAAAGCTCCTGCATCCCAGATATTGAAGCTGTTAAGCACAATGGCAGCGACGCTAATAGCAGTCCCGTTGGGATGCATGCACATGCGGATACTCCAGTGGTTACTCTTCACACAATGGTCTTACCAACAACTGCAAAACACAAGCCCTCGCACGTAAAAGCTTGCGCGGCCCAATTCAAATGTAAAAAAACACACAAGGGCCAGCAAAGCAGTTCCAATAGCTTTATTGGCAAGCTGAATGGTGCATGAGATACACCATAGTAAATCCAAATCCTCAGACTAGTTTCGGTGAATACCTTCTTCAGTGAGGAACAATAAGAAAACCACATTCACCAATGAAAATACACAATATATATAAGACGCAATAGCCAATAAAAACGTGGTATCTTCCAAATCATGCATAAATGTGAAAACATATTCTGCGAGCATGATGTTTAGTGTACACAGCATATAAATCTCCATATAACGAATGATTAGTGGGTGACATATCAAAATATAATTTATAACATATATCAAATAAATGAAAAGCATAAACATAGTCAGCATTCAGTTGCATGATGTTAAATATAATATCTGTAATACAATACTTAATCAAAAGAAATCTGCTAGACTATGCAGTATTGATCTCTGATAGCATTTGTATATCCAATGAATAAATTATTGTATTGTTCTATATATTTCTCTATAGATGGTCATTAAGTCCTGGTGGAAATAGGGCCCCTAGGTGTATTATCCAGTATCTTTCTTTGTGGCTGAGAATGCTTTGCCAACCAAGCTGATTGTGTCTATTGCCCTGAATCTTATCAATAATCGTGAACATAAATTTGGCTGATTTGTGTTTAATAGAATGTTGGTATAAGGCATTACTGGGTTTCTGATTGCGAATATCACTACGATGTTCACCTATTCTTATTCTCAAAGAACGTGAAGTTTTACCTACATAAAAAGCTTGACAATGGCACGTGGCCAAATAAATCACCCAACTAGATAAACAATTACCAAAGACACGAGTATCAAATACCCTACTGGTATTGGCACTAGTGAATTGTTTGAGTTTGTTAACTTGGCCACAAGAGGTACAATGGCCACAGGGGAAGGTTCCCAATAATTCATCCCCTGAAATAGTCAATTGCCTGTAGGTAGCACCCCCACTGTCCTGATGTTTATAATGAGAAAATAATGTACCCAAAGTTTTGCCTCTCCTGTATGAAATGGAACATTGATTTTCCAATATATGACGAAGATGGTCATTAGCTAATAATATATTCCAGTTGTTATTGAGTATATTCCTAACTAGTTGATGATTTTTACCAAAAGTGGTAATAAATCTAATAATCTCATCATATGTACCATCCTTCTTCTGTTTGTATTGTAGTAACTCATTTCTGTCTTTTTGATCCGTCCAGATCCTGGCTGTGAGTATATCAAGACTCGAGTAACCTCTATCCAAAAATCTCTTATTTAGATCTTGTTTGGCCTCCTCATAATCCACCAGGGAAGAATTTATGCGTTTAATCCGTAAATATTGAGATTTAGGAATATTGCGGATGGTGTGGCGCGGATGCATGCTAGAAGAATGGAGTAACGTATTAAATTGTGGGTATTTTCTATGTATTTTGGTATTTAAGGTGTTATCTTCATTACGATATATAGTAACATCCAAAAAGTCAATGACTGACTTATGGTATGTTATAGAAAATTCAATACCCCAAATGTTGTTATTCAAATGTTCCACAAATTCCAGCAGATAGTCTACATCCGCACGCCACACCATCCAACAATCATCGAGATAACGCCTCCAAATGTCCATCTCAACCAAATAGATGTTATGTAGGGGATCGTAAATTAGACATTCTTCCAAATAAGCCATAAATAAATCGGCATATATTGGGGCAAAAGAGGCGCTCATGGCTGTACCTCTCAATTGCCAATAACAATCACCCTGAAAGAAAAAGACATTTTTGTTGAGAACATGCTCAGACATACATATTAATAAGGTGTTAAATCCTGGTGGATATAATTCAGCTTTTTTCAGCCAGAAATCCAAGGCCTGAAGACCAGCCCAGTGTGGTATGCTGGTATACAAAGATTTCACATCTAAGGTACACATTAGCCAGTCTGGATCTAGTTGAGTATCAGCAATGATATTGAGAAATTCAGTTGTATCCTGTATACGAGCTCTGACCAAGGACAACAATGGCTTCAAATATTGCGTTAGAAATACAGATAAAGGTTCCGTTAGTGATCCATGACCAGACACAATAGGTCTGCCTGGAGGATGGGTGATGGATTTATGAATTTTAGGCAACAGATATAAAATCTGTTTGTGGGGGTCACTAACCTGTAAATGTTGAACCGTCTTTGTGAAATAATCCCTTCCTGCATCTTATATATATTGTGTATTTTCATTGGTGAATGTGGTTTTCTTATTGTTCCTCACTGAAGAAGGTATTCACCGAAACTAGTCTGAGGATTTGGATTTACTATGGTGATCTCATGCACCATTCAGCTTGCCAATAAAGCTATTGGAACTGCTTTGCTGGCCCTTGTGTGTTTTTTACATTTGAATTGGGCCGCGCAAGCTTTTACGTGCGAGGGCTTGTGTTTTGCTTACGTGTTTCCTCGCTGTTGGCGTCCAGTTCCCCTTGCTGTTGGCGGAGATGACTCCTCTCTTATCGTACTTGGATTTATACCATTCACCGATGGTTTTCGTGGTCAACAATTGATGTTTGAACATTTGTACCAGCACTTTTTCAGTTGGGTGACTTATTTCTATATTTTTCCCGTTACAGTCAGGTTCATTTTCAACGGGCTTTTGTATATGCATATACTATCTACGCAAGCGTCATCAGCTACATCCTGATTGCATCTACCATATTTTGATCGGAAATACAGGTCGTATGCTGTTTTACAGTTATCTCTTAGGGGGGATTTTCTGGTATATTACTGCATTATTGGCTGTGGATTCCGGGACTAACTACTTATTTTATATGAGTTGAATTTTGAAGTGGACATATTACTTCGTGGATGCGATTAAGCCAGGTGGATTGGGCCTACATATCTTGGTGACTATATATACAATTATTTTTGATTTAACATCTACCCAATTATATATGGTGTTTTATTTTCGGACATAGGTGCTTTGGGCATTTGTCGCATACTCAACAGACTGTCGGAATTGGAATTGGATATGAACATTCGATGTAAACTTTGGGTATGACCGGCAGTTTATTATGTGCATAATTCAACGGCGTTCTTTTTCCATGTGGATGTCAATTGGGAATAAAATTGATATTCTTATCCTTGATTAACATCATCATATACTGGACAAAAAATATATATTCTTTGATGGTTGGATTATTTATCACTGTTGTTTTTCATTACATCTTTTTGGGACATACATTTGGACATTTAGTGTTTCGGACATGTGCGTTTAAAGAACAGTTATTTTGGTGAACTACTATTGATAGGCTGTATGTAAACATATGCCAATGGCCAGTCGGCCAGGCATTATTTATTACTGAACTAGTGGGCTTATATGTGTTAATACATACTGGTTTCTTTTACAGTTTTTTACTGTTTGTTCTGTGACATTTGACCATTTGATTTTGAACATAGGTATGGTTGGAATTATGGGTGAGAACAGTCCTACTATCCATCAGGTGGATGTATGATATTATTCAACACCACCCATACAGGGCCATATATTTGTTCACCGTTCAGGTGAATATGATTTGTTCAAGGGTTGGAATTCACTCTTTGGGTATATTATAGGGTCATTATTATTACTTGTAGTCCTATATACTGGTAATTGAAATTACCATTGTTCATTTAAACTATTTTTTCCTTGATTATCACTTTGAGTGATATCTGAAAGATATTCATTGGATTTATGCGGGGTCTGTGTTCCATATTTACATAGTGTGAACGTTTTCTCTAGATATTTTGGGAATATTTACACTTTAATTAACATCTCTCATTTGGATGGAGTTAGATATTAGTAAGATCAAGTTGTCTGTACTTTGATATTAAGGCAGTTCAGTTATAGTGTTTTGAAGTAAATATTCCAGCTAACATCTTTTTCAAATACGGGTGTTCTCACTTTTTCATATAGATTGTACCCTCAGCCTTTGTGTGTTTTTTAATTTACATACATACATTGGATCCCTATTTTGGGTCGTTATAAATATTATCCAGTTATATTTTTGGGATATGATCTATATGATTTGTTATATGACTTTTTTTATTTATGGAAGTCACTTTAGTTGAGACACAGATACACTATATTTAGTATTGTATTTTTCCATATTTGGCCCTTTAGTACATATCTTGGGATCATTTACTGGATTCATGTGACCATATATATTTTTTGATTATTTTTTGGGCCAGTTGTATTGGATCTTTTTTCATGATACCCTGTTAAGGCACCTGTCTGTTTCTTATTCTGAGATACAAAAATTAGGTTTTTGTGATTTTGGTGCAGAATTACAATATCTCAGGAACTATTAACATCAGTTTATAGTTATTACATCCTTGGTGTCTGGTATATATTTTATATAGGTGGTCACATTTTTTAACTCTATAATTGGCACAGCATTGTATGGTTGGTGACATTGGTCTTTGTCTATTGGATCTTATTTGACTCTTATCTTTTTGATCCTTCAACACATTTAATTGATTGGGAACAGGATCTCTTCCTTGAACAGCCGTTCAATACTATTTGTTTTCAACATGGATTTGGATCAGATACTTCATGGGTTGTGTGCTGATAGGGAAGATATAGCGATCTTTGGTTTGGAAGACACCCCAAGCAACAACCTTAATAAAAGTAACCCCAATAGTGACGGGGGTCTGTGATTTGGCATTCCGTAACTTGGAAAAAGGTCTGAAGGGCCTGAGAGCCAATATTTGGCATTTAAGACTTTTTAAAGCTTACTCACATAAAAATTTGGCACCGAGAGGTCTCCGCATTAAGCTTCGTCCTCTTGTTGGCAGATCTGAACAGAGGCTGACAGAGGAATGGGATGAAGCGTTAAGAATGGGATCAATGGTATTTGTTAAAATTCTAACAGCATATTATGAGAGAACAGTGGATTCCTTGATGTCTGAAGTTAAAGAACTAAGTACGGAATGCCAATAATATAAATCCAATTCCAAATATTCTGTATGTATTGATAGGCTGTCCAAAGAATTGACCACTTATGATAATATGGTGAAGGAAAGAAAAATCAAAAAATTCACCAGGGATGTGAATGATTATGAGAGGGGTCAACCCTTTCAAATACAAAGGACTGTGAGATTTAAAGATCCGGGATCGAGTATGAACAGAGTCAAATCTAGAAAAAGACCAAGGTCCATTTTAAAACAAAGTGACCAGAGTTATACCAGTACATCAGGAGAGGAGTCATCTTATACTGACAGTGAGGGGGGTATCATGACACATTCACCACTTAAAAAGAAAAGTCAACCCCAGTTCCCTTCAGGCATGGCAGGAAATTGCGAGGGGGGAGGAAACACAAGAATAGAAATAAATACCGATTCTATGACAGGATTAGTTCAGGCACTGTTGAATCAATAATTGAACCATTTGACAATGTTTTAAATTTGTCGGACCATGTACTTACGGAAGATCAACACAGTATTCTCAATAAAGGAATGGGTTTTGTCCCTAGCTTTTTTTCTGACCATTATTCAGTTTCTGTGGATGTTATGGAATTTTGCAGAAAACTTAATTTACGAATTTTTTTCTCTGACCAGGATCATTCCTCATCTCAAAGATCCACTGATTTTACTTTCAAAAAATCTACTTTTCAACCCCCCATGAACAAACATGTGGGTATTTTTCAGCAAGCCGTATTGAAGGATTTACATTTTCCCCATTATGACACCAACATAGCCCCAGATAACATTACTCCTCAGGAGAGACAGGCACTTTCTGAACTTAGACAGAATCATAGAATAGTGATCCTTCAAGCAGATAAAGGAGGAGCTGTGGTCATTCTTAATACAGATTATTAAGTACAGGAAGGCCACACACAATTGTCGGATACCAACTGCTACATGCATATGGGGATAGATCCAACTAATAGATTCAAACAGGATATTGACCAGTTTCTTAATGAGGCCTTGCAGGAAGGGATTATTTCACAGAAGACGGTTCAACATTTACAGGTTAGTGACCCCCACAAACAGATTTTATATCTGTTGCCTAAAATTCATAAATCCATCACCCATCCTCCAGGCAGACCTATTGTGTCTGGTCATGGATCACTAACGGAACCTTTATCTGTATTTCTAACGCAATATTTGAAGCCATTGTTGTCCTTGGTCAGAGCTCGTATACAGGATACAACTGAATTTCTCAATATCATTGCTGATACTCAACTAGATCCAGACTGGCTAATGTGTACCTTAGATGTGAAATCTTTGTATGCCAGCATACCACACTGGGCTGGTCTTCAGGCCTTGGATTTCTGGCTGAAAAAAGCTGAATTATATCCACCAGGATTTAACACCTTATTAATATGTATGTCTGAGCATGTTCTCAACAAAAATGTCTTTTTCTTTCAGGGTGATTGTTATTGGCAATTGAGAGGTACAGCCATGGGCGCCTCTTTTGCCCCAATATATGCCGATTTATTTATGGCTTATTTGGAAGAATGTCTAATTTATGATCCCCTACATAACATCTATTTGGTTGAGATGGACATTTGGAGGCGTTATCTCGATGATTGTTGGATGGTGTGGCGTGCGGATGTAGACTATCTGCTGGAATTTGTGGAACATTTGAATAACAACATTTGGGGTATTGAATTTTCTATAACATACCATAAGTCAGTTATTGACTTTTTGGATGTTACTATATATCGTAATGAAGATAACACCTTAAATACGAAAATACATAGAAAATACCCACAATTTAATACGTTACTCCATTCTTCTAGCATGCATCCGCGCCACACCATCCGCAATATTCCTAAATCTCAATATTTATGGATTAAACGCATAAATTCTTCCCTGGTGGATTATGAGGAGGCCAAACAAGATCTAAATAAGAGATTTTTGGATAGAGGTTACTCGAGTCTTGATATACTCACAGCCAGGATCTGGACGGATCAAAAAGACAGAAATGAGTTACTACAATACAAACAGAAGAAGGATGGTACATATGATGAGATTATTAGATTTATTACCACTTTTGGTAAAAATCATCAACTAGTTAGGAATATACTCAATAACAACTGGAATATATTATTAGCTAATGACCATCTTCGTCATATATTGGAAAATCAATGTTCCATTTCATACAGGAGAGGCAAAACTTTGGGTACATTATTTTCTCATTATAAACATCAGGACAGTGGGGGTGCTACCTACAGGCAATTGACTATTTCAGGGGATGAATTATTGGGAACCTTCCCCTGTGGCCATTGTACCTCTTGTGGCCAAGTTAACAAACTCAAACAATTCACTAGTGCCAATACCAGTAGGGTATTTGATACTCGTGTCTTTGGTAATTGTTCATCTAGTTGGGTGATTTATTTGGCCACGTGCCATTGTCAAGCTTTTTATGTAAGTAAAACTTCATGTTCTTTGAGAATAAGAATAGGTGAACATCGTAGTGATATTCGCAATCAGAAACCCAGTAATGCCTTATACCAACATTCTATTAAACACAAATCAGCCAAATTTATGTTCATGATTATTGATAAGATTCAGGGCAATAGACACAATCAGCTTGGTTGGCAAAGCATTCTCAGCCACAAAGAAAGATACTGGATAATACACCTAGGGGCCCTATTTCCACCAGGACTTAATGACCATCTATAGAGAAATATATAGAACAATACAATAATTTATTCATTGGATATACAAATGCTATCAGAGATCAATACTGCATAGTCTAGCAGATTTCTTTTGATTAAGTATTGTATTACAGATATTATATTTAACATCATGCAACTGAATGCTGACTATGTTTCTGCTTTTCATTTATTTGATATATGTTATAAATTATATTTCGATATGTCACCCACTAATCATTCGTTATATGGAGATTTATATGCTGTGTACACTAAACATCATGCTCGCAGAATATGTTTTCACATTTATGCATGATTTGGAAGATACCACGTTTTTATTGGCTATTGCATCTTGTATATATTGTGTATTTTCATTGGTGAATGTGGTTTTCTTATTGTTCCTCACTGAAGAAGGTATTCACCGAAACTAGTCTGAGGATTTGGATTTACTATGGTGTATCTCATGCACCATTCAGCTTGCCAATAAAGCTATTGGAACTGCTTTGCTGGCCCTTGTGTGTTTCTTACCAACAACTGCCCATGTCATATGAGATTCTGTTAACAAATCTTTGCAAGAACATCTCAATTGGTGGCTAAACAGTGAGCAGATAGTCGGATGTTCCCTTGTTCTCCCCCAACCCACAGCCACAGTGACCACGGATGCTTCCCTGATAGGGTGGGGGGGCTATTTCAGGGGAAGACTGTCCAAGGTACTTGTCCGAGCATGGAATCGCATTTGCATATAAATGTCCTGGAGCTGAGAGCTGTGTTCCTGGCATTGCAACACTTTCACGACTGTCTTCCTCCAGGGACAATTGCAATTCAGACGGACAACATGTCAGTAGTCTGGTACATCAACAAGCAAGGGGGAACCAGATCTTATCCCTTATGCCGAGAGGCCCTAAGAATTTGGCAGTGGGCTGTATCCACAAGGCACTTTCCGATAGCAATGCACATCCCGGGGTCATCCAACGTGATAGCGGACAAACTGAGCAGGGCCATCCTGTTGCTTCACGAGTGGTCCTTAAACAACAGGTGGCGGACAAGATTTTCCACAGGTGGAGCCAGCCTTGCTGCGATCTGTTTGCATCTCTGATGAATGCCAAATGCAGTAGCTACTTTGCCCTTTATCCCCCACCGGGGAGCAACCCGAGGGACGCGCTTGTATATGATTGGCCCCTGGGCCTCCTGTATGCCTTCCTGCCATTTCCTCTAATTCCCAAGTTCATACAGAAAGCCAAAAGTCTGGGAAGGACTGTTATTCTGATAGCCCCATCTTGGCCTCGTCAGATTTGGTTCCCCTTCCTACAGAAGTATCAAGTGGAAGAACCATGGGTTCTGGACCCAGTGCCAGACCTTCTGACTCATTCGTCGGGAGTTCTTCATCCCTCCGTCATCTCCCTAAAACTGACAGCTTGGCTGCTCCAATTCCCATATTAGCCAGGTCTCAAGATTTGTCTCCCTCGGTCCAACATATTATAGTTTCCTCTCATAAACTGTCAACCAGGAAACTATATAATAGCAAATGGAAACGATTTGTTCACTGGGCTTCTCACCACGACGTTGACCCATATGTTGCACCTATTCATACCATATTAGAGTTCTTGTCCTCCTTGTTCTATGATGGCGCAGCAGCTGCCACCATAAGGGTTCAACTGGCTGCCATTTCCAACTTTCATGTAGGATTTAACGGATCTAACATCATGTCCCACAGACTATGTAAAGCCTTTTTGAAAGGGACCCACCATCTCAGACCACCTGTCAGACACCGTGTTTCTCCCTGGAATTTGAATCTTGTTTTATCCCAATTGATGCTTACCCCCTTCGAACCCGCGTCATCTTGTGATTTGAAGTTTCTGTCATGGAAAACAATATTTCTGGTAGCCATTACACCTGCGCGTAGGGTCTCTGAACTCCAAGCTCTATCTTTCAGGCCCCCATCTTTGATCTTCCACCCTGATAGGGTGTACCTCAGGACAAATCCTACCTTTCTTCCTAAGGTCTGCTCCGAAAGTAACTTAAATCAGTCCATTGAGCTCCCAACTTTTTTTAGACATTATACCAACAGACTGGAGTATATGTTACACAAGCTTGGTGTTCACAGACAATTGAGATTCTACTTGGACAGAACAAAAGATTTCAGGCAATCTGATCAACTCTTTGTCTCATACGCAGAGGACAAGAAAGGTTCTGTGGTATCAAAAGTCACATTATCTAAGTGGCTTTCCGATTGCATTAAATTAATTTATTCCTCCACTAATCAGCCATTACCGACTAATGTCAAACCCCATTCTACCCGTGCTGTTTATACGTCATTAGCTCATGCAGCTCATTTACCCTTGGATATCATCTGTGCAGCTGCTACTTGGTCCAAACCTCACATGTTTATCACTCATTAACAAAGTGGGCAAGGCCTCCAGGGACAGGGCTTCCTTTGGTTCCACTGTGCTCAGGAATGTTATCCCTTGAGCCGCCCAGGATTAGGGTGCTTGGGATGCTACCCACGTGTAAGAACAAAACGGCGAGATAGAACAACTTCACATAAAGAAGTTATGTTCTTACCATAATGTTCCATGTGAGTTGTTCATCTCACCTTTTCGTTCTTACATTCCCTCCCACCTTCCTCCTCCTGGTGAGAAGAATGGTTGTCTTGGTGGATTGGTTGGTCTTGTCAGCTTGTCTCCTTAAGACAGACTGTTTTTCTTTCTGCAAATCTAGAGGTACCTAGATAGGTAGGTACTGCAGTGCTTATTTTTTTTAGGCTGTCTTCGGGTGCAGCATACTAGATCTGGGGTTTACAGTAGAGCATCATGGGATATATACTGTGTCTCGAGCTTCTGTGAGAGTTTGAGCTTGAAAAGCGGCCGACTCTGAGCTGAGGGATCAGCTCCGAACCCACGTGTAAGAACAAAAAGGTGAGATGAACAACTCACATGGAACATTATGGTAAGAACATAACTTCTTTTTACATGGTCCAGCTCCATGGGCATGTAATGAGGTGTCTTGTTGACTTCTGTCACAAATATTGTATGCCAAGTAATGTGGCTCCTTTTTTCTGTGGTTTATTCCTAATAGTCATATCTCTGAAGTGTGACTGACTTTACATTAAAATGTTGCTCTCTTCCTCATAAAGTTTACAGTTTTCTGACAGAACAGTGAGGTTAGCTCTATTAAGTAATTTAACACATTATAGTTTGATTACTTGTTTATCAAAAAGTGCATACAAATGCAGATAATCTTTTTCAATCCCGTTTCTAAATGAATACTCCAGTGTTTAAAAACTGTCCCTGATTTTATGCCTTTCTCACCGATTACTTTTTTGCATTGTCTATGATTTTATTGAAAAGAAGTTGAGAGTTATGCTTACATTCTAAGTGAAGTAACCAGAAGCATTATGAAGTATATCATATGTAACTAATAAAAGGTAGATTCTTGCTGCTTTATTTTGTGTGATTGTTGCATTTCCCTGCAGCTGAACATAGGTTATATTTGACCCAGGTTGCTCTATTTCACTAACAGTAGTTTGACTTGGGATAGTTGTCACTTGAGGCTGACAGTTTACCAGGATATTCTTCGTGTTTCACTGTTGCAGTCATCACATTTGGGTTATCCTGCCAGGGGTAGCCCTCCGTCGGCCCGAACACCTTCTTCTGGAGGCTTAGTATTTCTGTGTCGGTTGCTAGAAGACTTTAACTTCAATATGGAAACAAAAACTCAGGTGTGGCCGAGCGGCAGTCGTGCAAACTGCTTCTGCTTCGGGCTCTTTGGCAAGAAAGACTGATGTAATGGCATCGGCTGCCTGATTTTATACCACTGACGATCTGACATCAGTCCTGGAGCGACAGCAACCGACGCAAAAATACTAAGCCTCTGGTATTTGGGCTGACTGAGGGCTACCCCTGCCAGGATAACTCAAGTGTGATGACTGCAACAGTGAATACACTCGAACATCTACATTTATGGTAAGTGTACACAACTGTACTTTATGGCCCCTACTAATCTGCTTCTTGGGACTTGAATTTTTTCATGTAAGCCATTAGAGAATCATTACATTGGAGCTCTGAAAATATTGAAGAAAGGATGTTGTTTGGACTTCATCAAACTTCTTCCAGATCTTTCCAAAGACAATATGCTGAAATTCTTTAGCTTTCTCCCATGTCAGCCAACTCCATAGACATTTTCAGTCTAGTTGCTCAGCAAGGGATCCAGTAGTTGCAGTGAAATAAGCTGTTACAGATGTCCCATTACAGCAGAAAATTGTGCGTGAGCCACTCACCTAGAGAAGAAACAAAATATTAAGCCAATCTGAAGGTGTCTGACTTTTTTTTCTTTATCAGACCACAGTCAGGTATAAAGTTTCTGTGCCATGACTATATATCTGTTTGTCAGAAAAACTGCTTGCAGTGCCCTTTTTCATTATTCTAAAATTAATTGGCAGGTGAGTCTCCAGATGGAGTCTATGAAACAGTATTTCTTGATCCCTTGTCTTGGCTTTTAAGTAACATTTGCATGTTACTAATGCCTCCACTTTGCTAGCTACTTGTCTCTAACCAAGGTCATCAAACTGTGTCTATCTGACCTGCCGACATAGGACAGTGTAGACTGGGATTAAGACTGAGTAGGTAGGCTGCAGCAGGTCCTTAGAGTAGAGTATTAGCTGTTTGTGACATGTACTGGCTACTGGGATAGGCTCTTATTTCCACGTTACCCCAAATTGGGTTAGGTGGCTAATCAGAGAGTGAATGAATGAACAGGAACTCCTTGAGTACTGCAGCCTTTGCTAGTCACTGTAGAACTTAATTTCCTGTCTGCATTCTTATTGTACATAACTAATGCACACAGCTAGATTTTCCCATAAAGTCATTTGATCTCTGGATAAAGAATCATTTCAATAGGAGATCTAATGTTATCCATGTCACTATTGGGTCGTAGGATCTGACATCGGATCTGAGCCGGCAACTTTTCAGACGGCTTCTAGGCTCAAGCCCCTCCCACTCCCATGATCCTTTGCTGCTGTCTAATCCCTTAGATCTCATTTGCCATGTTCAGCATCAGATGTGATTCTTTGGCTTGAGTCTCCAGTGGGGATAAGTAGTTCAGAATTCTCTTGTTTTTGGCTTAACTCTGTTTTGTTAGTAATTTGATAGTTTTCTATAGTTAGCCTGTTCTTTTAGCTAGTTTATAGTTTCCCTTCTGTCCCATTTCTGTGTTTTGCAGTTGTTGGCATGGGTTGTGATGCCCGTGCATTGGCCCAGCAATCAAGGAGCCTCGACCCTCAGCACTAACACCAGTGAAGTGCATCTGTATAAGGAAGGGAATGGTAAATACACACACAGTATAGTACAATTTCCCTTAAGAGCACATAGAGATCACAGTCAGTCTGGGGCTGGTTTCCCCCTTTCTCTCCAGGTCCCCAATAAGATTCCACACTGGCACAGCTATATGGTCCCGATCTCAGCCTAGTGGGCAAGCTAAATCATCCAGCACCCTCTCTGTCCAACCAGTACTTCCTGTCCCTGCCCAAGTAGTTGACACACACACACACACACACACACACACACACACACACACACACACACACACACACACTTTGAGATAGGAGTTTATACAACCACACGGATATTCCTGGGGAAGACTGGCACAGGTTCTCCAGCTGTGCCCCTTTTACCCAGACTGTATGGTAGAAATCACTGCCACCACCCAGCTAATATTTATCAGCTACTCAAAGGCCCTTATGAAAGGGTGTCCAATTATACTGTGCAATATTATTATACAAATGTCAAGTGCAACCAAACAGTCAAGACTTATTTGGAGTGACTTGGTACAGTATCACTATATACATGCAATGTACTCTTAGAGCTTAAATTATCTCTACACAAAACAGCCACAGTTGAAAGGTTTAAAATATTTAATAATAAATAAAAAAAAACACAAGACAATACTTTTTACTACTCAATGCTAGTCAAAACTTCAGAGATCACAAATACTTAAAATAATACAGTAGAAAAGTTCTGACATCACATAAAAACAAACTAGTCTAATTTTCCTATTTCCTAGCTATATCTAAGAGAGACACAGTTATAAATCCTACTTCCATATAGACACAGGCAGAGTGGTGAGTTGGATGTAATGAAGACAAATGCTCAAAAGCTCTCATTCTTTCTGTCCTTAAATTGATAACTTAGTACCACTGATTCATTTCAGATTACATAATTTATTTCTGGTTCCCAGGCTAACAGACTCTCAGAGGTTAATAGCCCTTGATCTTGCAGATGGTCAGGAAGCCAGAACAATAAAAAAAATTATACATGCAAATTCTAACCATTAACTCAGCCCTCAAAACAATAGGGAGACTGCCTTTGTCAGTACATCTCGGCTCTGAGTTTTGAAATCAAAGAATTGACTTATCAGCTTTGTTACAGCAGAGAGCAGTGTTACATTTTTGCAGTTCAAAATTTAACACTATTTTGCCCATTTAAGAGAACAAGCCTGTGGCTTATATTAATATTTACAAATGACAGAATTATCTACAAAATTCTATCTGGCTAGGCTGGCAGCCTTCACCTATCTTCACCCCCCCCCCCCCAGGGGAACTGAAGCTAGTTTTTCAAGTGACCCTTGAGAAACATTGCTTGAGTGGGTTAGGTCTGTCTTGAGTATACCTTACCCCATTCCCTGTCTTGAGAGCTCATCTGCATTGGCATTGCTAATCTCACTGCGGTGCTGCACTGAGATATATGCTTGCAACCGTAGGCTCCATCTTAGCAACTTGCCATTTTGCTGGCTGGCTCTGTTTAACCATGTTAGGGGGTTGTGATCTGTCACTACAGTAAATTTTCTTCCATACAGATAAGGCTGAAGTTTCTGCAGTGCCCACACTATGGCTAGACATTCCTTTTCTACAGCTACATAGCATTCTTTCCTGGGTTGGAGCCTACAACTCTCTCTTAAGAAATCTGGCTAAGTACTGCCGCTACCCCATGGTTCAAAGCATCCACCTGCACAACAAATTCTGTGCTGTAATCCGGACTGGCTAACACAGGGTGTCCTCCCAAATCTTCAATAAGCTTCTGGAATGCCTGCTGACATGCTGGGGTCCACACTACCTTATCTGGCTTGTTTTTCCTTGTCAGGTCTGTGAGGGGAGCAGCTATGGTACTATAACAGGGGATGAACTTTCTGTAGTACCCTACTGTACCTAAGAATGCCCTCACCTGCTTTTTGGTAACAGGTGCAGGCCATGCCTGAATGGCTTCTACTTTGGCAGGTTATGGCTTGATCTTACCACTCCCCACTCTATGTCCCTGGCTGGAGACCTCTGCCATACCCACCTTACATTTGCTGGGCTTAATGGTCAGCCCTGCTCTCTGTAGCCTGCCCAGCACCTCCCTGACATGTTGAAGGTGCTCTTGCCAGGAATGGCTGTAGGTGACAATATCATGTAGGTAAGCAAGGGCAAACCCTCCTGCTCCTGCTAGGATATGATCTACCAGCCTCTGGAAAGTCGCTGTGGCATTTTTCATCCAAAAGGGCATCTTTGTGAACTCATAAAAGCCAAAAGAAGTCACAAAGGCTGACTTCTCTCTAGCACTGGGAATCAAGGGCACATGCCAGTAACCCTTGATAAGATCAATAGTTGTAAGATACCTAGCCCCACCCAGCTGCTCTAGGGCCTCATCTGTCCTAGGCACGGGGTAAGCATCTGTGACTATTTAATTTCCTGTAGTCCACACACAACCTGGTGCTGCCATCTTTCTTTGGCACCAGCACCACTGGGGAGGCCCTGTGACTGTTGGACTCTTGAATTACCCCTAGTTCCAACATTTCCTGTATCTCCTGCGTCAGAGTGTGTTTGACTCTCTCAGGCACCCTATAAGGGGCCTGCCTAATGGGCCTTTGGGGTCCTGTATCCACCTGGTGCTGCACCAGGTGAGTGCACCCTGGTTTCCTAGTGAACATGTCCCCAAACTCCTGTAACACTGCTCGGATTTCTCAAACCTGGGTAGGAGATAGCTGTTGGGACATTGCTACCCCTTCCACTGAGTTGTCAGTCCGAGCCTTACTGAGATCAGTCACCAGATCTCCCTCAGACTCCTCCTGCTACAAATGCTCAACACAAGGGCCTCCTTATCATGGTAAAGTTTCATCGTGTTGATATGGTACAATTTGTGCCGCTGCCTCCTGCCTAGCAGTTCCACCATGTAGTTAACATCACTGACCTTTCTTACCACCTTGTAGGGTTCCTCCCAAGCTGCTTGCAGCTTGTTGTGTCTGACAGGAATGAGAATCATTACCTGCTGCCCCACAGCATAGCTTGAGCATTCCTGTCATACCACACCTTTTTCTGTTAGGCTTCTGCCAGGTTCAACTGAGCTAAGCCCATGAGTTCCCTGAGCCTTGTCCTGAGGTTTAGGACATATGCCACAACAGACTCCTTGTGAGGTTCACACTCACCTTCCCACTCATCTCGAATTAAGTCTAGAAGTCCACTCTTCTGCACAAGGATGATTGGATGTGCTTTGTGGATCTCCAGGATGCGTACTATCATATAAAAATAGGTGCTGTAGGAGACATTCCACTTTCGGGTGGGGGCCAGTCATTACCAGTTCAGGACCCTGCCCTTTCATTTTACCACAGCCCCTGGGTGTTCACCAAGTGCATGACAGTGGTTGCAGCTCACCTGAGACTGCTGGGATTCCAGGTGTTTCCTTACCTTGATGATTGGCTCCTCACAGCTCCCACCAGTCATCAGCTAGCCACAGTCACTCAGTACTTGCTTCGCCTGTTTGACAAGTTAGGAATCACAGTGAAATCTGCCCAAATCAAATCTGATTCCATCCCAAAATTTGGAATTTATTGGAATTCAGCTGGACACTTTGCAGTGCTCCCTCTCCGACATGTTTATCTAATCAGAGCTCATGTTCATTCCCTTCAAAATCTGATTCATCCTCAGGTCCACTGTATTCTCAGGGCCTTAGGGTCCATGTCGGTGGCAGGCTTTCCGCTGCCATTAGCCAGATTCTACATGAGGGTTCTGCACTGGACTCTGGGCAGTCCAGTGGTCTTCTCTGTCTCATCCGATGATGGCCTCAATCAATCTCACTCCAGTGTGCAGGAATCATCTTCTCTGGTAGATTCAGTCTCTCGACCTCCTAGCAGGTAGACCATTTTCTCTTCCTCTCCCCTGTGCCACCGTGACCTCTGATGCTTCCCTGTTGGGGTGGGGGGCATTACCAGGGAAAGACCGTCCAAGTTATGTGGTCCTCCGTAGAGACCAAATTGCACATAAATGTACTGGGGATGAGAGCAATCCTTCTCGCGTTGCAAGCTTTTCATGACTGTGCCTCCCTCTGGGTACATGAGAATGTGGAAATGGGCGACGTCCTTGGGTCATTTTCTCATTGCAGTGCACATTCCCAGTGAGTCCAACGTGTTGGCAGACAGACTCAGCAGGGCCATCCTGAGCCCCCATGAGTGTTCAATGAATCCTTAAGTGGTGAGAGATTTTCCTTTCTTGCGGTCATCCGAGCTGTGATCTGTTCATTTCCCCTCACAACCACCAACGCAGCCGGTATTTTGCCCTGATTCCCTCAGTCGGGGAGTCCCCCAGTGATGCTCTGGTGCACGATTGGCCTCTGGGTCTACTTTATGCCTATCCTCCTATACCACTCATTCCCAGAGTGCTTCAAAAAGCTCGTCACCTCAAGACCACCTTGATCCTCATCTCCCCCTTTTGGCCTTGGCAGGTTTCTCCTCCTATTGTGTCGTCTGATGTATCCCACTTGGGTACTAGATCCCCTTCTGGATTTGATTTCCTTCCCCTCCCAGCTTCCGACCTCAGCCTTCAGATTCTTTGTCTGACTGCATGGATTGTCCACTTCCTATAATCCTGAATCAGTCCAGGCCTGCATCACCCATCAGACACATTATTCTGGCCTCTCAGAAGGCAACCACCAGAAAAGTATATGAGAGGAAATGGAAAATGTTTTCTGTTTGGGCCAAGCAGTGTAATCTGGACCCCTTCTCGGTTCACATTCCAGATATCTTGTTCTTGTCTTCACTTTTTCAAAATGGGGCTGGTTTCTCTGCTATCAAAGTGCAATTTGTGGCTGTTTCTAATTTTCACTTTTTCCTCTCATCTTTGTAAGGTATTTTTGAAAGGTGTTTTTCTGCTCCAGCCTCCTATTAAAGACCCTTCTCCCCCTTGGGATCTTTCATTTGTGCTGCAATCTCTTACAAAGAGTCCCTTTGAGCCTGCTGCTACATGCGATATGAAATTTTTGTCATGGAAGACCACTTTTCTGGTGGCCACAACTTCAGCAAGAAGGGTTTCAGAGTTGCAGGCTGTTTCTTTCAAACCACCATACATGATATTTCATAAAGACAGAATGGTTGTCCGAACCAATCCTTCCTTTATGCCTAAGATAGCTACAGAGGCGAATTTCAATCAGTCAGTTCCATTGCCATTTTTCTTCCCTAACTTTTCCAATAAAGGGGAATATCTGTTACATACTCTTGCATTCATAGACATTATGATTTTACGTGGATAGAACCAAGAGTTTCCACAAATCAGACCAACTGTTTGTAGCATTTTCTCTTAACAGACAAGGTCAGGCGGTTTCTAAGGTAACTATTTCTCATTGGATTTCAAAATGCATTTCTTTGGTCTGTCCGTCTAAAGTTTTACCTTTATTAGGGCCAGTCAGAGCTCATTCCACTAGATATTTGGCTATGTCAGCTGCCTATCTCGCACGTCATTTCGTAGATGAGATTTGTGGGGTAGCCACCTGGTGTACTCCTCACACTTTTCTTGCTCATTATAAAGTTGACATTGTCTCCAGGAACAGGGCTTCTTTTGGCTTGACAGTTCTTTGGCATGTCCTTCCATGCAGCCACCCTGGATTTAGGGTAGGTGGGAACTCTGACCCAAGAGTGAGGAATAGCGACATGGATAACATCAGATAAAGAGTTTTGTACTTATCATAACTTGGCATCTGTGTTACTATTCATCAGTATCCCTCCCTTCTTCCTCCATCCTGTAGAATGTAGAGGAAGTGGTGATGGCCTACCCTGGTGGTCAAGATCTTCCTTCATTGTTTTCTAGCTGTAGGGCAAACTCAAGCTGAGGGGTTAGAGGGCAGCAAGGGATCATTGGAGGAGCACGAGCCAAGAAGCTGTCTGAAAAGTTGCCGGCTCGGATCCAATGTTGGATCCTACAACCCAAGAGTGAAGAATAGTGATGTAGGATAACACAGATGCCAAGTTATGGTAAGTACATAACTCTTTTTTTTATTTTTTTTGAGTTCCAGTTAATTCTTTTTAAGTTAAATATGACAAGTGCCACAACTGGTTGGAACCAGCAGAGCCAAATCCAACACTAGGCAACCTGGGCAGTTGCCTAGCCCCTTCTGGCTGGGGGGAGGGGGGGCTGCCACAATATTTATATTTTAATTAAAATAAAAATGTCTTCTTTAAGAACTTTCTTTTTTAGGAACTCCTCTGCATGCAACACAGATTTAACATCCCTGTATGAGTCGGCACACACTCCTGCTGATTCCACATCCATGCGTGGAATTGAAACAAATCTTCCTGCTACATCTCTCCATGGAATAAAGTGGTGTGTGTTCCTGCTGCCTGCTTCTTCTGTCTGTGAAAGCCCAGCACATTCTGTCAGTAAGGTAGGTGTGTGTGTGTGTGTGTGTGTGTGTGTGTGTGTGTGTGTGTGTGTGTGTGTGTGTGTGTTTCAAATGTCCTAGTTAGGGATGGCAGGTTAGTTAATTTGCTCAGGCTCAAACCTTGTACCTTGGTTACAGGAAACAAGAACCTGAGTCCTCTACACCAACTAGCAGACTACTCAAAAAAAATGAACTTTAGTGTATTTTCAAGGAATTGTGTGCATGGACGCCTGCAGGTAGGTGCCTGGGGGTGCACTTGCACCCTCCCTGGATTTTTCCACTGGCCGGGAGATTTATTTTTTTTAATTATTAAAAGAATAAGGGCGTTCTTCTTTAAGAAAGATGCCAAATGCCCTTTGTGTCCAGTCGCACAGATGCAACAGGTATGTGTGACCTGTTTTCATCTTGTTTACGTCTTCAACTTCCAAGCACGTGGAATTTAAATGCCAGAAGACGTTTGAAATGCTGACCACGAACTGACAAGTGAGAGGTAGGTGTGTGTGTGTGTGTGTGTGTGTGTGTGTGTGTGTGTGTGTGTGTGTGGGTGTGGGTGTGGGTGTGTGTAACTAACTAAGAAGTGTAGGTAGGGGTGTGTGTTTGCGTGTCTGTGTAAAAGTGGAAGGGAGGTGCCTCTCAACCTGAAAAACAGTTTTGCTGATGTTCATCGTGTTTCACTGTTGCTGTCATTACACTTGGGTTATCCTGCTGGCAGGCGACCCGCAGTCGGCCCGAGTTCCAAAGTCTTGGTCCGGCGTCGGTTGCTGTCGCCTCTTCCCTGATGTCAGTGCGCCAGGGGTATAAAAGTTGCAACAGACGCCATTTTCTTCAGTCTTTCTTGCCGCGCGGTGCCCAAAGCAAAAGCAGGTCGCAAGTAGCGGTCGGCCGACTCCTGAGATTTTCAAAATTGAGTTTCAGAACCGACGTCTTCAATAAAGCTAAGTACCCCATTGGGGAAACTTTTTCTTGCTCCAGACCGATGTCAGTAAAAGTTAATAATTGTATTTCTTGTGGGAAGCAAATACCTCATATGGACTTTCACTCTTACTGTATTCCTTGCCTAGGCCCTGACCATGATGTTACTAGTTGTCGGTTTTGTGCTAGATTCACTAAACGCACCATTAAACGTCGGTTTGATTTTGCTTTACATTATTTTGGCTGAAGGTTTAATTACATAATGCCATCGGAACAACCGACGACCGGAATTTATAAAAAACGCAAAGACAAAGAAAAGGACAGGCATCCGAGGTCCAAAACCGACGACGAAGGCTCTTCTAGGCCAGTCGCCGGTTCGCCAGTTCTCAGTGAGGCGCTTTCGCAGCCCCTGACACCCGCTACCTCAGAGCCACAGGCCTTAACTGACAGCCACGTGGAGACACCGAGGCCTGTGGAAACTCAAGGAATTGGGCCTACGGAAACTATTCCCTCAGATGGGTCTGGAGCCGCTGAGCAGGCATCGGCTTCTGAGGGTGTTTTCAGACCTTCACAGCTTACAATTAAGCCCACTACAGCAGCAGAGGCAAAGTCAAAAACACCATTAAAGACAAGGAAACAAGTACAGCATTCTCCAGAACAGTCATGCATGCCAAAGAAATAGATGCTTAAAATGGCCGAAGACCTAATTACTTTAATGGGGGTCCCCATCCCCCTCCTGACAAAAGGCCTAGGCAAGACACTGACTATGATTCTTCTGACCAGGTTTCCATTTCCTCTGAGTCCTCTTCTGATCAGGGATATTCTCTACCTCCCTATGAGGACTCTGATGCAGAAGAGTCCATACCTTCAGCCTCTCCGCCTGAGGATTATTCTTTTGGGGAAACCCTGCACACCATGAGGGAGCATTTCCATTTGGAGAGCCAGGATTATTCAGAATCCAAGAAAAGGCTCAGAGGCTTCCTTTTATTGCCTCAGCACAAGCCCCTGGCTATCCTCCCTGTGCTTGATGTTGTTGATGATGTTTTTTCTGAATCCAGTCTGTCTCCTGATTCTTTACCCCCTGCACCAGTCAAGCCAGACAGGTACTACAGGGTCCCTGACTCTCATAAATTTCTTTACGAAAACCCCGCTGCAGGCCCAGAAACAATTTCTCAGGGTCCAAAAGGGGTTAAGGCTTCCACTGCTAAAAATCCTGTCCCCTCGGATAGGGATTCCTGAGCTCTGGACAGATGGAGGAAAAAAGTGTACACTTCTGCTACTTTAGCTGTAAGAGCTTTAAACTGCCAGTTTCACATGCTTAAATATCAACAGTACCTCATGTCATTGTTAAAACAGAAAATGGTTTCAAATTCAAAAAGTCCTGACAGTAAGGAAATGCAGGATTTATTGCATGCAGTTGAACAAGTAGGAAAGCATACTCTGCAGTGTGGTTTTGATTCATTAGAGGCTTCTTTTAGAGCCGCAGTTACAGGCTCTGTTATTCGAAGGCATGCTTGGTTGAAAGAACAAAGTTTACCTGACCATGTTAAAGTAAAATTATTGGATGCTCCATTACAGCATGGTACTTTTTTGGTGTTAAGGCAGAAGAGGTGTTAAAGAAAATGGAGGATAAAGGAAAGTCAATGCAGACAGTGAAAGATTTCCTACAGGTTCAACCACCTAGATTTAGCAGAAACTGGCCTTCAAAAAATTGGTCCTTTCCAGTGTCAGATAGGCCACAAAGAGGCAGATACAGACGTCCAAGAGGCAGATCTCAGCCCCAAGGCTCCTACAGAACTAAACAATGGGGTGCTTCAGCCCCTAAAGGAGGGGAAGACAAATCACAACCTTATAGGAAACAGTCCCAATGACTTCCCTCTACAAATACCAAACAAACACAGTTGGTCAGCAAAAATAACAGATGAAATCAGCCCAATATGTAGATGAAACGGTTTAATAATATAAATAAAAAACAGACCGGTTTCGGCAAAAATATGCCTTCTTCAGTGTTGGAAAAAACAGACATGAATGGGTACAACTAAACATGCAAATAAATACTTTTGGCTTACCAATGAGCACTCTGATAAGCCAATATTCATGAATAATACATGAAAATCCAAAAAATGTTAAATCTATGAAACCAAGCTTGCCTATTGTAATGAAAAAATAGAAATAGTTCATCCTTAAAATACCACATTCACTAAATACAGAAAAATAAAAATAAAATAGAGATGTATACATTTGCTCATATATATTATTTTATATAAAAAACAAAATATATCCAAAACATGAAATATCAGTAGACACTGTGTTGTCAACGATGCACCAGTGGGTGCTAGCCTACCTACTGAAATAAAGCATATATATTAAACATATATTTGTTATGATCTTTTCAACATGTATGAACAATATTTTGAAATGAGAAAATGTACCATACATAATGCTCATGAATAGTATATACATTGTTCCTCATAAAAGAGTGGTTAAAGATGTTCATTGAGTCCAGGTGAAAAGAGTGCACCCAACCTTATAATCCAGTATTTCTCCTTGTGATCCAATATGCCGTGCCACCCTAGTGTGTTGCTACGGTCCCCAACTATTCTGTCAATGATCATAAACTTAAACTGGGCTTGTTGATGTTTGGAAACATGTCTATAAAGTGCATTAGTCTCCTTCTTATTTTTAATATCACTGCAATGTTCATTTATACGTGTTCTTAATGGCCTTGAAGTCTGGCCAACATAAAATGCCCCACAATGGCATGAGGCCAAATAGACCACCCAGTTGCTGCTACAATTTCCAAATATTTTACACTCATAGACTATACTGGTGTTACGACTGGAAAAGTGCTTTGTCTTGGTAATCAGTTTGCAAGACCCACAATGGCCACATGGAACAGTACCCAATAACTCATGTCCTGTTATAGTTAGTTGTTTATGAATAGCTTCTCCACTTCCAATATGTTTGTAATGTGAAAATAAGGAACCCAATGTTTTCCCTTTCCTGTATGAGAATTGACATTGTTCTCCCAAAAAGCATCTGAGTTGTTCATTGGCCAAAAGAATGTTCCAATGTTTGTTTATGATGTTCCTAACAGCATAATAATTCCTGCCATATGTGGTAATAAGCCTAATAGTAGAAGTTCCTGACTCTTCTGTTGGAATCCTGTAATCCAACAATGTTTTTCCATTCAAGTGAGATGATCGTATCCATGCATTGTTAATGTCTTCAAGTTTATACCCTCTATTAACAAATCTGCGACAAAGATCAAGACTGGCAGCATCATAATCTGTTTGGTTGGAACTAAGGCGTTTCATACACATAAATTGTGACACTGGGATGTTCCTGATGGTATGGCGTGGGTGCATGCTTGTAGCATGAAGTAAAGTGTTATATTGGGGGTATTTGCGAAATACTCGGGTGGTCAAAGTATGGTCTGGGTTCCTAGATATAGTCACATCCAGAAAATTGATGATTTGTAAATCAGAAGTAATAGAAAATTCAATACCCCAAATGTTGTAATTTAAATATTTGACAAATTCCTGCAAATATCCAGCATCCGCACGCCATACCATCCAGCAATCATCCAGGTACCTATGCCAAATGTCCATTTCCACCAAATATATATTATGGGAATCATCAAAGATCATACATTCCTCAAAAAATGCCATGAACAAATCGGCGTAGATGGGAGCAAACAAAGCCCCCATAGCTGTACCTTGAAGCTGCCAGTAACATTGACCTTGAAAATAGAATACATTTTTACAGAGTACATGTTCTGTCATGCAAATAAGCAATGTGTTAAACCCTGGTGTATATAATCCAGCTCTATCTAGCCAATATTGGAGAGCTTGTAAACCAGCCCAGTGTGGTATGCTGGTATATAATGCTTTAACATCTAAAGAGCACATTAACCACCCTGGCTCCAATTGTGTATCCTCGATAATTTTGAGGAACTGTGTGCTATCCTGCAGCCTTGCCCAGACCAAACTCAAAAGTGGCTTAAGGTAGTGCATCAGAAAAGCTGACAGGGGTTCAGTTAGGGATCCGATACCCGAAACAATTGGTCTGCCCGGAGGATTGGTTAATGATTTGTGTATTTTGGGTAATAAATAAAGAATTTGTTTTCGAGGGTCCTTAACTGAAAGTTGAGAGACACAACTCTTGGGGATAATACCTTCCTCACATGCTAGGTTCAAAAATGTATCAATTTCTTATTTTAAATTCGGCGTAGGGTCATTAGGCATGTTCATATAACATGCCTTGTTGGATAATTGTGATAAACCCTCTTGCAGATAATCACTAATATTTTGAACCACCACAGCCCCACCTTTATCTGTTGATAGTATGACAATGTCCTTGTTGTTATGTAACTGTTGAAGGGCTGTATTCTCTGGCTGTGAGAGGTTATGTCCCATCATAGTATGTCCTAGATTCTGGAAATGTAGGTCCCTGAAAACAGACTGCATAAAGATGGATACATGCTTATTCATAGGTGGCTGAAAATTAGATTTGCCAAATCTAAATTCATTAGATCTTTGAGTTTTATCATCTGTAAAAAACAACTTTAGATTTAAATTTCGACAGAAACTGATAATATCTGTAACTATATGATACTCATCAGTAAAAAAGCCAGGTATAAAATTGAGCCCTTTATTCAAAAGAAACTGTTGATCACAAGACAAACTGACATTTGACAAATTCAAAACATTGTGGGTTGATTGCTGGGATTGACTTATGTTAAGAAGTTCTGGATTAATCCCTCCAGGGAATGTTCTAATGGATCTTTTCTTGTGCTTACGTCCCCCTCTGTGTTTTGAGCCATGTCTAAAGGGATGTTTTTGTTAGTTTTCTTTCTATGTGGTGAACCCCTTAATCCCCAGTACTGTCATAATCTGTGGGAGAGGAATCCTCTCCTGAAGTACTGTTATTAGAACCTTCTCTTTTCTTAAGAATAGATCTAGGCCTTTTTCTAGTGCGATTTGGGGTGAATTTTTCTGTCTTTAATGGTTTTTTCATGAATTGTCAATTCTTTAGATAACCTCTGTAGATTGTCCTTAAATTTAGAAAGAGATTCAAATTTCTTACAATCTAAACATAACATTTTGACCTCTTGAATATTAGTGTCTACCATCCTTTCATAATACTGTAGAAGGAGATTCACAAATAACATGGACCCAGTTTGTAAGGCTTCCTTCCAATCATTACTTAATTTTTCATCTGATCTTCCTACCGAAGGTTGGAGCCGTATTCGTAAGCCCCTAGGAGCAATATTCTTATTAGAATATGCCCTGAACAATTTCAAGTGCCATATGTTTGACCTAAGATTCTTATGAGAATAGACTGGAAACAACAAAAAAACACAAGCTCTTAAGAGATATTGGTGATTTCCAGTCTGGCAATATTTTCTCTTGGCCCAGAGCTGATAATACAGCAAGCGCTAAAAGAATAAACGTTAATGGTAATAATATTAATGGCCCTAACGCTTTAAAAACTCCTGCTACTCAACTTGATACTCTTGATGACTTCGTAGATCTTAATACATCAGTTTTGAATGGTAGCGCGCCTCCAGCACTACCACAGCATCACGTCAGTGACGTGTTGACGACAACGCCAGTGAATGCGTCAGTCGAGGCTGTTCCTGGCAAAGATGGCGCGCGTTTGTTCACTAGTTCCTCTTCGTCGGACCTAAAGACTGTAAATAAGCGTGTAGGAATAAATGAAAAACCTCTTCAACCTACTTTTAATTTCTTTAATAAACCCTTTCAACTCCAGCAACCGGAGAGGGTTAAGGAGCGCCAGTCAGCGTCTAGGTCTGTCTCTAGGGGCAGAATGGCTACTAGGAGATTTACCATGGAACCTGTGGACAGTAAACGTAAACTATCAAGTTCGCCAAAACAAGCGAAAGTAGCCAGAAAATGATGGCAGGTATATTGAATTTGTCTTCTTTTGATATAGGAACTGGACATTTTTCACTGCTAAAGAAAGGACTAGGGTTTATCCCTACTTGTGGTGATGATATAGTTAATGTTTTAACTGATTTGAAAATGTTTATAAGAAATTTAAGTTTAAAATTAATTTTTAAAAGTGAAACATTAGCTGAGAATATTTGTAAGAGGCGCAGCACATTTATTCCAAACAATATACCATTACTGGTCGCTTTTAATGATTTATGTGAAACTGAATTAAGGAATTCATATGATGTCAAAGTTAATAGCAGTATATTCAATCTTACATATACTGAAAATTTAGCCTTGAAAGAACTAAGACAGGAGTCTAGCATAATTATAAAACAAGCGAACAAGGGGGGTTCCTTGGTTATTATGGACAAAACTAAATACATTGAGTCAGTTCTAAGTTTGCTTAGGGATGGGACAGCGTTTAAACCAATTTCATGTTTAGAAGTGAAGAAATGCATTTCTTATATTAATATGTGCATATACGACATTCAGTTGTCTGGGGATATTTCCTTGGACTTGTTTCATTTTTTCACAGTGACTAGTCCAATAACACCACAATTATATGGTATCCCTAAAGTCCATAAGTGCAAGGATAATCCCCCCATGCGGCCTATCGTCTCTGGCAATGGATGGGCCACTGAACCCATTTCATTGTATTTGCAGAGACAACTGCAACCGTTGTTAACTCATTGTACTACAGTCATTAAAGATACGACGGATTTTTTGACAAAATTGAAGAAGTGGCAGATAAATATGAATGAGTTGAGTTTGGGACAAAGTGGTCTATATATGGTAGTTCTAGACATCACTTCGTTGTTTACTGTAATTCCAATAGAATTTGGTATAGAATCTATATGTGATTTTTTAGTACAAAACTCAAAGTTTACGTCTAGACATATTGAAAACATTTGCATGTTGCTGGAGGTAGTCCTGCGGAATAATGTCTTTATATTTAATGAAGAACACTATTTACAGTTAACGGGTGTGGCAATGGGCACCCCCTGTGGCCAATACATACGCCAATATAGTATTGTATCAATGGGAGAAGATGTATATATATGATGGTGATAGGTTTGTGAATAATAAGGTACATTTTTATCAAAGATTTGTAGACGATTACTTTCTTATTTGGGAGGGTCCCCCTGCTGAACTGGTAGAATTTGTTGGCTATATAAATAACACAACTTCCTTTTTAAAATTTAAAATGGAGTGTTCAGATAACAGCATTAATTTTCTGGATGTGAAATTGAAAGTACGAGACAATAAGTTTGTCACCACCATTTACAAAAAGGAAGTGTCATCTGGAAGATACCTAGAGGCATCTAGTATGCATGCACCCCATGTATTTAGAGGTATTGTGAAAGCGCAACTTATTCGGGTGAGTAGGCTAAATAACGTAGAGGAAGTATTCTCTAAACAAATGGATGAAATATGTGAGGAATTCAGAGTAAGTGGATATCCCCAAACGTTAATAAACAATACTAGGGAAATAGTAGAAAGCAGCAGACATACATTATATAGACCTGTACTCTCATCCAGTAATGAGAATAGTGTTGATTCTTCAGATGGCACGTCTAATGATGTAAAAGTAAGATTTATTACATCATATAATAGTAAGTCTTATATAGTTAGGCGTGTGATTAATAAGTACTGGAGAATACTGCTAGCGCAGGATGATATTAAAGCACTGGTAGGCAACAAACCATCCTTTACTTATAGGAATAAGAAGTCATTGAAATATTTGTTGTGTTACAAGGATTTCATCCACAATGTCAATAGTCCACCAGAGGGGAGGTGTAGGGGTACGATATGTTGTTACAATTGTAGTTGCTGTGGCGATATAGCATCTGCTTCTGGAGAGGGCCTAAGTTCCAATAGTGCCTTTATGCATCCAGTTACGAATAAACTCTATAACTTTTATGGTGTAGCTACATGCATGTCCAGCTTTGTTGTCTGTATAGCAACTTGCGTTGCATGCCCTTCATTTTATGCTGGAATGACAACAAGGAGACTCAAGGACCGTATAATTGAACATAAATCTAATATTAGGAAACTGTGAAAAAAATGCCCTGTTTAAGCATATAAAGGAACAAGGGGAAGAGCATACGTTTAAGTTCAGAGTAATAGATATGTTAACTAAAACACTGAGAGGGGGAGATTTGTGTAACTTGCTGGAAGTTAGGGAATACGAATGGATAGTTCATTTGTCAGCAGACATTAGCCCAGGTTTAAATGCAGCAGTGTCACTAAAACCAATACTAGTTAGATTACAACATAATAAATTGAAGTAATCATTGAAATATCTACAAGATTTTATTCCAAAGACAAAATTATCTAGAGAACATTCTTTGGAAAATTTTTTTTAAAAAAATTCTTTAAGAAATTGTTTTAAGAAATGTTAATAACTTTATGGCCAAATAGTGGCTAGTGTATTTTATGTAGGTGAAGTGTTTTGTGTTGATGTATATGTATTCATTTAGTATTATATGGTGATGCAGTTGGTCACATGACTTTGGCTGCAAGTCAGGTGACGTGTTGTGGGTGTATTTAAACTGAATTTTAAATGTACCTTATGTTAATCATTGATGAAGGGTGTTTGCCCGAAAGCTCTGTGTTTGATAAAGGTTGACTGTTTTTTACTCAACTGAGTTCGTGTGTTCTACGTTTTGATATTGTTGGCAGCTGTAGTTTTGACTAAGATTCTTAAGGCCTTTGGTAAGGGAATGGAAGCATAAGCCACAATCCGAAGATCTTTGTTGATCAGTGTTGTTAGGATTATTGCCTGGTGAGGTATTGATCCCAAAGACTCCAATATCCTCCCGATCGGCACATAAACCAGAGAGTATACTTTCAAGGTCCATGCTGTGAAAATATGCCAAAATCAACAAATGCACACAAATTACCAAGTGATGGTAACGATTGACAAGCCAGAAAAAACAAATATAAATATTCGATCTAATTAGTACAGAAGCCAGTCAAAGATACCCCAAACTGTAAACAGAAAGTCCGAGACTCTATAGACTCATCCAATACCAAATAGATGTTAAATTAGTTGAGGCAGTATGGTTATAAGAGGTATGTATGCCACAACCAAAAGTAGAACTCATAAAGGGCGACCAATTATAAATTTCCTACAACAAGATGAAAATAAGGAACCCCCTATCTATTAGACTGAAAACCTACACAAGCCCTGTATAGTAATAATAATATAAGACTGGACAACCAATGCCTTAATAAAAACTGTGTTGTATGATTCACACTAACTGTGATAGTATATGACAGCATCAACACCAATGTCAATATCAAAAACTAGTATAACAGGAAATAATCTTGCTGCACAGTATCAACGAGACCGAGATGAAACAATACTGGCTCGACAAATCTGCAATGTTATATGAATACTCAAAATTCAAAAAAATATTAAGTTCAATTGGACATAGACTGTGTTCATAATAGGGGCAATATAAATAGTGTATTAGTTCCTCTCCTTGTAATACATATTTGTTATAGGCGAAACATCTGCTAGCAACCCAATACAATATGACCCACTCAAGTATAAGACAAAACAGCCCCAACAACTAAAGCTGAATGTCTAAATGTCTTAAAAACAGCTCTATATTCCAAAAACTTTATTATTCCTTATATGTTTTGATAGTAAGCATAGACATTGCTGACCACAAGAAGTCGAATATACTCAACCTATATTGTTCAATGACCCCTGCAAACTCAATGTATATAGTGGTTAACAAAGAATATATTCATGTCACCACAAACAATAATATATATTGGATGAAACTAAATCCCTATATCAAAGTGACTGGTTGCACTAACTATAACCAAAGGTTGGTATGCATCAATAAATCCCAATAATGGACAATGTAATAAATTCTAGACAATATCTAATAATGTTGTCAGATAACAAAACTAAGCCTGTAAGGTCTGTGGCCAAGATCAACGAATATTCTGTTATAATGTTGTAAATATAAGATCCAAATATGAGACACCAAGAACTCCCCTAAACCAGAAAAATATACTGCAAATATGTACTAAATTAATAAATTCAGTAACAAATGCAATTATCCTGTATTATAACTTTGCCTGGTAAATCTGATTGTGATAAACACCAATCTGTTTGATAGATCCCTGCAATATTATGCAAAAAACGTTAATACAACCTGTACCAAGTTGTTGTAGATGTTAATAAAAATTACAAGAAAAATCAACACAAAATGGAGTCCAAATTAGTGTCATCATAGAATTAGTCCCAAAACCATGTGAAAGCTGTTCCACGCTGATCGATGGCCAAAGTCACTCACATCCACCTTGACAAACCTTTCTTGAAAGTGAAATAATAGAAACGACCACAATTTCGAACCGTAAACAGGTGAAGAAAGGGCCAATGCGTAAAAAGTACCTTGAATTCCCCGTCGCGTTCACGCATATGTAAACCAGTCACACATAAATATCTCCAAACACATGGATGTTCCCCAAAATACCTGAAATGTTAAAGTCCACCAAATGTTATGCGTGCAATGTTGAAATGCTGTCCCAAACGCGATGTATGTATAAATCCACAGAAAATAAATCCCCACCTAGTATAGAGTCACGCTAAGTAATAATGGTCGAGTAGTCCAAAAATTCGCAGGCCCAACTGCTAGACAGTGCAACAACAGTCGTAGCTTGAGTCTCATGAATAAATTTACAAATGCACAAAACAAATCCAAAAAATTTGTCTGTTACTTCCAAAGACACGATCATACATCCAACCAAATAAAAGTTAGATGAAGAAGTGATCCTTAGTAAAATCAGGAGAGGATTCCTCTACTAACAGAAAATGGCGAATAATCTGCTGGTCCTACAGCACAGCCCAAAAGTCAAGGAAGAAACCAAATGCTATGCCTGTAGGTGATGCGCGGCCAGACCAAATACTAAACAAACACAGTTGGCCAGCAAAAATAACAGATGAAATCAGCCCAATATGTAGATGAAACGGTTTAATAATATAAATAAAAAACAGACCGGTTTCGGCAAAAATATGCCTTCTTCAGTGTTGGAAAAAACAGACATGAATGGGTACAACTAAACATGCAAATAAATACTTTTGGTTTACCAATGAGCACGCTGATAAGCTAATACTCATGAATAATACATGAAAATCCCAAAAATGTTAAATTTATGAAAACAAATTCTTTATTTATTACCCAAAATACACAAATCATTAACCAATCCTCCGGGCAGACCAATTGTTTCGGGTATCGGATCCCTAAATGAACCCGTCAGATTTTCTGACGCACTACCTTAAGCCACTTTTGAGTTTGGTCCGGGCAAGGCTGCAGGATACCACACAGTTCCTCAAAATTATCGAGGATACACAATTGTAGCCAGGGTGGTTAATGTGCTCTTTAGATGTTAAAGCATTATATACCAGCATACAACACTGGGCTGGTTTACAAGCTCTCCAATATTGGCTAGATAGAGCTGGATTATATACACCAGGGTTTAACACATTGCTTATTTGCATGACAGAACATGTACTCTGTAAAAATGTATTCTATTTTCAAGGTCAATGTTACTGGCAGCTTCAAGGTACAGCTATGGGGGCTTCGTTTGCTCCCATCTACGCCGATTTGTTCATGGCATTTTTTGAGAAATGTATGATCTATGATGATTCCCATAATATATATTTGGTGGAAATGGACATTTGGCATAGGTACCTGGATGATTGCTGGATGGTATGGCGTGCGGATGCTGGATATTTGCAGGAATTTGTCAAATATTTAAATGACAACATTTGGGGTATTGAATTTTCTATTACTTCTGATTTAAAATCATCAATTTTCTGGATGTGACTATATCTAGGAACCCAGACCATACTTTGACCACCCGAGTATTTCGCAAATACCCCCAATATAACACTTTACTTCATGCTACAAGCATGCACCCACGCCATACCATCAGGAACATCCCAGTGTCACAATTTATGCGTATGAAACGCCTTAGTTCCAACCAAACAGATTATGATGCTGCCAGTCTTGATCTTTGTCGCATATTTGTTAATAGAGGGTATAAACTTGAAGACATTAACAATGCATGGACACGATCATCTCACTTGAATAGAAAAACATTGTTGGATTACAAGATTCCACCAGAAGAGTCAGGTACTTCTACTATTAGGCTCATTACCACATATGGCAGGAATTATTATGCTGTTAGGAACATCATAAACAAACACTGGAACATTATTTTGGCCAATGAACAACTCAGATGCTTTTTGGGAGAACAATGCCAATTCTCATACAGGAAAGGGAAAGCATTGGGTTCCTTATTTTCACATTACAAACATATTGGAAGTGGAGGAGCTATTCATAAACAACTAACTATAACAGGACATGAGTTATTGGGTACTGTTCCATGTGGCCATTGTGGGTCTTGCAAACTGATTACCAAGACAAAGCACTTTTCCAGTCATAACACCAGTGTAGTCTATGAGTGTAAAATATTTGGAAATTGTAGCAGCAACTGGGTGGTACTATTTGGCCTCATGCCATTGTGGGGCATTTTATGTTGGCCAGACTTCAAGGCCATTAAGAACGCGCATAAATGAACATCGCAGTGATATTAAAAATAAGAAGGAGACTAATGCACTTTATAGACATGTTTCCAAGCATCAACAAGCCCAGTTTAGGTTTATGATCATTGACAGAATAGTTGGTGACCGTAGCAACACACTAGGGTGGCACGGCATATTGGATCACAAGGAGAAATACTGGATTATAAGGTTGGGTGCACTCTTTTCACCTGGACTCAATGATCATCTTTAACCACTCTTTTATGAGGAACAATGTATATACTATTCGTGAGCATTATGTATGGTACATTTTCTCATTTCAAAATATTGTACATACATGTTGAAAAGATCATAAATATATGTTTAATATGTATGCTTTATTTCAGTAGGTAGGCTAGCACCCACTGGTGCATCGTTGACAACACAGTGTCTACTGATATTTCATGTTTTGGATATATTTTGTTTTTTATATAAAATAATATATGTGAGCAAATGTATACATCTCTATTTTATTTTTATTTTTTCTGTATTCAGTGTTTGTGGTATTTTAAGGATGAACTATTTCTATTTTTTCATTACAATAGACAAGCTTGGTTTCATAGATTTAACATTTTTTGTATTTTCATGTATTATTCATGAGTATTGGCTTATCAGCGTGCTCATTGGTAAGCCAAAAGTATTTATTTGCATGTTTAGTTGTACCCATTCATGTCTGTTTTTTCCAACACTGAAGAAGGCATATTTTTGCCGAAACCGGTCTGTTTTTTATTTATATTATTAAACCGTTTCATCTACATATTTGGCTGATTTCATCTGTTATTTTTGCTGGCCAACTGTGTTTGTTTGGTATTTGGTCTGGCCGCGCATCACCTACGGGCATAGCATTTGGTTTCTTCTTTCCCTCTACAAATGCCAAGCACTTACCTTTTGACAGCACCCCTAGGGGGAAAGGTAGCACTTTTCTCAAAGAATTGGCACATGATCACCCAGAACCAATGGGTGCTGAATATTGTTTCTCAGGGTTACAGGTTCCACTTCCACATGCTTCCAAAATCAAAAGGTATGCCAGACCTGCCACAAAACCAATGGGCAGAGGCACAAAAACAGATTGCTGCTCTTATGGACATGGGAGCTATTCAAAAAGTTCCACAGCAAGAACAGGGATAAGGATTTTACTCAAGACTTTTTTTAGTACCCAGAAAGGACAAAACCTGGAGACCAGTACTGGACCTGTCAATCCTAAATACTTTCCTGGATGTTCCAAAATTCAAAATGTTAACACTACAGCAACTCTCAAGCATGGAAAGTGGATGTTGTATCATTCAGCTGGAAAGGCCTGACAGTCTATGCCTTCCCTCCGATGCCTCTTCTTACCAAGGTGCTACTAAAAGTCAGACAAGAAAGGCCAAAAATGATCCACACCAGCACTGGTACCCAATCCTAAAGAGTTGGTCTCAAGACCCAGCTTGGCTTCTACCTCAAATTCCTCATCTTCTGACACAACAAAACAATCAGATTCTGCACAGTCAACTCAGAACCTTAAACCTGACAGCATGGCAGATAATGTATCCACTCAGACTGCACCTCTCTCTAAAGCTGTTATGGATGTCATTTTAGAAGCCAGGAGGCCCAGCACTAGGAAATCTTATGCAGAAAAATGGAAGAGATTCTGTGCTTGGAACCAGGCACAAGGGCTCGAACCACTTGTCCCTAATATACCTCAGATTTTACAATACCTAACTGAGATGCTGGACAAAGGCTTATCTTTCTCATCTATTAAAATCCATGCCTTTGCCATTTCAGCTCATTACAATACGGAACCTCCTATTTTTTCACATCCTGTACTACGACAGTACTTCAGAGGGGCAAAGTACCTACTTGGGACCTCAATTTTGTTTTAAAAAAATATACACTGCCTCCTTTTGAACCAACCAGCACAGCTGATCAAAAATTCTTAAAATGGAAAACTGCTCTGCTTATAGCAATAACTTCAGCAAGAAGAGTCTCAGAGTTACAGGCATTAATGGCTGTGGAACCTTTCCTCATTTTTCATCAGGACAGGGTTTCTCTTAGTACAAACCCAACATTCATGCCAAATGTGGTCTCCAATGTGGCCTTAAACCAAACCATTCATTTGCCTACTTTTTACCCAAATCCCCAGAATAAATGGGAGAGACTTCTGCACACTTTGGATATACACAGACAGCTACGATTCTACTTGGACAAAACAAAAGCTTTCAGAAAAACTGAGCAACTGTTTGTAGCATATGCTGCAGGATCACAAGGAAAGCCTATTACAAAGCAGACAATCTCGAAATGGATAGGACACTGCATCCGTTTCTGTTATGCACAACATGGCAGATCAGTGCCTAAGGGCATTAGGCCTCATTCTACCAAAGCAGCCGCCACTTCAGCAGCTTTACTCAGAGGAGTACCAACCAAAGACATTTTAGAAGCTGCAACCTGGAGCTCAGTGCACACTTTCACCAAGCACTACCAGTTACCTCTCTACTCTAAATCAAGAGCAGGCTTTGCCACTGCAGTTTTGCAGGGCTTGGTAGCCTCTCCAAATCCAATTTAGACCCAGCCACCCAACCTCCGCATTGGGATTCTACCCAAGTGTAATGACTGCAACAGTGAAACACGATGAACATAGTGCAGTTGTGTATCTACCATAAATGTAGATGTTCGAGTGTATTCACTGTTGCAGTCCAGGTTACCCACCCACCATCCCCCTTTTTTCATTGCTGGGACTTTTCTGTATTTCTCATCTCTATACTACCTAGGTGGTGTATTTGCTTGTAGATGAAGGAAATGTTTATAATAATATATGCATGTTTTTTGGCATAATTTTATCTTTCCAGCCTTCCTATCTGGGGGCACCTGACATCTGGGGCAAGAAAAACTGAAAAAAATGGCATCGGTTGCAACTTTTATACCCCTGGCGCACTGACGTCAGGGAAGAGGTGACAGCAACCAACGCCAGACCAAGACTTTGGAACTCAGGCCGACTGCGGGTCGCCTGCCAGCAGGATAACCCAAGTGTAATGACTGCAACAGTGAATACACTCGAACATCTACATTTATGGTAGGTACACAACTGTACTTTACTAGTTAAATAAATATCATTGCTTCTTTGAAATGCTAGTAGGAAGAATACTGATGGTGGGATTTGATTGGATTGCGTAATATTAGATAAACATGTTTGGCTTTAGTAGAAGTAGCAGCGATAGTGATAGAAGTAGTGTGTGCATGTGTGTCTGCGCGCACGCGCGTGTATACATTTTCACATGGTCTTAACCAGAACAGTGTTTTAAAGTAGTTGAATTTATCTTGTATGATTTAGTTAATGTACTTTCTGTTTAGCACTCTAGCTTCCATGCATCATATCACATCACTGCCATAAAAGCAAAACATTCAGGCCTCCCAAATAAAGCAAGAATGATGACATCAATTTCATGCTAATTAATATGTTATAATGCTGCTTGAGATAACTACATTTGGCTGGCTGGATCAGACTTTGTGACGTACAACAGCAGGAGGAAGATATATGTTACCACAGATGGCAGAAACACATTTAGCCCTTGAACTGGTCTTGTGGTAAAAAAGTTAACTTGCATTTTTTTGTGGGAAATAAAGACAACTGCATTTTAGTATTACTCTAGTTCAGGGTCACAATGGCCATGGGGAAGGGAGTTCTTATTCAGTGAGCTGGTTGTGATGTTCTTGCTTTTGGAAGATGCATTCTCTAGCAGATGTATGACTGCCTAGCAGAAGCTACCTTTGCAGAACTGTGTAAACACATTTGTTGTCTATATATAACAAAGACAATATAATATAATATAACAAAGACAAGCCTGCAGCCTATCTTACAATAAGATTTCCATATAATATGTTATCTGATTTCACAGTGTAGATTCAAATTTCACATCTCTTGATCTGTGGTAAAATATGTGATCAGAAAACGGTAGAAACTTAATCAGAGAAGGTATAAAGTACAATATTGCTATATAAATATTAGTTGTTTATTAAAATAAATAGAAGAAAATCAAATAATTGCAATTTTGCTGTAGTGCTTTCCATACAGTCAAAAATGATGATGTTTCTATGATCTATTTTCATTCACACTATAGTTACAGATCTCTTTAGTGTGGAATTATTCAGATTTCTTTTACTTATACAGAGATTGTGCATATTGACTGATATTGGTGGATTTTAACGAAAGAAGTTTGAGTGGCCTTTTATCATTGAAATGTTCTGAATTGAGCAGTTTTGTCATTATTGGTTCATATGTTTTGTTTCATTGCTTACTGGAAAAATGTTCAAAACTGTAAAACATGCTATAACAAGTGGCGCTGTATTATACAAGGGATATAATTTAATACAACCAGGAAGGTGAATCAAAGAACTGTTGCATGTTTTCATTATGAGACTGTATTGCTTTATTTAGTAAATGTCTATCAATGTTTCTGGCACAAAATTTGATATAAAAGTTTTACATTAAATCCAGATATCTGTAATCATTGTAGAAGTAAAGCAGAAAACGGTACGCACACTGAGAGTTTTGAACTTTGTTTATGGTAACTGGGGAGAAATAGCCAAGTAATGGGACACTGAACTGATGGGGGGGAGGGGCTGTGTATGGGTTGCCCTGATCCATTACTCTGCCTACGGCCCCATTTGACCTTGATCTAGCTCTGATTCTTGGTTGGTTGAGAGCTCTGATCTTTGGTCCATGCAGCTCAAGAGTCGTAGGTCTAAACTTACAACAATATAGTACATTCAATTTTTGTTTTTGAAAATTATAGTTACCCAGAAACATTATAATTTTTAAATGAACAAGTTCATTATTACTGTTCCATTGAGGTCTTATTCCATAACAGTATAAATCCACAGACGCTGTCAATTTCTGTACTACATTGTGGAATACAGCAAGAATTTTTGGTTATCTACACATAAACAGATATCCCCTTGAGCACTTGCCGCTGAGTTTGCACCGCACTGCAAAAAATCCTGTGGCCACCCTTGATTGAGTGTCATTGCATTTTCAAGAAGTTGTGCGTTTCAGTGCTTTTTCAAGGAATGAGTTTCAGTGCTTTTTTAAGGAATTGTGAGCTTCTAGAGAGAAGAGGATTGAAGGTCAGCAGGGCTAAGACAGAATATATGTGTGTGAATGAGAGGGAGGATAGAGGAATGGTGAGGATGCAAGGAGTAGAGGTGGCGAAGGTGGATGAGTTTAAATACTTGGGGTCAGTAGTTCAGAGTAACGGTGAGTGTGGAAGAGAGGTGAAGAAGAGAGTACAGGCAGGATGGAGTGGGTGGAGAAGAGTGTCAGGAGTGATTTGTGACAGACAAGTACCTGTAAGAGTGAAAGGGAAGGTCTACAAGAGGGTAGTGAGACCAGCTATGTTGTATGGGTTGGAGACAGTGGCATTGACAAAAAGGCAGGAGTTAGAGCTGGATGTGGCAGAATTAAAGATGTTAAGATTTGCGCTGGGTGTGACGAGGGTGGAGAGGATTAGGAATAAGTATATTAGAGGGTCAGCCCAGGTTGGAAGGTTTGGAGACAAAGCCAGAGAGTCACGATTACGTTGGTTTGGACATGTGCTGAAGCGGGATGCTGAGTATATAGGGAAAAAGATGCTAAGGATGAAGCTACCAGGTAACAGGAAAAGAGGAAGGCCTAAGATAAGGTTTATGGTTGTGGTGAGAGAGGACATGCAGGTGGTTGGTGTGACAGAGCAAGATGCAGAGAACAGGAAGAAATGAAAACAGGTGATCTGCTGTGGCGACCCCTAACGGGAACAGCTGAAAGAAGATGATGATGATGTGAGCTTCAGTGCACTTTCAAGGAAATGTGAGCTTCAAGGCAAGAGGAGTTTACTGCTGTTCATTCTAAGTCTATTTTCAATGTTCAACTGTTTTGTTTAGCAAATGGAATTTGAAAGCAGAGTTAATAACACAACAGGTAGCATACTTTCTTTTGATGCAGAAGGCTGTGGGTCTACTCCTACACCATGTAGATGGATTGCTGATACTGTGTTGTACTTGAAGGGGTTGGCAGTGCTGCAGTTGTGTGTGTCCTTTGGGTGAGATGCCTAGTAACTATGAACCTGTTGTTGGTTTGCCATGCATTCCCTATTGCAGTATTATTAGCTTACCTTCTTTTTTTTTTTTTTTTTTTTTAATGTAACATGGGTGATTTATTCTTAAAGGGCAGCAGACACTGCACTGAATCTGTAATTGAAACACTGAAATATAAAATCATTTGCTATCAGCAGCCTCTTCATTAGTTGCAGATCTCCTTAATGTGGAATTATTCAGATGACTTTTGCTTCTGCAGAGATTGTACATATTAACTGATGTAGGTGGATTGTAATGACAGAATTTTGAGTGGCCCTTTTGTAGTTGAAATGGCAGTTATTTCACTTTTAGTTTATATGTTTTGTGTCATTGCTTACTGGAAAAATGTTCAAAACTACAAATTTAAAACACACTAAAACGTGGTGCCGTATTATACAAGGAATATAATGTAATACAATTAAGAAAGTTAATCAAAGAACGCATGCACGCATGGTCCTAAAAATGTGTGCAAGGGTCCTATGGTTTGAAAATAGCCCAAAAGTAATCTTATTCCACCAATGGCCAGATGTATTTTCTTTGAATGTGGATGTCAGTGCTTTTTCTATGATTCTGAGTTTCAAGGACCAATAAGTTTACTGTTAATGCTGTCTGATGTTCATCGTGTTACCCTGCTGTAGTCATCACACTTGGGTTATCCTGCAGTCAGGCGGTGCCGCAGTCGGCCAGAATTCCAAAGTCTTGGTCCGGTATCGGTTGCTGTCGCTTCTTCCCTGACGTCAAAGCGCCAGGGGTATATCAGAGGCATCCAACGCCATTTTCTTCAGTCTTTCTTGCCGTGCGGTGCCCGAAGCAGAAGCAATTCACAAGTACCGGTCGGCCGACACCTGAGATTTTCAAATCAAGTTTCAGTCCGAAGTCTTCAAAGCTAAGTACCCCTTTGGGGAACCTTTTCTTGCCTCAGTCCGTTGTCAGAAAAAGTTAACAATTGCATTTCTTGTGGGAAGCAAATACCTCATAAGGATTTTCATTCTTTTTGTATACCTTGCCTAGGCCCAGACCACGAAGTCACTGGTTGTCGGTTTTGTGCTAGGTTCAATAAGCGATCTATAAAGTGTCGCTTTGATTTCACATGACACTACTTCGGTAAAAAGTTAATTACGCTATGCCGTTGGAGCAACCGACTACCGGCGTGCATAAAAAAAACACAAGGATAGGGACAGGCAGCCTAGACCCAAGCCAGACTCCGAGGCCTCGGCTGGCCCAGTCGCCGGTTCTCTGGTTTTCAGTGAGGAGCCTACGCAGCCCCTGGCTACTGCTGAATTGGATCCCCAGGCCGCATCGGATCCCCCAGCAGAGATTTCTCGGCTGACGCAGCCTTTTTTCTTAGGCCCAACCGACGACATCGCAGTAGGGGAAGCCGGTGCTGCAGAAAAACCTTCAGTTTCTGAAGGTGTCTTCAGACCGACTACCCTCACCATAAAATCTTATGCTAAGCTTAAGACTCCTCTAAAACCAAAAAAACCTACACTTCAGTCTCCAGGTCAAGGCCCTATGCCTAAGAAACAGATGCTTAAAATGGCTGAAGATTTGATTTCTTTGATCAGGGGTTCCCAACCCCCCCCCCCCGACAAAAGGCCTAGACAAGAGGATGATTATGCCTCCTCTGATCAGGTGTCTGTTTCCTCAGGCTCCTCTGAGGAACAGGATTACTCCTTTCTCCCTTATGAAGATTCTGATGCTGAAGACTCAATTCCCTCAGCTTCTCCCCCTGAAGACTACTCCTTTGGGGAAACCTTACACACCATGAGGGAACATTTCCACTGGGAGGGTCAGGACTACTCTGACTCAAAGGAAAGGCTCCGGGAGTTTCTTTTACTTCCCCAGCACAGACCTCTTGCTATCCCCCCTGTTTTGGGCATAGTAGATGATGTTTTCTTAGAATCTAGTTTAAATCCAGATTCTCTGCCTCCTGCTCCAGCCAAACCAGATAGATACTATAGAGTGCCTGACTCTCACAAATTCCTTTACAAAAACCCTGCTGCTGATCCAGAGACAATCTCCCAAGGTCCCAAAGGGGCTAAGGCTTCTATGGCTAAAAATCCTGTACCTTCGGAAAGGGACTCCAGAGCACTAGACAGGTGGGGGAAGAAGGTTTACACCTCTACTACTCTAGCTATGAGAGCACTAAATTGTCAATTTCACATGCTTAAATACCAGCAATTCCTTATGTCTCAAATAAAACAAAAGATGGGCACGCTCCCTCAACAGTCTGAACTCAAGGAAATGCAAGATCTGTTGCATGCAGCTGAACAGGTGGGCAAACATACTTTACAATGTCGTTTTGATGCCTTGGAAGCTTCCTCCAGAGCAGCTGTTACTGGGTCTGTTATACGTAGGCATGCTTTGTTAAAGGAACAATCTCTGCCCAATCATGTTAAAGCAAAGTTACTGGATGCGCCCTTACAGCAGGATGTTTTATTTGGGGTTAAAGCAGAGGAGGTTTTAAAGAAAATGGAGGATAAGGCAAAATCTATGCAGACGGTCAAAGATTTCTTGCAGGTACAGCCCCCACACTTCAGCAGAAATTGGCCAACAAAAAATTGGTCCTTTACAGCTTCTGACAGGCCACAGAGGGGTAAATACAGGC